>NC_026001.2:66342455-66451616 GCF_000442705.2 Elaeis guineensis | reverse complement strand
TTGTATATGTCATGGCGTATATGATAGATCCCACGGCTGAAGCATATGGGACTCTACTTATACGCTCTCTCTCTTCAGGAGTTGTCGGACAATCCTTCTTAAAGAGAGAAATTCCATGGCCTATCGGTAGATAGCCCTTCTTGAAATTCTCCATGCTGAACCTCTTAGCACAGTGTCTATGTACATGGACTGGGATAACCCAAGCATCCTTTTAGATCTATCCCTATAGATCTTCATCCCTAGGATGTAGGATGCTTCACCCAAGTCCTTCATGGAGAACTGTGATGACAAACAAACTTTTATTCCCTGTAGTCCAGGGATGTCATTCCCGATTAAGAGAATATCATCCATGTACAAGACAAGGAATACCACAACTGGACCATTTACCCATTTATAGATGCAGGGCTCTTCTCCATTCTTAATGAAGCCATATGTTTTGATCACCTTATCAAAACACATGTTCCAACTCCGAGAAGCTTGCTTCAATCCATAAATGGATCTCTGAAGCTTGCACACCTTGGACTCATCTGTGGATGTAAACCCCTCAGGTTATATCATATACACCTCTTTGGTCAACTCTCCATTCAGAAAAGTTGTCTTTACATCCATCTGCCAGATCTCATAATCCAGATAGACAGCTATTGCAAGCATCATCCGAATGGATTTGAGCATTGTCACAGGGGAAAATGTCTCGTCATAGTCAATACCATAACGTTGACGATACCCCTGGTGACCAGATGGGCTTTATAGGTCTCCACCTTTCCGTCTGCGCCCCTCTTCCTTTTGAAGACCCATTTACACCCAATGGGTTTAACCCCTTCAGGTGGATCAACCAATGTCTATACATCGTTGACCTTCATGGACTCTATTTTGGATTTCATGGCTTCAAGCTATTTTTCGAAATCAGGTCTCTGCATTGCATCCATATAGGTTATCGGATCCTCATTATTCTCATCAAGTTCGATGGGATCACCGTCTCGGACCAAGAAACCGTAGTATCTGTCCGGCTGACGCGATACTCTATCGGATCGCCTTAATGGTGCAGGTATATTGGGCTCCAGATATGATCTAATCATACAGACTCAGGTTCAGCTATTGGTGTCGGTCCTTCTACCTGTTGAACTTCATCAAGTTCAACCTTAGAGGCAACGGTTCCTTCACCAAGGAACTCTTTTTCTAAAAAGATTGCCTTAAGGCTGACGAACACCTTTTGTTCATCAGCATGGTAGAAAAAATATTCTTTTGTCTCTTTGGGGTACCCTATGAATGAGCATTTGTCAGACCTAGGTCCAAGTTTGTCTGTGACTAATCGTTTGACATAGGCCGGGCACCCCCAGACCCTAAGGTGTGAAAGTATTGGCTTACGCCCTGTCCATATCTCATATGGAGTCTTAATTACAGACTTACTTGGAACCCTATTTAACAGATAACAGGCCGACTCGAGTGCATATCCCCAGAAGGATATCGGCAAGCTAGCAAAACCCATCATGGATCGGACCATGTCTAACAGAGTTCGATTCCTCCTTTCAGACACACCATTATGCTGTGGTGTTCCTGGAGGAGTCCATTGGGAGAGAATCCCATTCTCTCTTAGATATGTGAGAAACTCACTAGAAAGGTATTCTCCTCCTCGATCAGATCGAAGAGTTTTAATACTCTTCCCAGTTTGTTTTTCTACTTCACTTCGGAATCATTTGAACATTTCAAATGAATCCGACTTATATTTCATCAGATAGACATATCCATATCAGGATAGGTCATCTGTGAAAGTTATGAAGTAGAAATATCTACCTCTAGCACTGGTGCTCATGGGCCCGCATACATCTGTATGTACTAGGCCCAAGAGCTCAGTAGCTCTCTCACCTTTTTCAGTAAAAGGTGACTTGGTCATTTTATCAAGAAGACAGGACTCATAGGTTGGAAGTGATTCACAATCACTGACTTTGAAGATTTTCTCTTGAGTCAACCTGTTTATTCTGTACTTGTTTATATGACCTAGCCTCCAATGCCATAAATAGATATCTGACACACTATCTAATCTAGGGTACTTGCCAGTAGAATAGACTCTTATCAGGCTTGATCTTTTTGGTCTGGCTCTGCACAGATATCCCAGCCTGAACTTGCACCTTCTTTACTTTCTTCTTCTTGTTCTTCTTCCCTTTTTTAAAAGGTCGAGAACTAGAAGACGAACCTCCCACTAAGTTCACCGACTCCTTGTGAAGTTGGTGATCCTTCTCAAAGTTCTGAAGCAACCTCAGTAACCCATGGTAGTTTACTTCAGGCTTTGTCATTCTATAATGAGTGAGGAATGGGAGATAAGACTTGGGCAGCGAGTTCAGTATTGCATCTTTCTCAAGCTGCTCATGCAAGGGAAAGTCGAGCTCGCTCAATCATTCCATCAGCTCGATCATGTACAATACATGATCAGTGACAGAGGCACCATCCCGTATTTTGGCATTGAAGATGACACAACTAGTCTTGTGCCTCTCTACGTCATCGGGTGTGCCAAAGGCATCCTCCAATACTTGAAGCATATCCTTTGACTGAGCCATCTCGAATCTGCGACTGAACTCATCGCTCATAGCAGCCAGCATGATACAGTGCATCGTGGTCTGGTCACTGAGCCACTTCTGGTAAGTATCTCTGACTGTTCCACGTGCATTGACAGCTGGCTCCTCAGGTGCAGGATCCATTATCACATATAGGATCCGTTCATGCTTCAGGACTATCTTCAACTTTTGGTACCAGCTACCGAAGTTGGATCCCACCAACTTATCATTGTCCAACAATGATCGGAGCAATAGGGAAGTGGCCATATTTGCACAAAGAAGAACCATAACCTAATTAGTAATTGATTCATTAAACCTAAAGATTTGGACTTTAATCAAAAGGTTTCTCCCACTATTTTATTCGAATTGATAGTCTCTACCTCCAATTCGAGGAATTACCCTAATTTCTTAGTGGGTACTAGAATCCACTTAGACTGCACACAAGCCCAACTTTGGTTGGCCAACCCATGTACATTTAAGGGTAGGTTCATAACCAATTGTTTCTCTAAATAATTTCTAGTAATTTTAATTTTGCCCCAGAAACCTAATCAGTAGGCTTTGGCCTCCACTGTAAGGATCCGGTTAGGTCCAACCATTAACATGATCATACTTGGTGTATCTAACCAACGAATGATTAAGCCCAACTTTGGTTGGCTCACCTAACCACCATTAGAGAGACACTTCCAAGTCGTCATATGATGAGTGATAATTCCATTAGTCAACAAGCACCAGGCCTTTGGGTCTGCAATGATTATTGAGTTAATGGACTCATTATCAAATACCTTAATGGGAGGCTATGACTAAGTTATCTCCATAACTTTATCATTTTAAGGACCTAATAATTTTAGAAGATTTAAATAATATAGAGGATGAGGTCAGATGAACCAGCTTATCATGATCCTCCCACTGGTTTCACCAAGTCAGCTTAAGGGAGACCAGGACTGGTCTTGGAGTACCTAAATCAGTCACACTGATTTACCTAGCTGACATGGGTCAGCTCGAATAGTCAAGTGATCCGATCAAGACATAATTTCACCAAGAGGCCAGGTAAGTTCGATCAGTGGGAGGGTCTGCCAAAGCTTGCTTTAGACACCATCAGAAATGGCCAGGTAAGCGGGCTCCCAATTAAAAACTGTTGGAAAATGTGTCCCAAAAAGCCAATCGTCAAGCTGTTGACGGTTGAGCAACCAAGTATTGTAATTGATTTGTTAATAAATAAAATATATTTGGCATTTTCATCATAAGCTTTCATCTTCTAATGAACTCCGTTGTTATGATGAAGTCCTTAGGACTATTTAGATTCGATAAAGAGAAGATTTATCGATTAGTCCTTAAAACTGTTCACGACCAAATGATAGGCTGTTAATAAGGACGACAGCTTCTATCGAGCATAGGTCGCTGTAGGCCATATGGGTTGGTTGTCCTCTTAACCAAAGAGTGTGGAGACACTGGTATGGCATACAGGTGAGATGTAAGGGTACATCATCATTGAACGTGACCAACTCCAGAGCATTCTGCTGTCGAGAATGTCTCTGATGGGATATAGGTATAAGTGTCCCTTAGACTTGAGATCGCCTCAGTGACTTGCAAGCAACTCACTGTGCTTTGGTACTGGACTAACTGAATTTCTAATTCAGGGATGGAAGGCTTCTGGGCACAGTCAAGTACTTGCAAAGTCAGAGTATGATCGAGATGGGATTGACCACTCCAAGAGTTGGAGAAGAATGAGTCGCTGTATTTCAATTTAGCAAAATCTTGGCCAGGGTAATCCATCAGATGGATTTGATATTTTGAAATACAATGTGGACAACCTGATCAGAGTTGACAGTTGAACTCTGGGGTGTCCTATGATCATTTTGATCAAGGGGATGAATTATATGAAAACTATATCTGCATGGGTTCTAAGGATGTTGTTCTACACATTCGACCTATCCGATCGTCGGGTACCATTGCTAGATGGTCACTTCGATTGGTATAGAAATTTGTTCCTATGCTACCGGCTTAGGTTCGGACCTATGAGGTCACACACATTAGAGTTCATGATCCGATCAGATGGTTGATCAACGATTAAGAATCGTTCTAGGGTTAGATGATCAATACGATTGATATTTAACCCAGTGCAAGTGTTGCAGGAGGATCGATTAGCAATTCGATTGCTAATTGGCTTAATTTGATTAAGTCAATGGGCTGAGATTAAGTCTAATTAAATATTATTTAATTAAATTTAGTTTGGGCTTGATTGGATCAAGTCCAATTGGTTTATTGGATAAGCCAAGTGCAAGGAAAGACTAGTCCTAGTTCAACTAGGACTTGGGTCAATCTAATTTCTAATTTTATTAAAAAATTAAATTAGATTTAAATCTAATTTAATCTGATTAAATTAGGTTCTTAATTAGGTTAAGACCTATTTTAATTAGGTTGATCTAATTTTGATTTGATTTAGTTTGGGAAACCAAATTAAAATAAGTCATGAGACAGAATCCTAGTAGGACTAGGATTCCACCTTGCGCCACATAAGCCTTCTCCACGCCCTCTCTCTTATTCAACGCCAATCTCTACTTATTTTGTGTGACAAAAGCCCTCTCCCAGATCTCTCCCACGTTCACAAAAGGTCTCCTCTCTTCTTTCTTACATGGAAGGTGGTTTGGATCAAATCTAAAAGGAATAAGTTTGGATTTTGAATTCTATGAGATAGAGTTTTAGAAATCCAAAACTCTTTCAATTTTGCACCGAATTTATCGAAATTTTTTTTGGAATTTTTATGGCCTTTAGGGTTTACATTTTAAACCCTTTGTTGGTGATCCATGTACGAAAATATGGAGGAGATGCTCAAGAGTTGGGCATCCCTTAACTTGCCATGTTTGGATAAGCCTTGACTAGGTGTTTGACCTAGACAAGGACTCTATCATATCTCTCTATATAAGATGATTTTTCTTGTGAAATTTTAGGAGAAGTCAGAGATTTGAGATTCCTTTGTTCCATCCAAAAATCAAAGAGAAATACCTTTGGGTCATGGATATATAAAAGATGCAAGTTAGGGCGTTTGGAGAGAAAAATGTGAAGAAGAAGAGGGTCTTCTTCTAGGGTTTTTGTTTTCATATCTTTCCTCCCTCCATCTTGAGTTTCCTGAGAGTGTCTCAGATCTGAAACTCCTCCTTCTACTTTCCATCATTGGAAGAGTCCAAATCAAGAAGAAGGAGGCACCTGATCAACCATCAAAGAAGGATCAGCGCAGTACTAGCATACTGTGCTGATTTCCTGAAGCAGGACTTCTGATCGAGATTCGTGGGCTCGTGTGGACGACTCCTAGAGGCCGGATGCATGTGCGGCTTGCAACATCATCCTCAAGCCCAGATCAGCAAGGTTAGAATGTCTAACTTGCAAGGTAATAGATCTGATCTATTGTTTAATACATACATTAGATGTAGTATAGAAACATGTTGATATGATCAACATGTAGTTCATGCTATATTTTAATTTCTGATTTAATGCCATGTAATAATCATGTAATAGGATCTTAGATCTAGAGATTTTCTGATCTTAGAAAATAAATTTTGATTTATTTTAGTCTTCCGCTGTATGATCTTGAAAAAGTTTCAAGATCTAACCCTCTTTTTCAAGATCTAACCCTGAAACCCTAGATCTGGTTCCTTCAAAAACCACCGGTCTGGTTTACCTTAGACACCAACTGGTTTAATTAGTTTCGATTAGATCAACCTAACAGTTCGTGCTAGACCGCTTAGCCAAGAATCAAGTCCATTTGGTTCTCGTTAAAGACATGGACTTGACCAACTACAACTATTGTAATTGATCTAGAGAATCCTTGACCTAATCTAAGACAACAATTGATTAGATTTAGTCAATTCTCTAATTAAGTCAATCTTCAATCTAACCATAGGTCTAACCCAATTAATAGACCTAATTCCCACTAACCCATTAACCCAATGTGTTATGGTTTATGTCTTAGGTTCTTCAATTCACAATCCTAGAACCTAATCAAACAACTTCTTAATTCTTAATTAAGTTTTGGGCTGAGGGTTGGGTTCGACTTTTCAAAAAATAATTTTTATATTTGTAAAATAATTTTATAATATGATTCTACCAACCATATTGCATGTTTGATTCATAATCAAGATGCAAGTGAAATAAACATGAAACTACTTTAGATCTAATCTAAACAGATTCATGTAATTGAAATAATTTCAACTTTAAATAATTTCTTTGCACAAAAAAATATTAACAAAGAGATTTTATTTCAGATTTAAATATCTTTTAAATCTAATAAATCATAAATTTAATCTAGATCATATCTGATAAATTTATGATTAAAGATAGATCTATACAAACTAGGACAACCTTTGCACTGTAAGGGGTAAACCTTACAGCAGGACAACCTTGCAGTTTGTGATTGATCTAAAATTTTAATTTCAGATTTAATAATCAGATTATAAATTAGATCTAATCTAAAAAATAATCTAAGCATGTACAAATAATCATGTAATAAAGAACCTAGGCTCTGATACCAATTGTAGGAACCTTATCTAGGGTTTCAGGGTTAGATCTTGAAACTTTTTCAAGATCATACAGTGGAAGACTAAAATAAATCAAAATTTATTTTTTAAAATCAAAAAATCCCTAGATCTAAGATCCTATTACATGATTATTATATAGTATTAAATCAAAAATTAAAATATATAAATATAGCATAAACTACATGTTGATCATATCAACATGTTTCTATACTACATCTAATGTATGTATTAAACAATAGATCAGATCTATTACCTTGCAAGTTAGACATTCTAACCTTGTTGATCTGGGCTTGAGGATGATGTTGCAAGCCACACATGCGTCCGGCCTCTAGGAGTCGTCCACACGAGCCCACGAATCTCGATCAGAAGTCCTGCTTCAGGAAATCAACACAGTATGCTAGTACTGCACTGATCCTTCTTTGATGGTTGATCAGGTGCCTCCTTCTTCTTGATTTGGACTCTTCCAAAGATGGAAAGTAGAAGGAGAAGTTTCAGATCTAAGATGCTCTCAGAAAACTCAAGATGGAGGGAGGAAAGATATGAAAACAAAAACCCTAGAAGAAGACCCTCTTCTTCTTCACATTTTTCTCTCTAGACACCCAAACTTGCATCTTTTATATCTCCATGACCCAAAGGTATTTCTCTCTGATTTTTGGATGCACAAAGGTCTCTAAAATATCTGACTTTTCCTAAAATTTCATGAAGAAACTCATCTTATATAGAGAGATATGATAGAGTCCTTGTCTAGGTCAAACACCTAGTCAAGGCTTATCCAAACATGGCAAGTTAAGGGACGCCCAACTCTTGAGCATATCCTTCATATTTTCATGCATGGATCACAAAAAAAGGGTGAACAATGTATACCCTAAAACCATAAAAATTCTAAAAAAAATTTGGATAAATTCGATACAAAATTGAAAGAGTTTTGGATTTCTAAAACTCTATCTCATAGAATTCGAAATCCAAACTTATTCCTTTTAGATTTGATCCAAACCACCTTCCATGTAAGAAAGAAGAGAGGAGACCTTTTGTGAATGTGGGAGAGATCTGAGAGAGGGCTTTTGTCACACAAAATAAGTAGAGATTGGCGTTGAATAAGAGAGAGGGCGTGGAGAAGGCTTATGTGGCGCAAGGTGGAATCCTAGTCTTACTAGGATTCTGTCTTATGACTTGTTTTAATTTGGTTTTCCAAACCAAATCAAATCAAAATTAGATTAACCCAATTAAAATATGTCTTAACCTAATTAAGAACCTAATTTAATCAGATTAAATTAGATTTAAATCTGATTTAATTTTTTAATCAAATTAGAAATTAGATTGACCCAAGTCCTAGTTGAACTAGGACTAGTTTTTCCTTGCACTTGGCTTATCCAATAAACCAATTGGACTTGATCCAATCAAGTCCAAACTAAATCTAATTAAATTATATTTAATTAGACTTAATCTCAGTCCATTGGCTTAATCAAATTAAGCCAATCAGCAATCGAATTGCTAATAGATCCTCCTGCAACACTTGCACTGGGTTAATTGTCAATCGTATTGATCATTTAACCCTAAAATGATTCTTAATCATTGATCAACCATCTTTTCAGATCATGAACTCTAATGTGTGTGACCTCACAGGTCCAAACCTAAGCTGGTAGCATAGGAACAAATTCCTATACCAATCGAAGTGATCATCTAGCAATGGTACCCGACGATCGAATAGGTCGAATGTGTAGAACAACATCCTTAGAACCCATGTAGATATAGTTTTCATATAATTCATCCCCTTAACTAAAATGATCATAGGACACCCCAGAGTTCAACTGTCAACTCTGATCAGGTTGTCCACATTGTATTTCAAAATATCAAATCCATCTGATGGATTACCCTGGCCAAGGTTTTACTAAATTGAAATACAGCGACTCATTCTTCTCCAACTCTTGGAGTGGTCAATTCTATCTCGATCACACTCTGACTTTGCAAGTACTTGACTGTACCCAGAAGCCTTCCATCTCTGAATTAAAAATTCAGTTAGTCCAGTACCAAAGCACAGTGAGTTGCTTGCAAGTCACTGAGGCGATCTCAAGTCTAAGGGACACTTATACCTATATCCCATCAGAGACATTCTCGACAGTAGAATACTCTGGAGTTGATCACGTTTAATGATGATGTACCCTTACATCTCACCTGTATGCCATACCAGTGTCTCCACACTCCTTGGTTAAGAGGACAATCAACCCATATGGCCTACAGTGACCTATGCTCGATAGAAGCTGTTGTCCTTATTAATAGCCTATCATTTGATCGTGAACAGTTTTAAGGACTAATCGATAAATTCTCTCTTTATCAAACTTAAATAGTCCTAAGGACTTCATCATAACAACGGAGTTCATTAGAAGATGAAAGCTTATGATGAAGATGCCAAATATATTTTATTTATTAACAAATCAATTACAATACTTGGTTGCTCAACCGTCAACAGCTTGACGATTGGCTTTTTGGGACATATTTCCCAACAAACTTATCCCGCTGAAAATATCAAGGCAGAACGCGCAATATCCCTCACAAGATTTTACATTATTTTCCTTTGAAACCAAGACTCCAGAGGTTGTATATGTCTAAAATCACTGCAAAGGACATGAGATGGCATGAGGAGAAAAGGATAAATGATGGCATATTAAGACATCCAGCTGACTCATTCGCTTGGAAATCCTTTGATGATAAGTACAAGTCCTTTTCTGCAGATCCTCGGAGTGTTAGGCTTGGTCTTGCAAGTGATGGCTTCCAACCATTTGGAAATATGTCTACCCCTCATAGTATATGGCCAGTTGTGTTGATTCCATATAATTTACCTCCATGGCAGTGTATGAAAGATCCTTATTTTATGATGACACTTCTTATTCTAGGTCCTAAGTGCCCCGAAAATGACATTGATGTGTATCTACAGCCTTTAATTGAAGAGTTGAAGGAGTTATGGGATATAGGAGTAGAGACATATGATGCTCATACACGACAAAATTTCAACTTACATGCTGCTGTCCTTTGGACTATTAATGATTTTTTCGCATATGGTAATTTGTCTGGATGGATGACTAAAGGAAAACTAGCTTGTCCTTGTTGCCACAAAGACACTTGCTCTCTTTCAATACAAAGTAAGATTTGTTACATGGGGCATCGTCGGTTCTTATCCAAAAATCATTCATGGCGATGTAATAAAAGATCTTTTGATGGAAAATGTGAATATAGAGATGCACCTAAGGTACTAACTGGTGATGATGTGTTGGATCAGCTGCGTAAGTTAAAAAAAGTTACTTTTGGGAAGGGTCAAGAGTGTAAGCGTGATGATTTTAACGATATTTACAATTGGAGGAAGAAGAGTATATTCTTTCAATTGCCTTATTGGAAGGATCTGAAATTGCGCAATAATCTTGATGTGATGCATATTGCAAGAAATATTTCTTCTAACATTTTAGGAATTGTGCTGGATATAAAAGGAAAGACAAAAGATACATTGAAGGACCGTTTTGACCTTGTAGATATGAACATTAGGCACAATCTTCATCCTTATATTGAAAATGGTAAATTAAAGATGCCAGTTGCAACTTATACATTATCCCCACAAGAGAAGATAGCCTTTTGCAATTTCTTATCTAATCTAAGGGTTCCTGATGGATTCTCTTCTAACATATCAAGATGTGTGAATATAAATGAGAAGAAGATTTCTGGCTTGAAGTGCCATGACCATCATATCCTTTTGCAGCAAATACTTCCAGTTGCCATTCGGAGATTATTGCCTAAATTTGTTTGTGAGCCATTGATTGAGCTAAGTAACTTCTTTAGAAACTTATGCTCAAAGTCGTTAAAAGTTCAAGATCTAAAATAGTTGGAGGATGATATTATTATGACTCTGTGTAAACTTGAAACAATATTCCTACCAGCTTTCTTTGATATTATGATTCATTTACCAATTCACTTGGCAAGCGAGGCTAAAATTGGTGGACCGGTCCAATATAGATGGATGTATCCAGTTGAAAGGTAATCCTTAACTTTTTGAAACTTAAATATAATTTTTTTTGTATTATTTTTGACTTAGTTAATATCTTTTGAATCTAGATATTTGCGAACATTAAAGTCTTTGTCCGAAACAAAGCCCGTCCAGAGGGGTCAATTGCAAGAGGTTATCTTGCAAATGAATGCCTTACATTCTGTTCTAGGTATTTGAATAGTGTTGAAACAAAATTTAATCGAGTCCCACGAAATGATGATGGAGCTACTTCATACCAAGGACTATCAATCTTTGCCAAAGATGGCTGTGCAAAAGGAGCTTTTAAGTCTTATGAGCTTAATGCTCAGGAGTTTACATAAGCTCAAGCATATGTTCTTCGAAACTGTGAGGAAGTTTGGCCATATATTGAGTAAGAACAAAATCTTGTTATTATGAAAATCTTCAAAGAACTTTGTTTCTACTTCAATCATCTTTATTATTGATTAATTATGTCATTCATATGGAGCATATAAAAGAATTGGAAGAGACGAGCTCAAGAAATATCCTGGCTAGACATCACAAGAAATTTCCAGATTGGTTTTATGAATGTGTAGGTATCATATAATATAGGTAAATACTTTAAGTTACTTTTATTTATGCTAATAATGGCTTAATTTATTAATCTTAAATAGGTTTCAAAGCTTAAAGCTAAAGGCAAAGCAAGTGAAGATCTTCTAAGCTTGGCTGTTGGATCGTTCAAAATAGTTCATAGATATGAAACTTACATTGTCAATAGATTCAGATTTCATGCAAGAGATCGTGCAATTGGGCGAAAAAGTCAGAATAGTGGAGTGCTTGTAAAAGGAGATGATACATCTGCTGATAAAGAATACTATGGAGTGTTGGAAGATATTTTTGAATTGTTGTATGTGGGAAATAAAAAAGTAGTTCTTTTCAAATGTCACTGATGGGATGTTGGCCGATTGGGATGAGGATATAGGGTTGACAACTATGGATATATAAACGTAAATATCCATGGATCTTTGAACACCAATGAGCCTTTTGTGTTGGCTTCTCAAGCTCAACAAGTGTTCTATGTAAAAGATTTAGTTGATAGCAATTGGCTTGTTGTGGTAAAAACTTATCCACGTGATGCTTATGATGTGCCATCTGTAGATAATGATGCAGATGATGATGATGATGATGATAGTTTGATCGAAGATGATGTCTACCAACAAGAGGAACAAGAACAAAATTTTCAATATGGCCAAGTCATGAACAATGATGAGTTGATAGGAGTGCTACATCGAGATGATGTTCAACCACAAAGCTTTTCACCCAACAATGACACAAATAGAGAGAATCTGATATTAGATGATTTTATTAATGATGATGAGATAGAAGAAGCTGAAAGCAAAACAGATGATGATCAAAACAACCATGATGAATACATTTTGATGAATATAGTCATGATGATTAGCCTATTTGTAATTAGAATTTTATTTTTTGTCATGTTGGAAGAAGAAACATTATGTGATGACCAACAGGTATTTTAATTTAAATCATTTTATTGTGTTCATGTTATTTTTGTATCTTCTGATGGCATATTCATATTTTTTTGTGCATTTAGTAGATGTTGCTGATAATTAGTTGAACTTTTACTAAAAAGCTTGCTTATTGTTTTTATTAGGAAATGGTTAGATGTAGAGGAAGAGGTGCACGAATTGGTGGACGAGGACAATGCCCTGTTATTGATATAAGATTTCAAACAAATGAAATTACATCACCTCATTGAGAAAGGCTACGGCGAAATCAATCACAAGAAGAGGCATAACTTTGGGACCAACAAAACCAGCAGACAAATGAACACCAAGATCAGATGCTTGAATTGCAGTAAAGTCAATCCCATGGACAGCAACTTCAAACTCAACCAAGAGTTTCTAGTCATTGTAGTAATGCTGGTATAATAATATTTTATTTATAGCTGAAACTTTTAATTTATTCTACTTAAACTTAGTTATACTAATTGTAATTTATTTTCTATAGTGACTGTTTCAAGTAAAAATGTGCGTGGGCATTACAAATGTATTAAGGTTGATATGAGAACAAAGAATGGACCATTGAAAGTTAACATCCCTCATGATATACTGAGAGCAGTAGAGAAAATGCTAGAGATGTTGTCAATTTTTGTGGTTATGTTGTCAGGACACAAGCTCCATTAATTGCAAAAAATTGGCCAGATGTGGCAAATAGAGTAGGTGAGCGAATGTGGCTACAAGTAAAGGTAAATTAAATATTTATGATTGATTTTAGTATCTTGTTTATTTCTATTTATATATATTAACATACAATTTACATTGTTTGTGTCTTCTAGGAGAAGTTTAAGATGGAAGATGATAGGAATGAATATCGTTTATGTGCTTTTGTCTTGGCCACCATGCAACGACTTTATAGAGGTTGGAGAAATCGCTTGCATGATTTATATAAGAAATTTAGAACTGATGAGGAGAGGTTGGCTAATATTCCTGAAGATGTTACTCCAGAAGATTGGAAATATATGATGGCATACTTCAGCTCTGATGCTTTTCAGGTTTTTACAAATTAAAGTTTAATTTATATTTAAAATATATACATCATCATTTTGGATTTATAGATGATGTTAGTTGCATGTATCAATTGTTTGTAGAAAGTAAGCAAGTGAAATGTAGCAAATAGGGCAAAGCTAGTTACTAAGCATACATGTGGCACCCGATCTTATGCTAAAGTTGAAGAATCAACTATAAGTTTTTAGAATAAATTGAAGATTTAACATAGTTTTAGGAACTTCTAAATAAAACACTTATTTTTTTGTGATTCATTTCAGAGGGACCCAGAAATAGGTGAAAAAGCACCACCAGATCAGGTTTGGTTGATTCAGCACACTAAGAAAAATAAAGAAGGAGAATTAGTATGGTCTGACCCTAAATCCAAGGAGATCCATGTTAGTTAAAAAACTTTTCTTATTGTTCTTAAAATTCATTATGCATTATTTTGGCATCTAATCTTTGATAATCTATTGCAGGAACAACTTGAGGAGGTTGTTCAACAAACACAAGAGAATGAATCCAAAATGACTCGCGATGACATATTACTGCAAGTACTTGGCCAAAAGTCTGGTTATTTTCATGGCAAAGGTGCTGGAAAGAAGGCACCATCTAAGAGAGTTAGGTATAATGAAAATGTGCAAGAAGAGGTACAAAGAGCTGTCGAACAAGCTAAGGAATCGTTGGTGGATTGCATTAGAGAAGACGTTCGAGCTCAATTGCAAGATGAGGTTAGAGCTGAGATTCAAGCTCAAATGGAGGAACAAGTTAATGAAAAAGTTAATGCTATGATCCAAGCTCGCTTTGCTGTCTTTTTTGAAACTTTCTCCCAATCAAGAGCTTCATCTTCCTCAATGCATGAACCTTGACCAAGTAAAAATTTTTTACTTTTAAGAAAGTAGAAAAGTTAAATATGATATTTTTTTTCTTGTTTTCAATGATCTATAAGAGAGGAATATAAACAACAACCAATCAGCTATAGTATACTTAGGTACAGTGCTGCATTCTAAGAGTGTGAGATCCATAATTTTTTATAATTCTAGGAAGGACAACTTTGAATTGAGATTCTTAATATATAGTCAATTCTTTTTTTTTTAATTTTTTATTTTAGAAGTTTAATTGCTAACATGTCTAAGCTCATTTCTTGTATAATCCATTGAAAACATGGATTGAAAACCTTTCTTGTTGTCTCAACTTTTCAATATGAGGTATAAATTTACAAATTACATGCAAAAAAAGTTGCCTTATTTTTTTTTAAAAATTTTTAGTGGATAATCTGTTGCTTATCTAGAGGTTGCTAGACTTTAATTACTCAAAACTTTATTCTAGCCAATCATTTACTAATTCAAACCTTGTTTATATGCAGGAATAATATGGGCAGCTACTTCTGTTGGCATTATGGGAGTACATCAACTAGCTTCAATTTGAAAATATGGATGTCATAGGCTGTTAGTTTTGATCAGTTAAGTAGAATGTAGGGTGCTTATGAACTATAGGTACTAGTCAGTATTTTTTTTAAATTAATTTTGGATGTTCTGTCGAATTCCAAACAGTGAAATTAAAAATTCCTTAGATGTCTTGGATCATGTACTGTTGGTTTTGATCAATTAAATAGCATATGGAGTGCTTATGAACTACTGGTACTATCTTGTGATTTTTATTTTGGATATCTACTGAAATGCAAACATTGAGAAAGATGTATTTGGATTCTTAGTTTGCTTGTGAATGAGATGAATTTCTGTAGTCATAAATTGTCATAAAAGAATGGTACACTAAATTTTAGTGACAATAACAAGTTGTCACATATGAGATTTTCCATGACAACAAAAGTTCTTGTCACTTTAAGCTATTTCAGTGACAAGAAACTTTATCACTAAACAGAGTCATTATTGTCCCAAAACTAATTTACGTTATTGCATTGTGACAAGAATGATTTATTTCTGTGACAAGTTAAGTTGTCACAAATTTTATTTTCAGTGACAAGTGAAACTCTTGTCTCTGTAAGACTTTTCTACAATAAGAGAACTCGTCTCTAAATAGATTTACTATTGTCACAAGATCCTTCAAGGCATGCCTATTTCATTGTATTGGTGACAACAAAAAGTACATTAAGTGACAAGCTCTATTGTCACAGAAAAGAAATGATTCAGTGATAAGAAATTTAAGTTGTCATAAATGGTTTTAGCGATGAAGCAATTATGACCGGCTAGTGACAATAGTTTGTTGTCAGAGAAATTCATCAGTGACAATATTCCAAGTTTCAATGACAACATTGCTTGTCACAAAAAACTAAATTTCTTGTAGTGTGGTATGGCATACAGATGAGATGTAAGGGTACATCTATACTGAATGTGACCGACTCCGGAGCTATTTCTGCTGTCAAGATTTGCTCTGATGGAATATGGGTATAAATATCCCTCCGATCTGAGACCGCCACGGTGACTTGCAAGCAACTCACTGTACTTAGGTACTGGACTATCTGAATTTTTAATTCAGTGATGGAAGGCTGCTAGGTGTAGTCAAGTACTTGACTTGTCGGTGCATGTGTCAAGATGGGATTGACCACTCTAATTTAGGAGCTGTGTACAGTCGTGTTTCAATTTAGCAAAATCTTGGCCAGGGTAGTCTTTGTGAGGAGTCACAGGACTGTTTGAGTTGAGCATGATTCGGATGATCTGATCAGGGTTGATAGTTTAACCCTGAGTCATCCTAAACACAGGGGTCAAAAGGATGAATTATACAATAACCATATTCATATAGGTTCTGAGTGTTGCGATTGTGACTCTTCGACCTATCCGGACGTTGGATATCATTGCTAGATGGTCACTTCGATTAGTACAGAAATTGGTTCCTGTGCTACCGGCTTAGGTTCGAACCTACAGGGTCACACACATTAGAGGTTCCTATCTGATCTGATGGCTGATATAGAATCCTACATGTTTGGAACTCAGTGATCGAGAATCAGGATTCTCTGATCATGAGTTCCACACATTATGGATACCGGGGTCAAGAGTCCCACTGGTTGGAACTTTTCGATCAGGGTTACATATCGATGAATTCTGATGTCCGATTGCCCATCGGATTTGGACTTAGTATTTATGAGAGGTTTAATTAGTGATTTGATCATTAATTAACTCAATTTGATTGAGTAATTATTTTTGGATCAAGTCTAATTGAATTGGATTCAGTTGGGTTTGACCCGATTAGGTTAAGAGTTGACCTAATCGTCAAGATGGTTTGGTCCCTGATTTGATCAGGGGTTGAGCTTAGTCAATTCCTGATTTGATTAGGATTTTATTGAGTCTAATTAAGTTTAATTAAGTTAGATTTAAATTAGTCTAATTGAACCTAACTTATTTAGTTCAATTAGGTTGGTTTAAATAATTAAACCACCTTGACTCAATCTCCATGCGCCACCTCACTTCCATTGCACCCATTTGAATTCATGAGAAGGAACTTCTCATGAATTATTTTCTAATGCCAAGCCCTCTCCATGCCCCACTTTAATGTGCCATATGAATGGATAAGGATGATTGGTTAGCCATTCAAATTCAAAATAAAGTTTGAATTTGAATGGGCAATCAATCTTTGCACCTTATCCCTTTTTTTATGCCCCATTTATTACATGAGAAAAGGTTTCTCATGAAATTACTCCATGCACAATTTAAGCCATGCCTCACATCTTTAGTGGATAAGGGATGAGTTGGTATCCATTTGAATTCAAAATTTGATTTGAATTCAAATGTGCAATTACTCATCTTTATCCTTTCTTTTGGATAAGATGTTTGACGTTGTTATAAAAGGAGGAGAAGAGTGGGGCGTGCAAGAAGAAGATTTTTGAAAAAAAATTTTGAGGTGTGAGAAGTCTTATGCATGAGAAGGAAGTCCATATCCTTCCAAGAGAAAAAGAAAGAAAAAGAAGAAAAGTGGGTGCAAGGTTTCCGGTGAGTTTCCTAGAGTTTTAGCCTGGAGTTCGAAAAGTGAGAAAGTGAGCTACGAGTGCCGTGAACCCACAAAATCTCAAGAAGATCTTCAACATCCTCTCAAGCAGTCTGTTGATGATCCAGAGCATCCGAAGAATCGACAGACATCGATCGAAGGAGTTCGATCAGCATCGGCCGTCAAAAAGGCTCTACAACGAGCTAGCACTCGTGAGGAGTCGATCAGATCGGGAGCTTCATGTGGATGATCCGCAGAGGCCAGACACACTATGTGGTTGTATCGTGATAATCAGACTCTTCCAACGATGATCAGATTACGGCGATCTACTACCCGCACAAAGGTATTGTGTTCTGAACATATTACAGTAAAGTATTTATGTTCGAATTTGAATTTTAAATTTAAATGAATGCATGCTATATATCATATTTAGATCCTAGTATAGGATAAATTTATGTTAATTAATTAGATTAATTAATAATTTTTACTGTAAAATCATGATTTTAAAAAAAATTTAAAATTACCATTTTACCCCTGCACTGAATTTTCCCACAAATGGTATCAGAGCGGGTTCTTAGATATGAGATATATATATTTACATGCGTAGATTAAGTTATAATCTAAAAGTTTAAATTTGAAATTTGAAATTCAAAATTTAAAATTTGAATTTTGAAAGTTGTTCGAAATTCAAAATTCAAAAATTTGAAATTCAAAATTTAAAATTTAAATTTTAAAATTTGAAATTTGAAATTCAAAATTCAAAATTTTAAAATTCAAAATTTAAAATTTAAAATTTGGTTGAAATTTTAAATTTAAAATTCAAAATTTAAAATTCAAAATTTGAAATTCAAAATTTTGAAATTTAAAATTTGTTTGAAATTTGAAATTCAAAATTTAAAATTTGAAATTTAAATTTTAAAATTGATATATTTAGATATACTTGATCCAAGTAGTAAGTAATCAAATTGGGTTGGTTGCCATGGCCGTCCAGTCATAGGAGAAAAGCAGGGTTTAAAGGCCCTCTCCTCCTATTCGATGGGGTCTCCTATGGCGATAGGGGTGCCGCTGCAATTATATCTCATGCAGATGAAGCAGCGAAAGGAATTAATTGTAAAGGTTCAATTGTAAAATTTATCATGAATGTGTTAGATTAGATCTAAAAGAATATTCATAATTTATTTTGATTGAAATATTTTCTATTATGTAATTAGCAATAGGATTGCTATTTATGAAATGTGCTGATCTATTTGTGAAATGAGTCAACATATTTGGTGAACAGAAAATAAAACCTTTCAAATTTGAAAATTATTTTTCGAAATGCCAAACCCTGACCCATTAGCCCAAATACTTAATTAAAAGAATTAAGTATTGTCTAGTAGGTCTAAAATTGTGAATTAAGACCTAAGACAATTGCATAAACTTGTGGGTCAATGGGTTAGATGGATTAAGTCCATAATTGGGTTAGACCTAAGGTTAGCTTAAAGAAATGGACTAAATTAGAGTAATTGATCAAATCTAGTCAAAAATTGAATTAGATTAGGTCAAGGATATTCTAGACTCAACTCCAATAGTTGTAGTTGAATGGGTCCATATCTTTAACTAGACCAAGATGGACTTAATTTATGGCTACGCGGTGGAACCCTATTTAATAAGTTGATCAAATTAAAACTAATGAACCAGTTTGTGTCTAAGGTAAGTTTGGCAGTTTGACCAGTGATTTTTAAGCAGGAGCTACTCGTAGTGACTTGATCTCTAACGAGTTAATGGCTTATCTCTACCACTGATCTCACTTACTTGGCCAACCTGGTGAATTAGATTTTGATTAGATCACTTGGTGATTAGGGCTCACCCATGTCATTAGGTAAATCAGTTTGACTGATTTAGGTGCTCCTAATGCCAGCTTTAATTAAATCTTTTTTAATCTGACTTGGTGAAGTCAGTGGGAGGATTGAAATTGGCTAGATATTTTCTTCTCATCTATCCTTTAATAAAATCCTCAAAAATTATTAAGTCCTTAAAAATGATTAAGTTATATTGATAACTAAGTCATAGCCTCCCATTAAGTGAGTGATAATGAGTCCATTAGTTTAATAATCATTGGAGGCCCAAAGGCCTGGTGCTTATTGACTAATGGAATTATCATTCATAATATGATAATTTGGTTTGAGTCTTTCGGATGGTGGTCAGGTTGGCCAGCCAAAGTCGGGCCTGATCATTTATTGGTCCGATTCACCAAATCAAATCATGTTAATGGTTGGACCTAACCAGATCTTTTCAGTGGAGGTCAAAGCCTACTAATTAGGTTCTGGGGCAAAATCAATTATTAGAAGTTGTTTAGAGAAACAACTGGTTATGAACCTACCCATAGATGCACATGGGTTGACCAACCAAAGTTGGGCTCGTATGTAGTCTGTGTGGATTCTAGTACCCACTAAGGAATTAAAGTAATTCCTCGAATTGGAGGTTGAGGCTACCAATTCGTAAAAATACTGGGAGAAACTTTAGACTAAAGTCCAAGTCTTTAGTATTTATAATTTATGTACTAATAGAAGTCTGGTTTTCCATTATGCAGCTATGGCCACTACCTTGTCCCTCCGATCATTATTAGATAATGACAAGCTTATGGGACCTAATTTTGATAGCTGGTATCGAAAATTAAAAATCGTCCTTGAGCATGAGTGGATCCTTTATGTAGTAATGGATCCGTCACCTGAGGAGCCAGCCCCGAACGTTAGAGGGACGGTCTGAGACACTTATCAGAAGTGGCTCAACGATCGCACCACCGTTCGGTGCATTATACTGACAGCAATGAATGATGAGTTCAGCCGCAGGTTCGAGAACACCCAGCCACAGGAGATGCTTCAAATGTTGAACGACTCCTTTGGCACGCCTAACGATGTTGAAAGGCACAAAATTAGTTGTGCCATTTTCAATGCTCGAATGAGGGATGGAGCTTCAGTCACTGATCATGTACTGTACATGATCGAAATGATTGAGCACCTAAGTAAACTGGATTTTTTCCTACATGAGCAGCTTGGTAAGGATGCGATCCTTAATTCTCTGTCCAAGTTCTTCCTTCCCTTCCTTACTCATTTTCGAATGACAAAGCCTGCAGTGAACTACCTGTAGGAACCAGATCTAGGGTTTCAGGGTTAGATCTTGAAAAAGAGGGTTAGATCTTGAAACTTTTTCAAGATCATACAGTGGAAGACTAAAATAAATCAAAATTTATTTTCTAAGATCAGAAAATCTCTAGATCTAAGATCCTATTACATGATTATTACATGGCATTAAATCAGAAATTAAAATATATAAATATAGCATGAACTACATGTTGATCATATCAACATGTTTCTATACTACATCTAATGTATGTATTAAACAATAGATCAGATCTATTACCTTGCAAGTTAGACATTCTAACCTTGCCGATCTGGGCTTGAGGATGATGTTGCAAGCTGCACATGCGTCCGACCTCTAGGAGTCATCCACACGAGCCCACGAATCTCGATCAGAAGTCCTGCTTCAGGAAATCAGCACAGTATGCTAGTACTGCGCTGATCCTTCTTTGATGGTTGATCAGGTGCCTCCTTCTTCTTGATTTGGACTCTTCCAAAGATGGAAAGTAGAAGGAGTTTCAGATCTGAGACACTCTCAGAAAACTCAAGATGGAGGGAGAAAAGATATGAAAACAAAAACCCAAGAAGAAGACCCTCTTCTTCTTCACGTTTTTCTCTCTAGACATCCAAACTTGCATCTTTTATATCTCCATGACCCAAAGGTATTTCAATCTGATTTTAGGCTGGCACAAAGGACTCTCAAATCTATAATTTCTTCTAAAATTTACGAAGAAACTCATCTTATATAGAGAGATATGATAGAGTCCTTGTCTAGGTCAAACACCTAGTCAAGGCTTATCCAAACATGGCAAGTTAAGGGACGCCCAACTCTTGAGCATCTCCTTCATATTTTCATGTATGGATCAATAGAAAAGGGTGCACAATGTATACCCTAAAACCACAAAAATTCCAAAAAAAATTTGGATAAATTCGGTGCAAAATTGAAAGAGTTTTGGATTTCTAAAACTCTATCTCATAGAATTCGAAATCCAAACTTATTCCTTTTAGATTTGATCCAAACCACCTTCCATGTAAGAAAGAAGAGAGGAGACCTTTTGTGAACGTGGGAGAGATCTGGGAGAGGGCTTTTGTCACACAAAATAAGTGGAGATTGGCGTTGAATAAGAGAGAGGGGTGGAGAAGGATTATGTGGCGCAAGGTGGAATCCTAGTCTTACTAGGATTCTGTCTTATGACTTGTTTTAATTTGGTTTCCCAAACCAAATCAAATCAAAATTAGATCAACCCAATTAAAATAGGTCTTAACTTAATTAAAGACCTAATTTAATCAGATTAAATTAGATTTAAATCTGATTTAATTTTCAAATCAAATTAGAAATTAGATTGACCCAAGTCCTAGTTGAACTAGGACTAGTTTTTCCTTGCACTTGGCTTATCCAATAAACCAATTGGACTTGATCCAATTAAGTCCAAAATAAATCTAATTAAATCATATTTAATTAGACTTAATCTCAGCCCATTGGCTTAATCAAATTAAGCCAATTAGCAATCGAATTGCTAATCGATCCTCCTGCAACACTTGCACTGGGTTAAATGTCAATCGTATTGATCATTTAACCCTAGAACGATTCTTAATTGTTGATCAACCATCTGATCGGATCATGAACTCTAATGTGTGTGACTTCATAGGTCCAAACCTAAGCTGGTAGCATAGGAACAAATTTCTATACCAATCGAAGTGACCATCTAGCAATGGTACCCGACGACCGGATAGGTCGAATGTGTAGAACAACATCCTTAGAACCCATGCGGATATAGTTTTCATATAATTCATCCCCTTGACCAAAATGATCATAGGACACCCCAGAGCTTAACTGTCAACTCTGATCAGGTTGTCCACATTGTATTTCAAAATATCAAATCCATCTGATGGATTACCCTGGCCAAGGTTTTGCTAAATTGAAATACAGCGACTCATTCTTCTCCAACTCTTGGAGTGGTCAATCCCATCTCGATCACACTCTAACTTCGCAAGTACTTGACTGTGCCCAGAAGCCTTTCGTCCCTGAATTAGAAATTCAGTTAGTCCAGTACCAAAGCACAGTGAGTTGCTTGCAAGTCACTGAGGCGATCTCAGGTCTAAGGGACACTTATACCTATATCCCATCAGAGATATTCTCGACAGTAGAATACTCTGGAGTTGGTCACGTTCAATGATGATGTACCCTTACATCTCACCTGTATGCCATACCAGTATCTCCACACTCTTTGGTTAAGAGGACAACCAACCCATATGGCCTACAGCGACCTATGCTCGATAGAAGCTGTCGTCCTTATTAACAGCCTATCATTTGGTCATGAACAGTTTTAAGGACTAATCGATAAATCCTCTCTTTATCGAACTTAAATAGTCCTAAGGACTTCATCATAACAATGGAGTTCATTAGAAGATGAAAGCTTATGATGAAAATACCAAATATATTTTATTTATTAACAAATCAATTACAATACTTGGTTGCTCAACCGTCAACAGCTTGACGATTGGCTTTTTGGGACACATTTCTCAACAACTCCCACTTGTCCTAAAGCCACTCGGCACAGTATCTAATACCTATCTTCGACTTGTGGTTGTCGAACTCCTTTATCGCCAGGGCTTTAGTGATGGGGTCGGCTAGGTTCTCCTTTCCGTCGATCTTCTGAAGGTCGACGTCACCTCGATCCACGATCTCTCGGATCAGGTGGAAGCGGCACAAGATGTGCTTCGTCCGTTAATGTGCTTTGGGTTCCTTCACCTGAGCTATGGCACCAGTGCTGTCGCAGTAGAGCAGGACTGGACCATCGAGGGAGGGTGCTACTCCGAGCTCGTTGATGAATTTCCTCAGCCACACAGCTTCCTTCACGGCATCTGATGCTGTGATATACTCCGCTTCACAAACAGAGTCTGCCACAGTATGCTGCTTGGAACTCTTCCAGCAGATGGCTCCACCATTCAGAGTAAAGATATAACCCGACACGCTCCTGCTGTCATCATGGTCAGATTGGAAGCTGGAGTCTGTGAACCCCACAAGTTTCAGATCTGACTCGCCATAAACCAACCATTGGTCCTTAGTATTTCTCAAATACTTAAGGATGGCTTTAACCACTTTCCAGTGATTTTCTCCAGGATCAGATTGGTATCTACACACTACTCCTAGTGAGTATGCCACATCTGATCTTGTATATGTCATGGCGTATATGATAGATCCCATGGCTGAAGCATATGAGACTCTACTCGTACGCTCTCTCTCTTCAGGAGTTGTCGGACAATCCTTCTTAGAGAGAGAAATTCCTTGGCCTATCGGTTGATAGCCCTTCTTGGAATTCTCCATGCTGAACCTCTTCAGCACAGTGTCTATGTACATGGACTGGGATAACCCAAGCATCCTTTTAGATCTATCCCTATAGATCTTCATCCCTAGGATGTAGGATGCTTCACCCAAGTCCTTCATGGAGAACTGTGATGACAACCAAACTTTTATTCCCTGTAGTGTGGGGATGTCATTCCCGATTAAGAGAATATCATCCATGTACAAGATAAGGAATACCACAATTGGACCATTTGCCCATTTATAGATGCAGGGCTCTTCTCCATTCTTAATGAAGCCATACATTTTGATCACCTTATCAAAACGCATGTTCCAACTCCGAGAAGCTTGCTTCAGTCCATAAATGGATCTCTGAAGCTTGCACACCTTGGACTCATCTGTGGATGTAAACCCTTCAGGTTGTATCATATACACCTCTTCAGTCAGCTCTCCATTCAGGAAAGTTGTCTTTACATCCATCTGCCAGATCTCATAATCCAGATGGGCAGCTATTGCAAGCATTATCCGAATAGATTTGAGCATTGCCACAGGGGAAAACATCTCGTCATAGTCAATACCATAACGTTGACGATACCCCTTGGCAACCAGACGGGCTTTATAGGTCTCCACCTTTCCGTCTGCGCCCCTCTTCCTTTTGAAAACCCATTTACACCCAATGGGTTTAACCCCTTCAGGTGGGTCAACCAATGTCCATACATCGTTGACCTTCATGGACTCCATTTCGGATTTCATGGCTTCAAGCCATTTCTCGGAATCAGGTCTCTGCATAGCATCCATATAGGTGATCGGATCCTCATTATTCTCATCAAGTTCGATGGGATCACCATCCCAGACCAAGAAACCATAGTATCTGTCCGGCTGACGCGGTACTCTACCGGATCGCCTTAATGGTACAGGTATATTGGGCTCCGGATCTGATCTAATCATATCCGACTCAGGTTCAGCTATTGGTGTCGGTCCTTCTACCTGTTGAACTTCATCAAGTTCAACCTTAGAGGCAACGGTTCCTTCACCAAGGAACTCCTTTTCTAAAAAGATTGCCTTAAGGCTGACGAACATCTTTTGTTCATCAGCATGGTAGGAAAAATATCCTTTTGTCTCTTTGGGGTACCCTATGAATGAGCATTTGTCAGATCTAGGTCCAAGTTTGTCTGTGACTAATCGTTTGACATAGGCCGGGCACCTCCAGACCCTAAGGTGTGAAAGTACTGGCTTACGCCCTGTCCATATCTCATATGGAGTCTTAATTACAGACTTACTTGGAATCCTATTTAACAGATAACAAGCCGATTCGAGTGCATATCCCCAGAAGGATATCAGCAAGCTAGCAAAAACCCATCATGGATCGGACCATGTCTAACAAAGTTCGATTCCTCCTTTCAAACACACCATTATGCTGTGGTGTTCCTGGAGGAGTCCATTGGGAGAGAATCCCATTCTCTTCTAGATATGTGAGAAACTCACTAGAAAGGTATTCTCCTCCTCGATCAGATCGAAGAGTTTTAATACTCTTTCCAGTTTATTTTTCTACTTCACTTCAGAATTGTTTGAACATTTCAAATGAATCCGACTTATGTTTCATCAGATAGACATATCCATATCAGGATAGGTCATCCATAAAAGTTATGAAGTAGAAATATCCACCTCTAGCACTGGTGCTCATGGGCCCACATACATCAGTATGTATTAGGCTCAAGAGCTCAGTAGCTCTCTCACCTTTTCCAGTAAAAGGTGACTTGGTCATTTTACCAAGAAGACAGGACTCACAGGTTGGAAGTGATTCATAATCACTAACTTCGAGGATTCCCTCTTGAGTCAACCTGTTTATTCTGTTCTTGTTTATATGACCTAGCCTACAGTGCCATAAGTAGATATCTGACACACTATCTAATCTAGGGTGCTTGCCAGTAGAATAGACTCTTATCAGGCTTGACCTTTTGGGTCTGGCTCTGCACTGATGTCCTAGCCTGAACTTGTACCTTCTTTACTTTTTCTTCTTGTTCTTCTTCCCTTTCTTAAAAGGTCGAGAATCAGAAGACGAACCTCCCACTAAATTCACCGACTCCTTGTGAAGTTGGTGATCCTTCTCAAAGTTCTGAAGCAACCTCAGTAACCCGTGGTAGTTCTCTTCAGGCTTTGTCATTCTATAATGAGTGAGGAATGGGAGATAAGACTTGGGCAGTGAGTTCAGTATTGCATCTTTCCCAAGCTGCTCATGCAAGGAAAAGTCGAGCTTGCTCAATCATTCCATTAGCTCGATCATGTACAATACATGATCAGTGACAGAGGCACCATCCCTCATTTTGGCGTTGAAGATGGCACAACTAGTCTTGTGCCTCTCCACGTCATCGGGTGTGCCAAAGGCATCCTCCAACACTTGAAGCTTGTCCTTTGACTGAGCCGTCTCGAATCTGTGACTGAACTCGTCGCTCATGATAGCCAGCATGATATAGCGCACCGTGGTCCGATCACTGAGCCACTTCTGGTAAGTGTCTCTGATTGTTCCACGTGCATTGACAGCTGGCTCCTCAGGTGCAGGATCTATTATCACATATAGGATCCGTTAATGCTCCAGGACTATCTTCAACTTTCGATACCAGCTACCGAAGTTGGGTCCCACCAACTTATCATTGTCCAACAATGATCGGAGCGATAGGGAAGTGGCCATATTTGCACACAGGAGAACCATAACCTAATTAGTAATTGATTCATTAAACCTAAAGATTTGGACTTTAATCAAAAGGTTTCTCCCACTATTTTATTCGAATTGGTAGCCTCTACCTCCAACTCAAGAAATTACCCTAATTCCTTAGCGGGTACTAGAATCCACTTAGACTGCACACAAGCCCAACTTTGGTTGGTCAACCCATGTACATCTAAGGGTAGGTTCATAACCAATTGTTTCTCTAAATAATTTCTAGTAATTTTAATTTTGCCCCAGAAACCTAATCAGTAGGCTTTGGCCTCCACTGTAAGGATCCGGTTAGGTCCAACCATTAACATGATCATACTTGGTATATCTAACCAACGAATGATTAAGCCCAACTTTGGTTGGCTCACCTAACCACCATTAGAGAGACACTTCCAAGTCATCATATGATGAGTGATAATTTCATTAGTCAACAAGCACCAGGCCTTTGGGTCTGCAATGATTATTG
Source organism: Elaeis guineensis (assembly GCF_000442705.2). Taxonomy (NCBI): domain Eukaryota; kingdom Viridiplantae; phylum Streptophyta; class Magnoliopsida; order Arecales; family Arecaceae; genus Elaeis; species Elaeis guineensis. The sequence goes on along the minus strand of NC_026001.2, from coordinate 66,424,442 downwards.
AGTTAATGGACTCATTATCAAACACCTTAATGGGAGGCTATGACTCAGTTATCTCAATAACTTTGTCATTTTAAGGACCTAATAATTTTAGAGGATTTAAATAATTTAGAAGATGAGGTTAGATGAACCAGCTTATCATGATCCTCCCACTAGCTTCACCAAGTTAGCTTAAGGGAGACCAGGGCTGGTCTAGGAGCACCTAAATCAGTCACACTGATTTACCTAGCTGACATGGGTCAGCTCGAATAGTCAAGTGATCCGATCAAAATATAATTTCACCAAGAGGTCAGGTAAGTTCGATCAGTGGGAGGGTCTGCCAAAGCTTGCCTTAGACACCATCAGAAATGGCCAGGTAAGCGGGCTCCCAATTAAAAACCATCGGTCTGGTTTACCTTAGACACCAACTGGTTTAATTAGTTTGGATTAGATCAACCTAACAGTTCGTGCTAGACCGCTTAGCCAAGAATCAAGTCCATTTGGTTCTCGTTAAAGACATGGACTTGACCAACTACAACTATTGTAATTGATCTAGAGAATCCTTGACCTAATCTAAGACAACAATTGATTAGATTTAGTCAATTCTCTAATTAAGTCCATCTTTAATCTAACCATAGGTCTAACCCAATTAATGGACCAAATTCCTACTAACCCATTAACCCAATGTGTTATGATTTGTGTCTTAGGTTCTTCAATTCACAATCTTAGAACCTAATCAAACAACTTCTTAATTCTTAATTAAGTTTTGGGCTGAGGGTTGGGTTCGGCTTTTCAAAAAATAATTTTCATATTTGTAAAATAATTTTACAATATGATTCTACCAACCATATTGCATGTTTGATTCATAATCAAGATGCAAGTGAAATAAACATGAAACTACTTTAGATCTAATCTAAACAGGTTCATGTAATTGAAACAATTTAAACTTTAAATAATTTCTTTGCACAAAAATTATTAACAAAGAGATTTTATTTTAGATTTAAATATCTTTTAAATCTAATAAATCATAAATTTAATCTAGATCATATCTAATAAATTTATGATTAAAGATAGATCTACACAAACTAGGACAACCTTTGCACTGTAAGGGGTAAACCTTACAGCAGGGCAACCTTGCAGTTTGTGATTGATCTAAAATTTTAATTTCAGATTTAATAATCAGATTATAAATTAGATCTAATCTAAAAAATAATCTAATCATGTATATATAATCATGTAATAAAGAACCTAGGCTCTGATACCAATTGTAGGAACCAGATCTAGGGTTTCAGGGTTAGATCTTGAAAAAGAGGGTTAGATCTTGAAACTTTTTTAAGATCATACTGCGGAAGACAAAAATAAATCAAAATTTATTTTCTAAGATCAGAAAATCCCTAGATCTAAGATTCTATTACATGATTATTACATGGTATTAAATCAAAAATTAAAATATATAAATATAGCATGAACTACATGTTGATCATATCAACATGTTTCTATACTATATCTAATGTATGTATTAAACAATAGATCAGATCTATTACCTTGCAAGTTAGATGTTCTAACCTTGCTGATCTGGGCTTGAGAATGATGTTGCAAGCTGCACACGCATCCAGCCTCTAGGAGTCGTCCACACGAGCCCACGAATCTCGATCAGAAGTCTTGCTTCAGGAAATCAGCACAGTATGCTAGTACTGCACTGATCCTTCTTTGATGGTTGATCAGGTGCCTCCTTCTTCTTGATTTAGACTCTTCCAAAGATGGAAAGTAGAAAGAGGAGTTTCAGATCTGAGACACTCTCAGGAAACTCAAGATGGAGGGAGGAAAGATATGAAAACAAAAACCCAAGAAGAAGACCCTCTTCTTCTTCACATTTTTCTCTCTAGATACCCAAACTTGCATCTTTTATATCTCCATGACAAAAGGTATTTCTCTCTAATTTTTGGATGGCACAAAGGACTCTTAAATCTCTAATTTTCCTAAAATTTCATAAAGAAACTCATCTTATATAGAGAGATATGATAGAGTCCTTGTCTAGGTCAAACACCTAGTCAAGGCTTATCCAAACATGGCAAGTTAAGGGATGCCCAACTCTTGAGCACCTCCTTCATATTTTCATGTATGGATCAATAGAAAAGGATGCAAATATATACCCTAAAAGCCACGAAAATTCTAAAAAAAATTTGGATAAATTCGGTGCAAAATTGAAAGAGTTTTGGATTTCTAAAACTCTATCTCATAGAATTCGAAATCCAAACTTATTCCTTTTAGATTTGATCCAAACCACCTTCCATGTAAGAAAGAAGAGAGGAGACCTTTTGTGAACGTGGGAGAGATCTGAGAGAGGGCTTTTGTCACACAAAATAAGTGGAGATTGGCGTTGAATAAGAGAGAGGGCGTGGAGAAGGATTATGTGGCGCAAGGTGGAATCCTAGTCTTACTAGGATTCTGTCTTATGACTTGTTTTAATTTGGTTTTCCAAACCAAATCAAATCAAAATTAGATTAACCAATTAAAATAGGTCTTAACCCAATTAAGAATCTAATTTAATCAGATTAAATTAGATTTAAATCTGATTTAATTTTCTAATCAAATTAGAAATTAGATTGACCCAAGTCCTAGTTGAACTAGGACTAGTTTTTCCTTGCACTTGGCTTATCCAATAAACCAATTGGACTTGATCCAATTAAGCCCAAAATAAATCTAATTAAATCATATTTAATTAGACTTAATCTCAGCCCATTGGCTTAATCAAATTAAGCCAATTAGCAATCAAATTGCTAATCGATCCTCCTGCAACACTTGCACTGGGTTAAATGTCAATCGTATTGATCATTTAACCCTAGAATGATTCTTAATCGTTGATCAACCATCTGATCGGATCATGAACTCTAATGTGTGTGATCTCATAGGTCCGAACCTAAGCCGGTAGCATAGGAACAAATTCCTATACCAATCGAAGTGACCATCTAGCAATGGTACCCGACGACCGGATAGGTCGAATGTGTAGAACAACATCCTTAGAACCCATGCGGATATAGTTTTCATATAATTCATCCCCTTGACCAAAATGATCATAGGACACCCCAGAGCTCAACTGTCAACTCTGATCAGGTTGTCCATATTGTATTTCAAAATATCAAATCCATCTGATGGATTACCCTGGCTAAGGTTTTGCTAAATTAAAATACAGCGACTCATTCTTCTCCAACTCTTGGAGTGGTCAATCCATCTCGATCACACTCTGACTTTGCAAGTACTTGACTGTGCCCAGAAGCCTTTCGTCTCTAAATTAGAAATTCAGTTAGTCCAGTACCAAAGCACAGTGAGTTGCTTGCAAGTCACTGAGGCGATCTCAGGTCTAAGGGACACTTATACCTATATCCCATCAGAGATATTCTCGACAGTAGAATACTCTGGAGTTGGTCACGTTCAATGATGATGTACCCTTACATCTCACCTGTATGCCATACCAGTGTCTCCACACTCTTTGGTTAAGAGGACAACCAACCCATATGGCCTACAGCGACCTATGCTCGATAGAAGCTGTCGTCCTTATTAACAGCCTATCATTTGGTCGTGAACAGTTTTAAGGACTAATCGATAAATCCTCTCTTTATCGAACTTAAATAGTCCTAAGGACTTCATCATAACAACGGAGTTCATTAGAAGATGAAAGCTTATGATGAAAATGCCAAATATATTTTATTTATTAACAAATCAATTACAATACTTGGTTGCTCAACCGTCAACAGCTTGACGATTGACTTTTTGGGACACATTTTCCAACACTACCATGGCTTGTTGGGGTTGCTGCAGAACTTTGAGAAGGATCACCAGCTCCATAAGGAGTCGGTGAATGTTGTGGGAGGGTCTTCTTCTAGTCGTCGACCCTTTGAGAAAGGAAAGAAGAAGAACAAGAAGAAGAAAAATAAGAAGGTGCAGCTGCATGCTGGGATGTCTGCACAGGGTCAGACCAAGAAGTGCAAGCCCGATCAGAGCCAGGCGGAGTGCTTCTTTTGCAAGAAGCAGGGGCACTGGAAGAGGAACTGTTCTCTATACATTGCTTCCCTGGACCCGAACAGGCCGAAGAAGAAGTAAGGTACTTATATGATAACACCTTGCAACTTTTTCATTTGTGATACTACTGCCTGGGTATTGGATACCGAAAGCCCTTATCATATTTGCAATTCGATGCAGGGTCTGCAGGTCAGTAGGAGATTTGATGAAGGTGAGAGATTCCTGAATGTTGGAGATGGAAGCAAAGTTTTAGTTCTAGCATTAGGAATCATGAACCTTGTAATCAATTTTCAAAATGTAATTCTGAGTGAATATCATTATTGTCCAAGCTTTTTATTAAATATTATTTCTGTAGGCCTTTTGGCCATGAACAGTTATCAATTTTTAATAAAAAAAATATTTGCAATATCATTTTGAATGGTGTTACAATATTTGTTGGACAACTTGATAATGGAATTTACTTTCTATCACAACCTGTTAATGTGGTTCAAACCTCCGGTAAACATCCTAGAATAGATAATGTGTCAGAAGTCTACCTTTGGCACTGTAGGCTAGGTCATATCAATAAGAATAGAATAAACAAGTTGGCTCAAGAAGGAATTCTTGAAGTAGGTGATTGTGAATCACTTCCAACCTATGAGTCCTGTCTTCTTGGTAAAATGACCAAGTCACCTTTTACTGGAAAAGGTGAGCGAGTCAGTGAACTCTTGGCTCTGGTACATTCTGATGTATGTAGATCCATGAGCTCAAATGCAAGAGGTGGATATTTCTACTTCATAACCTTTCCAGACGACCTATCGAGATATGGGTATGTCTATTTAATGAAGCATAAGTCAGAGTCATTTGAAATGTTCAAACTATTCCGAAATGAGGTAGAAAATCAAACTGGAAAGTGTATTAAAACTCTTCGATCTGATCGAGGAGGTGAATACCTTTCCAATGATTTTCTGATATATCTTGGGAAGAATGGGATTCTCTCTCAGTGGATACCTCTTGGAACACCACAGCATAATGGTGTGTCTGAAAGGAGGAATCGGACCTTGTTGGATATGGTTTGATCCATGATGGGGTTTGCTGGTCTGTTGATCTCTCTTTGGGGATATGCGCTCGAATCGGCTTGTTACCTTCTAAATAGAGTTCCGAGTAAGTCTGTAACCAAAACGCCATATGAGATATGGATAGGATGTAAGCCAGTATTCTCGCACTTTAGGATTTGGGGATGTCCGGCTTATGTTAAATATTTAATTACGGACAAGCTTGGACCTAGGTCTGACAAGTGTAATTTTATAGGGTATCCAAAAGAGATCAAAGGGTATTACTTCTACCTAGCTGATGAGCAAAAAGTGTTTGTCAGCCTTAAGGCAATTTTTTTGGAAAAGGAGTTCCTTGGTGAAGGGACTGTTGCCTCTAAGGTCGAACTTGATGAAGTTTGGTAGGTGAAAAAATCGACACAAGTTGCTGAACCTGAACTGGATTTGATTAGATCAGATTCGGAGCCCATTGTTCAAGCACCCTTAAGGTGATCTGATAGAGTACCACGTCAACCGGACAGATACTATAATTTTTTGGTCCGAGACGACGATCCTATCAAACTTGATGAAAACGATGAGGATCCGATCTCCTACATGGATGCAATGCAGAGACCCGACTTTGAGAAATGGCTACAGGCCATGAAATCCGAAATGAAGTCCATGAAGGTCAACGATGTGTGGACATTGGTTGACCCACCCGAAGGAGTAAAATCCATAGGGTGTAAATGGGTCTTCAAGAGGAAGAGAGGCACAGATGGAAAGGTGAAAACCTATAAAGCCTGTCTGGTTGCCAAGGGATATCGTCAACGTTATGGTATAGACTATGATGAGACGTTTTCTCCTGTGGCAATGCTCAAATCCATTCAGATTTTGCTTGCGATAGCTGTCCATCTGGACTATGAAATCTGGTAGATGGATGTGAAGACAGCTTTCCTAAATGGAGAGCTGGATGAAGAGGTGTATATGATACAACCTGAAGGATTCACATCCACTGATGAGTCTAAGGTGTGCGGACTACAGAGGTCCATTTATGGACTTAAGCAGAGGTCCCAGAGTTGGAACATACATTTTGATAGGACGATCAAGACGTATGGCTTCGTTAAGAATGGATAAGAACTCTGTATTTATAAGTGGGCTAATGGTCCAGTAGTGGTATTTCTTGTATTGTATGTGGATGATATTCTCTTAATCGGGAATGATGTCCCTGCATTATAGAGAATAAAGATTTGGCTGTCGTCACAGTTCTCCATGAAGGATTTGGGAGAAGCTTCCTACATCCTAGGGATGAGGATCTATAGAGATAGATCTAAAAGGTTGCTTGGTTTATTTCAGTCTACGTACATAGATACTATGCTGAAAGGTTCAGCATAGAGAATTCCAAGAAAGGCTATCTACCGATAGGCCATAGAATTTCTCTCTCGAAGAGGGATTGTCCGACAACACCTCAAGAGAGAGAGCATATGGGTAGGATTCCATATGCTTCGACAGTGGGATCTATCATGTACACCATGACATGTACATGATCAGATGTGGCATACTCACTAGGGGTAGTGAGTAGATACCAATCTGATCCAGGAGAGAATCACTGGAAGGTTGTTAAAACCATCCTGAAGTATTTAAGAAATACTAAGGACCAGTGGCTTGTTTATGGTGAATCAGACTTGAGACTTATAGAGTTTACAGACTCTAGTTTCCAATCTGATCACGATGATAGCAAAAGTATGTCAGGATTTATTTTTACCCTTAATGGTGGGACTATCTACTGAAAAAGTTCCAAGCAGCACACAGTGGCTGATTCAGTTTGCGAGGCGGAGTATGTTGCTGCATCAGATGCTGCCAAAAAAGTGGTGTGGCTGAAAAAATTCATCACCGAGCTCAGAGTAGCACCCTCCCTTGTTGGTCCAGTTCTGCTCTACTGTGACAGCTCTAGAGCCATTGCTCAGGCGAAGGAACCAAAGGCACACCAGCGGACGAAGCATATTCTGCGCCGCTACCATCTCATCCGAGAAATTATGGATAGAGGTGACGTCGATCTTCAGAAGATCGACAGGAAGGAGAACCTGGCTGACCCATTCACTAAAGCCATTGCGGTGAAGGAGTTCGACAACTACAAGTCGAAGATGGGTATTAGATACTGCACCGATTGGCTTTAGGCCAAGTGGGAGATTGTTGGAAATAGTGTCTCAAAGCCAATCATCAGCCTGTTGATGGTTGTGCTCATTTTTGTATATGTACATGAATTATGAATTAATAAAAATTATTTTATTATTTTTCATCACAAAATATTTTATCTTCTAATGAACTCCTATGTTGTGGTGAAGTCCTTAGGACTATTTAGACTCGACAAAGGAGGATTTATCGTTTAGTCCTTAAATTTGTTCGCGACTAAATGATACGTTGTTACCAAGGACGACAATGTTTATCAAGCATAGGTTGTTGTGTGCCATATAGGTTGGTTGTCCTCTTAACCAATGAGTATGAAGACACTGGTATGGCATACAGGTGAGATATAAGGGTACATCTGCACTGAACGTGACCGACTCCGGAGCTATTTCTGCTGTCAAGATTTGCTCCTATGGAATATGGGTATAAATATCCCTCCGACCTGAGATCGCCATGGTGACTTGCAAGCGACTTACTACACTTAGGCACTGGACTACCTGAATTTTTAATTCAGTGACAGAAGGCTGCTGGATGTAGTCAAGTACTTGACTTGTCGGTGTGTGTGTCAAGATGGGATTGACTACTTCAGTTTAGGAGCTGTGTATAGTCATGTTTTAATTTAGCAAAATCTTGGCCAGGATAGTCCTTGTGAGAAGTCACAGGACTGTTTGAGTTGAGCACGATTCGGATGATCTGATCAGGGTTGACAGTTTAACCCTGAGTCATCCTAAATACAGGGGTCAAAAGGATGAATTATACAGTAACCATATTCATATAGGTTCTGTGTGTTGTGATTGCAACTCTTCGATCTATCCGAACATCGGGTACCATTGCTAGATGGTCACTTCAATTAGTACAGGAATTGGTTCCTATACTACCGGCTTAGGTTCGAACCTGCGGGGTCACATACATTAGAGGTTCCTATCTGATCTGATGGCTGATGTAGAATCCTACATGTTTGGGACTCAGTGATCGAGAATCAGGATTCTCTGATCATGAGTTTCACACATTATGGGTACCGGGGTCAAGAGTCTCACTGGTTGGGATTTTTCGATCAGGGTTACATATCGATGAATTCTGATGCCCGATTGCCCATCGGATTTGGACTCAGTATTTATGAGAGGTTTAATTAGTGATTTGATCGCTAATTAACTCAATTTGATTGAGTAATTATTTTTGGATCAAGTCCAATTGAATTGGATTCAGTTGGGTTTGACCCGATTAGGTTAAGAGTTGACCTAATCGTCAAGATGGTTTGGTCCCTGATTTGATCAGGGGTTGGGCTTAGTCAATTTTTGATTTGATTAAGATTTTATTAAGCCTAATTAAACTTAATTAAGTTGGATTTAAATTAGTCTAATTGGACCTAACTTATTTAGTTCAATTAGGTTGGTTTAAATAATTAAACCACCTTGACCCAATCTCCATGCGCCACCTCACTTCCATTGCACCCATTTGAATTCATGAGAAGGAACTTCTCATGAATTATTTTCTAATGCCAAGCTCTCTCCACGCCCTACTTTAATGTGCCATATGAATGGATAAGGATGATTGGTTGGCCATTCAAATTCAAAATAAAGTTTGAATTTGAATGGGCAATCAATCTTTTCACCTTATCCCTTTTCTTACGCCCTATTTATTACATGAGAAAAAGTTTCTCATGAAATCACTTCATGCATAAATTAAGCCATGCCTCATGCCTTTAGTGGATAAGGGATGAGTTGGTGTCCATTTGAATTCAAAATTTGATTTGAATTCAAATGTGCAATTACTCATCTTTATCCTTTCTTTTGGATAAGCCGTTTGACGTTGTTATAAAAGGAGGAGAAGAGTGGGGCGTGCAAGAAGAAGATTTTTGAAGAAAAATTCTGGAGCGTGAGAAGTCTTGCACGTGAGAAGGAAGTCCATATCCTTCCAAGAGAAAAAGAAAGAAATAGAAGAAAAGTGGGTGCAAAGTTTTCGATGAGTTCCCTAGAGTTTTAGCCTGGGGTTCGAAAAGTGAGAAAGTGAGCTACGAGTGTCGTGAGCTCACAAAATCTTAGAAAGATCTTCAACATCTTCTCAAGCATGTTTGTTGATGATCCAGAGCATTCGAAGAATCGACAGACATCGATCAAAGGAGTTCAATCAGCATCGGCCGTCAAAAGGGCTCTACAACGAGCTAGCACTCGTGAGGAGTCGATCAGACCAGGAGCTTCGTGTGGATGATCCGCAGAGGCCAGACATACTGTATGGCTGCATTGTGATGATCAGACTCTCCCAACGATGATCAGATTATGGCGATCTACTATCCGCACAAAGGTATGGTGTTCTGAACACATTACAATAAAGTGTTTGCTGTTCGAATTTGAATTTCAAATTTAAATGAATGCATGCTATATATCATATTTAGATCCTAGTGTAGGGTAAATTTATATTAATTAATTAGATTAATTAATAATTTTCACTGTAAAATCATGATTTTGAAAAAATTTTAAAATTATCATTTTACCCCTGCATTGAATTTTCCCCACAGATAAGTCCAATCAAATCCCACTCAGAGAATTCGTTGCTGCTCCTTTGTTCTCTACTTTTTTAACTTAAGCATCGGAGGGTCCTCGTCAGAGCCACAACCTTCGGTTTGAGACTTGTCTTACAGATCACTCCAGCGGTAGCATCTCTGTATGAGGACCAGGCGTTCATCTTCCGACTTCAATTGATTTAAGCAGTAAGAAAGGGAGGAAGGGCCTACATTCACATTCATGACTCAAAGATGGACATCTTCCTGACTTTCCAATACCGTTGCTTTTGATAGGCGGCCAGCCAGACTGACAATCAAATTCTACCACTGGCGTCAAAAATTTCTCCACCGACTCAACCAGACATCCCTCCACCAGTTCAATCGACCTAGCTGGCACTAACTACGGTTGATCAATTCAATCAGCTCTTCCAGTAAGTTTAACATCTGACGACCGTAATCTAAGCAGTCTAAACCTTTCTCGCGCCCTTTCAGACAGTGCCACAGCCTCCTCATGCTATCCCTGCACCCCCTATAATGGTGTGTCATACAATTTTCTCGATGGTGCCGCTTGTGCCTTCCACAACAGTGCCTCTGCAGAATCCTACTTTGACTATGGCTCCATAGCCACCACCTCAACCAAAATCATAGGTGCCTCCTTGAAGTTTGGAGAGGAGGTTGATTTATCAAAGTCGTCCTAGGGCCCTGCAGCCAGCCAGGTGGCTGTTAGAAAATATGTCCCAAAAGCTAATCATCAAGCTATTGACGGTTAAGCAACCAAGTATGGTAATTGATTTGTTAATAAATAAAATATATTTGATATTTTCATCATAAGCTTTCATCTTCTAATAAACTCCGTTGTTATGATTGTTAGGATTTGATGCTTCGAGATTCAGCCCATATTGAGTCCACAGCGAGGTTCGTGGTGAAAAACATAGTCCAACGAGACCAAGATCACTTGAAACGGAGCTCGGATGGAGGAGATACCATCTTTTGAAGTCGGCACGAGATTAGAGGTGGCGGAGGACTGTCGGTGATCGGCAGTGGGTGGCAGCGGCGCGGCCGCAGGCGGCGGCGCACGGGACATGCGACCCAGGCCCGTGCGGGACGTGCAACCCATGCAGGCGGGCGGCCCAAGCAGGCGCGCGGCCCAGGCGGGCGCACGGCCCAGGTGGGCGCGCGGCCCAGGCGCGCGCAGGCCCGCACGCGGGAGCGGGCCGGCGCAGCGGCCTGCTGGCCCTTTGCCCCGGTCCACCGTGGACCGGGCGGTCCACGGCTGGGCCTGTGGACCGCGTGGGCATTTCCCACATGTTTCTCGTGGTCCACGGCACTATTTCATGGATCGGAGCGCGATCTGAGGGCGTGGGTGTCTCCCGGTCTTGATCCGATGGTCCAGGGGTTATCTGGCTTTGTTTAGGACTCCCAATCCTTCTCTAATCAAGTTTTTAACCCTTTAAATAAGGCTGATCGGTAACAGAGAAGGGTGTGGTTGGTTTTCTCACACCGTACGAACCCGAGAAGAAAGAGAGAGGTGGAAGCATTGCTGTGAGAGAAGGAGCAGGGCTCCTGGACAGCGGTCGCCAGGCACTTCAGGGGTTCAGGTGGTCTTCCAAGAGAGAGAGAGCTTTTGTGAGGGAACTTCTAGTGAGAGAGAATTGGGTGTACAAGGGTTGAGGGTGAGGTCTCCTCTTGTAAAATTTTTTTTCATAGTGAAGTTTGCATGCCCCGTGGAGGCGAGCCCTTTTATGGCTGATCCACGTATTTTGATTATTTTTCTTTTCTTTTGTTTCTTCTTTCTTCCTACTGCATTGCGTGGTACTGAAAAGATCTTGGGAAGTGGTGTCCTGGCCAGACATCCACCCAATAAGTGATATCAGAGCAAGGCGGTACAAGGACGTAGATTGCAGTGGTGGTGAGCAAGACTGAAGATGGAGAAGACAGGAACAATCAAGATGGAGATCAACAAGTTCGATGGTAAGAGCAATTTCTCCTTGTGGCAGGCAAGGGTGAAGGATGTGCTCATCCAACCGAGGTTGATCGAAGCTCTCTTGTGCGATGAGAAGCCGACCACCATGGAGGTGTGGGATTGAAAATGGCTACAGATGCAGGCAGTGAGTACCATCCACATGTACCTGATGGATGAGGTGGTGATCCATGTGCTGAGCGAGACTTTCTCGATGGTGCTGTGGTCGAAGCTCGAGAAGTTGTACATGGCGAAGTCTCTCACCAACACTCTTTTCCTCTGGAGGCAGTTTTACCAACTGCGGATGACTGAGGGACAGAGCGTAAAGGAGCATCTAAGCCACTTCCAGAAGATCCTCACCGACCTTCTCAGCATTGGCGAGAACGTTGAGGAGAAGACTAGGGTGCTGGTTTTGCTGGCGTCGCTTCCCCTTCGTACGAGTCCTTGGTGACTGCTCTTCTAGTGGGGAAGAGCACTATCAAGATGGATGAGGTCACCGCAGCGATACTCCAGAACGATGTTCTCAGGAGGAAGAACCTAGCTTCGAGCTCAGGTGACGGTAGCTCAGCTTTGGTGGCTTCTGGAAGAGCAGGAGGCAGTAGACGGAGCGACAGGAGATCGCAACGAGGGTGGTCTAAGTCCAGGAGGGACTTGAGCAAAATCAGATATTACCGGTGTGAGGAGTTGGGGCATCTAGCCAGAGATTGTCCTTAACTTAAAAATCGGATGGTGGCTGCTGTAGCGATGGCCGGCAGCGATTCAGATGGAGATGTCTTGGAGATATCTAATGATGTATCTACTTCTTCCCAGTAATAGATTTTAGATTCTGCATGCCCCTATCATGTATGTTGCAGAGAGGAGCAGTTTGACTCCCTGGAAAATAGTGAGGGCACTATATATCTGCCGGATGGATTGAGCTGTGCGATCAGAGGCATTGGGATGGTCAACTGGAGGACACATGATGGTGCAGTGAGGAGATTGGGGGAGGTCCGATACATATCCGATTTCAGATGGAATCTTATCTCACTTAGCAGACTGGATTTGAGAGGCTACAGGATGGTAGCTGGTGGAGGAATCCTGAGGGTGCTACGCGGTGATAGGATTATGCTGGAGGGGAAGAAGAGGAGCAGAGGACATTATTACCTAGCAGGGAGCCCAGTGCGAGGTGGAGCTTCGGGAGCCAGGTGGAGCCAAGAGCGAGGTGGAGCTCCAGGAGGCGGATCAGGCACGAGACAGGAGACTCGGGAAGATGAGAGGCGACGTCGCAAGGTGAGATTCCTATTGCCGCAGAATGATGCCCCGATCAGGTCTCAAGTCAGGAGGAGCATAGCATACGATGGAGATGGGATTGAGCAACCTGGCTCGACTCCCATGTTTGTCCATCCATGATCAGCAGGCGATTGCCCCAGGGCATAGAGGCGAGGAGATCCAGAAGCTCTCAGAGTTTGGAGGAGGCCGAATATCGAGTCGAAGTGGAGATTGTTAGGATTTGACGTCTCAAGATTCAGTCCACATTGAGCCCACAGCGAGGTTTGCGGTGAAAAATAGAGTCCAACGAGATCAAGATCATTTGAAACGGAGCTCGAATGGAGGAGATACGAGCTTTTGAAGTCGGTACGAGATTCGAGGTGGCGGAGGACCGCCGGCAACCGACAGCGGACGACAGCAGTGCGGCCGTAGACGGTGGCGCGCGGGACGCACGACCCAGGCCCGCACAGGACGCATGACCCAAGCGGGTGTGCGGCCTAGGTGGGCACGCGGCCCAAGCAGGCGTGCGGCCCTGGCGCGCACAGGCCCGCGCACGGGAGCGGGCCAGCCCAACGGCCTGCTGGCCCTTTGCCCCGGTCCACCGTGGACCGAGCAGTCCACGACTGGGCTTGTGGATCGCGTGGGAGTTTTCCATGCATTTCTCGTGGTCCATGGCACTATTCTGTGGATCGGAGCACGATTTGAGGGTGTGGGTGGCTCCCGATCTTGATCCGACGGTCTAGGGGTTATCTGGCTTTGTTTAGGACTCCTAATCCTTCTCTAATCAAGTTTTTAACCCTTTAAATAAGGCTGATCGATAACAGAGAAGGGTGTGGTTGGTTTTCTCACACCGTACGAACCCGAGAAGAAAGAGAGAGGCGAAAGCGTTGCTGTGAGAGAAGGAGCAGGGCTCCTGGACAGCGGTCGCCAGGCACTTCAGGGGTTCAGGGGGGTCTTCCAAGAGAGAGAGAGCTTTTATGAGGGAAACTTCTAGTGAGAAAGAATTGGGTGTACAAGGGTTGAGGGTGAGGTCTCCTCTTGTAAATTTTTTTTTCATAGTGAAGTTTGCATGCCTCGTGGAGGCGAGCCCTTTTGTGGCTGATCCATGTATTTTGATTGTTTTTCTTTTGTTTTGTTTCTTCTTTCTTCCTGCTGCATCACGTGGTACTGAAAAGATCTTGAGAGGTGGTGTCCTGGCCAGACATCCATCCAACAATGATGAAGTCCTTAGGACTATTTAGATTCGATAAAGAGAGGATTTATCGATTAGTCCTTAAAACTGTTCACGACCAAATGATAGGCTGTTAATAAGGACGACAACTTCTATCGAGTATAGGTTGCTGTAGGCCATATGGGTTGGTTGTTCTCTTAACCAAGGAGTGTGGAGATACTGGTATGGTATACAAGTGAGATGTAAAAGTACATCATCATTGAATGTGACCAACTCCAGAGCATTCTACTGTCGAGAATGTCTCTGATGGGATATAGGTATAAGTGTCCCTTAGACTTGAGATCACCTCAGTGACTTGCAAGCAACTCACTGTGCTTTGATAGTGAACTAACTAAATTTTTAATTCAGTGACGGAAGGCTTCTGGGCATAGTCAAGTACTTGCGAAGTCAGAGTGTGATCGAGATGGGATTGACCACTCCAAGAGTTGGAGAAGAATGAGTCACTATATTTCAATTTAGCAAAACTTTGACCAGGATAATCCATCAGATGGATTTGATATTTTGAAATACAATGTGGACAACCTGATCAGAGTTGATAATAGAACTCTGAGGTATCCTATGATCATTTTGGTCAAAGGGATGAATTATATGAAAACTATATCCGCATGGGTTCTAAGGATGTTGTTCTACACATTCGACCTATTCGGTCATCGGGTACCATTGCTAAATGATCACTTTGATTGGTATAAAAAATTATTTTTATACTACCAACTTAGGTTCGAACCTATGAGGTCACACACATTAGAGTTCATGATCCGATCAGATGGTTGATCAATGATTAAAAATCGTTCTAGGGTTAAATGATTAGTACGATTGACATTTAACCTTGTGCAAGTATTGCAGGAGGATCGATTAGCAATTCGATTGCTAATTGGCTTAATTTAATTAAGCCAATGGGCTGAGATTAAGTCTAATTGAATATAATTTAATTAGATTTAGTTTGGACTTGATTGGATCAAGTTCAATTGATTTATTGGATAAGCTAAGTGCAAGGAAAAAACTAGTCCTAGTTCAATTAGGACTTGGGTCAACCTAATTTCTAATTTGATTAGAAAATTAAATTAGATTTAAATCTAATTTAATCTGATTAAATTAGATTATTAATTGGGTTAAGACCTATTTTAATTAGATTGATCTAATTTTGATTTGATTTAGTTTGAGAAACCAAATTAAAATAAGTCATAAGATAGAATCCTAGTAAGACTAGGATTCCACCTTGCGCCACATAAGCCTCCCCCACGCCCTCTCTCTTATTCCACATCAATCCTCTCTTATTTTATGTGACAAAAGCCCTCTCTCAGGTCTTTCCTACGTCCAAAAGGTTTCCTCTATTCTTTCATACATGAAAAGTGGTTGTGGATCAAATCAAAGTAGGAATAAATTTGGATTTCAAATTCTATGAGATAGAGTTTTAGAAATCTAAAACTCTTTTCTTTTTGCACTGAATTTATTCAAATTTTTTTTAAAATTTTTGTGACTTTTAGGGAACACATTGTGCACCATTTTCTGGTGGTCCATGCATGAAATTAAGGAGGAGGCACCCAAGAGTTGGATGCCCCTTATCTTGCCATGTTTGGATAAGCCTTGACTAGGTATTTGACCTAGACAAGGACTCTATCATATCTCTCTCTATAAAATGAGTTTCTTCATGAAATTTTTGGAGAACAGAGAGATTTTAGAGACCTATGGGCATCCAAAAATCAAAGAGAAAGACTTTTGGATTGCAAAGATATAATAGATACAAGATAGAGTGTCTAGGAGAGAGAAAAGAGAAGAAGAAGAGGGTCTTCATCTAGGGTTGTTAGTTTCATCTCTTTTCTTCCTCCATCTTGAGTTTTTTAAGAGCGTCTCAGATCTAAAACTCCTCCTCCTACTTCTCATCTTTGAAAGAGTCCAAATCAAGAAGAAGGAGGCACCTGATCAACCATCGAAGAAGAATCAGTGCAGTACTAGCATACTGTGCTGATTTCCTGAAGTAGGACTTCTGGTCGAGATTCGTAGGCTCATGTGGACGACTCCTAGAGATCGGATGTGTGTGTGGTTTGCAACATCATCCTCAAGCCCAGATCAGAAAGGTTAGAACGTCTAACTTGCAAGGTAATAGATCTGATCTATTGTTTAATACATACATTAGATGTAGTATAGAAACATGTTGATATGATCAACATATAGTTCATACTCTATATATTTTAATTTTTGATTTAATGCTATGTAATAATTATGTAATAGAATCTTAGATCTAGAGATTCTCTGATTTTAGAAAATAAATTTTGATTTATTTCAGTCTTTCGCTGCCTGATCTTGAAAAAGTTTCAAGATCTAACCCTGAAACCCTAATCTTCGACCGACTCAACCAGACATCCCTCCACCAGTTCAACCGACCCAGCTGGCACTAGTCACGGTTGATTAATTCGGTTGCTCTTCCAACAAGTTTAACATCTGACGACCGTAATCTAAGCAGTCCAAACCTTTCTCGTGCCCTTTCAGACAGCGCCACAGCCTCCTCATGCTGTCCCTGCACCCCCTATAATGGTGTGTCATACAGTTTTCTCGATGGTGTCGTCTGTGCCTTCCACAGTAATGCCTCTGCAGAATTCTACTTTGACTATGGCTCCACAGCCACCACCTCAACCAAAATCGCAGGTGCCTCCTCGAAGTCTAGAGAGGAGGTTGATTTATCAAAGTCGCCCTAGGGCCTTGCAGTCAGTCAGGCAGCGATCTCCAAGCTCACAGTCGGACCATGACTCAACCTTCGGACGTCAATCTCCTCTGCACTCCAAGGCTAGTACCATCCGTGAAGTTGATTTTAAAAGATGGTTCTAAAAGCTTAATCAATAGTTGGGCTAGAAAATAGAAAAGATCCTCAACAATAATGACTTCTCGATGCTGCCTTACGAAGGGTATAACAATCAGCCACCCTTCGCCCGAAGGATTATGCAAGAACCACTCCCTCTGCACTTCAAACTGCCTCAGCTGGAGATCTTCAATGGGACCACCGACCCTATCGATCATGTGGAGACCTTCAAAACAGCCATGCTCCTTCAGGGAGCATTAGATGCAATGCTCTATCGAGCGTTCCCTCCAACCCTTAAGAGAGCCACTTGACGATGGTACTCGAGTTTGAGATCTATGTCTATCCATTCCTTTGAAGACTTGTGTTGGTCTTTCGTCGATCATTTTATCAGCAGCTGGCAATAACAGAAGCAGTCTGACTACCTCCATATCATCAATCCAAAGGAGGATGAGTCGATCCGCTCTTTTATGAATGATTTAACGTGGCGACCCTAGAGGTCCAAAATCTGAACCAGTCGACCGCGATGGCTGTGATGATGAGCGGTTTGCTGAAGAACGACTTAAAAAAATTGCTAATTAAGACTTATCCTCAAAATCTTCTGGATATGCTTGCCTATGTGGAGAAGTATGCTGGCATGAAAGAGGCCTTTGCGGAGGATACTCTAGTTGGTTCAGCCATGGCAGGACCCAGTAAGGAGTGCCATCCAAGATGAGAAGAGAAAAGCCACTAGCACTCCCAGTCCCCACCCCTGAGATGGAATAATGGGGGTCGAAATCGTTGATCCCGGAGTCCTTCGAGAAGGTTCGACGACCATCAGTCAATAGATCCGTACTCTCTGGCAAGTCACGACAATGGCCACTACCCTACTCCACTCTTTGTAACACCACTCTCTGGCAAGTCACAATAACAGACACCACTCCACTCTCGTAACAAACTCCACGTGGCCCTGAACGGCCCTCTGACGCCACTACTCTCCGTAACAAACTCTGTGTGGCCCTGAACGACCCACTATCAGGCGGTTACAGATGTCGCTGTCAATCAGTTATGCCTCCATCTATAAAAAGAGACCCCCAGATACGTTCTTCTCTAAGCTCTAAACTCTATCTCGAAACTCTGCTAAAATTCTCACTCGATCACTCTATTTCTGTTGAAGCAGAGTACTGACTTGAGCATCGGAGGATCTTATCGGAGCACCTCCAACTTCGGTTTAGACTTTCCTTGCAGGTCCCAGCGGCGGTCGCGGTCATCTCAACTCCAGCTTCTCTGGCATCGGTGGAATTCTGCACCAACAGAATTGGCACTAGAGGAAGGGGCTGTGTCTTCGCAGTACCCTTATTCTTAAAGGAGTGCTCAATGAGACTATCTCCGATCACCTTCTCCGACATTGCTTCTCCTTCTCATGCCAGATCTCCACCTGATGCCTCCCCGAAAGGCATCCACCAGGCGATCCATGGCCTTCACGGCCAGATCTCAGTGAGCTCCATAAACTTCGGCCTCATCTCCAGTTTCTCAAGCTCCTCCTCCTCTGGCAATGGCAGTCGGCATGGAGCAGATCGACTTGCTGGTTCAGTAGGTCAGGGGCCTTACCGAAGTAGTGCAGGCCATGCAACAACAGCCGCAGGTATCAGTGCAGCTGGAAAGAGAATCATCGGAGTTTCAGAATCTGACGATCGGGCGGGCCACTTGGGCAAGTCACCCCATCTTCCCTGGAAAGGGGAAGCAGAAGGCGGAGAGCCCACCATCTGATCACGATTCCACCTTCGAGAGTCCCTACCTCCGTTCCACCAGAAGACCCTCGAGACTCGCAGTCGAAAGGACCTCCTGGATCAAAGATTTTGGAAGATGAACCGACGGATCAAAGAGCTCCACCATGCTCCCACTGCTTATGATGAGGACATTTGCACTGACCCTTCTTTCTCTCAAATGATCATGCAGGAGCCAATCCCGTCGAACTTCAAGCTCCCCCAATTCGAGAGCTAGGACGGGACCTCGGATCTGGTTGACCACCTGGAGGCCTTTCGAACAATGATGCCGCTCCATGGCACGCCAGACGCTATCCTGTGCCGAGCTTTCCCGTCTATCTTGAAGGGAGCAGCAAGAAATTGGTACTCGACACTGAAGTCGGGTATGTTATGATCCAGGTGGTGTGCCCAAGGCCCAGGGGACCAAGGCTAAGGCCAAGGTCCATCATTCATGAGGGCTTCATGGAGGCTCTAGGGCTAGTTGGGCCCTAGGTTGAAAGGCTGTGGGCCTTTCGGGTTCTTGAGGTCTAGGTTATGTGGGCCTCAAGGGACCAACTCTTTATGGGCTAGGTCTGGACCCAGGATAGGTGAGCTTAGGTCGAGTCATGGGTGTACATGGGCTTGGGTTAACCTAATCTCCCATAGAGTTGGTCAAGGGAGTTTTGGGTTTGGGTCACTTGACCCAGTGTTTATATATACATGTACTTGTATAGGTTTGATTAAGCCAAGGAATACAAGAAACCATTTCTCCCAAGTCTCTCTCTCTCTTTCTCCCTCTCTCTCCAGCAATTCTCCATGCCCCAGGAGCAAGAAACCCTAGGGTTTCTTGCCGCCAGTCCATAAAAGGAAAGAGAAGAAGGGGAGGCCTAGCCCCTTCCCTCCTTGCAGCCGCCAGCCATTTCTTCTCTCCCCTCTCTTGCAGTCATCCAAACATCAGGTCCAGGATCTAGAATCTCTTGAGAAGAGGTTGGTACAAGTCTCTCTCAGATCTGGAGTTGATCTGAGGTCGTTTGAGGTGCGGGTGAGATCTCCATCAACAGATCTACAGGAAAGGCTGCAGCAGGACAGATCTATGAGGTCTGTCTCTATCTATTTTTTTCTCCATCTAGAATATCTCGATTTGAGATCTATGAATTAGAGAACCTCGGTCCAGGTCTGATATGATTGGGTACCAGATTTTGGATTTTTTAGAGGTGGTTTCAAAGGCGTTCTTCATCTGGAACGAAAGGCTGATGAAGAAGACAGTAATCAGGCTAATTTCGTCAAGGGCCTTGGATCGTGTCCAGATGACTCCAGATCTATTCGTTGCTAGTTCTGCTGCACCAAAGGTCCATGGGAGGAGCCAGAATCATGCTCCAACAGTTGGTATCAGAGCCACGGTGGTGAGGAATCGGTTCTAGGTGCGAGAATTTGAAGATCCCAAGTGCTGAAAATTTTCAGCAAGGTACCATCAAGGTATATTCTACACTTCTTGATTTTATATTGCTTGTTTGGCTTGGATCCAGTCATGGGCAGCAATATGAAGGTCGATTTTGAGAAGTTTGATGGCAAGGAGAATTTTTTCATGTGGAAAATCTGGGTGGAGGATCTTCTGGTGCAAGCAGATCTGGATCAGGCTTTGGATGAGAAGCCTGAGGGAAGGATAGATAGACAGTGGGCATCGTTGGAGAAGAAAGCATGCTTGGTGATCAGAGGATGTTTGGTGGATGCGGCGTTGTATTCGGTGCTGGAAGAAAAGACCCCGAAGGGCCTTTGGTCGAAGTTGCACACCATGTACATGGGGAAGAATATGTGCAACAAGCTGATGCTGAAGAAGAGGTTGTACAGTCTTCGGATGTAGGAGGGATCTGATGTGATTGGCCACATTCAGAGGTTCGACCAGTTGTGCATAGAGTTGGTGAATATCGGGGTGAAGCTGGATGAGGAGGACAAGTCTTTATTGCTTCTATGTTCGCTGCCCGGATCATATGATTCTTTGGTGACTACACTGCTCTACGGCAAAGAGACTCTGGAGTATGAGGACATGGTCTCAGTGCTGAGGTCGAATGAGCAGAGGGAAAAGTTGACCAGAGATCGAGCTCCCTAGGAGGATTTGACAGTAGGGGAAAGGACAGGTAAAGGCAGAAGCAAGTCCAGGGGGCGGTCCAAGTCCAGGAAGGGAAAGAGAGAGGTGAAATGCTTCAAGTGTAATGAGTTCGGGCACTTCAAGCGAGAATGTCCACTATGGAAAGCAAGAAGGGAGAAAGAAGTGGCTCAGAATCAGTGAGTGCAGTTGCTGGGCAGCAGGTGGAGGATGATCTACTTGTGGTATCAGATGGTCACAGGCATTACACAGAGGAGTGGACACTAGACTCTGCGTGCTCACATCACTACACACCACACAGGTCTTGATTTGTGACATACATCAAGACAGATGAGGGATCAGTGACTCTAGAAGACAATCATCCTTACGAGGTGGCTGGGATAGGGACAGTCAGGATGAGGATGTTTGATGGGATTGTGAGGACATTGACAAATGTAAAGCACATCCCGGAGTTGGAAAAGAATATGGTGTCACTAGGCTACTTGGAGCGCAGTGGATACAGCTTCAGCAGTAGGGCTAGAAGCGGAGTACTGAACATCTTCAATGGAGCTATGGTAGTGATGAGAGGCAGGAGGTTGGACAATAACCTTATCGCATGGAGGGATCTGTGGTGACCAGAGAGTCTGATGCAGCAGCTGCAGCACAGGACCAGCAGGGGGCTTACAGGATGTGGCACTACCGCCTAGGCCACATGGGTGATAGGGGGCTGAGGGAGTTGAGCAGGAGAGGACTCATCTCTAATCTGGAGGATGGTGCTACAGGGGAGATCTGTGAGCCTTGCCAGATGGAAAAGCAGAGGAGAGTTCAGTTCAATATCAGTACAGCCCACAGTGCAGCCCCTCTGGAGTTAGTACACACGGATGTGTGGGGACCAACCCCAGTTTTAGCTAGGAATGGGGTCAGATACTTCATGATCCTGATTGATGATTTCTCAAGGAAGCTCTGGATTTACTTCATGAGAGAGAAGTCAGAGGTCTTCACCAAGTTCAAGATCTGGAGAGCGGAGGTGGAGAAGGAGCAGGGGAGGAGCGTGAAGTGTCTGAGGTCAGACAATGGCGGGGAGTACACCAGCAGAGAGTTCCAGTACTACTGTGAGGAGTGTGGGATCAGGAGACACTTTTAAGTTAGGGGACTCCACAGCAGAATGGGGTGGCCGAGAGGATGAACAGAACACTTTTGGAAAAGGCACGATGCATGAGGCTGCAGGTAGGGCTTCCAAAGGCATTCTGGGTTGACACAGTTGATGCAGCGGTTACTTGGTCAATCGGTCACCTCACACCAGGTTGGATGGCAGGCTTCCAGAGGAGGTGTGGTCTGGGAGGACAGTTGGGCTGGGCCATCTATGGGTATTTGGGTGCACGGCCTATGTGCACATTGGAGCTGGTGAGCGGAGCAAGCTAGACGCCAGATCACTCAAGACGGTGTTTCTAGGCTATCCACGAGGAGTCAAGGGATACAGGCTGTGAGATCCCTTGGAAAAGAAGGTCATCATTAGTCAGAATGTGATTTTTGATGAGGAGTCAGTCTTACGGAGGCGAGCAGGCATGGAGGAGCAGCAGGAGCAGGAGGAGGTTCAGCAGGGCACTGCTGGACAGCTTACCTCTTTTATTTTGCCTCTTGCAGGTACTACGGGAGGACATGACATTCAGGTGGAAAACCTACCTAAGGTGTCTCCACAGGTGGAGAGGACTCAGATGGATGATCGAGGTGGAGAGGTTCAGCAGGAGCAAGTTGGACCGAGGATTGATATCGGTGTTGCCCTACACAAGCCCAAGAGGACCATCAGGCAACCGGACCGATATGGCTTCGAGGAGATGCTGTCATATGCCCTGATGATAGTGAATGGAGACCCATATACGTATCAAGAGGCTATTGAGAGCTAGGACAGAGAGCGGTGGGTCCAGGCGATGTCCGAGGAGATGCATTCTCTCCACAAGAACCAGACGTGGCAATTGGTGCAGCTGCCACAGGGGAAGAGGCCCATTGGCTGCAAATGGGTCTACAGTCGCAAGGAAGGGCCTTCAGAGCAGGGAGGTATCAGATTCAAGGTGAGGTTAGTGGCCAAGAGATACTCCCAGAAGGAAGGCATCGACTTCAGCGAGGTCTTCTCTCCCATCGTCAGACACACTTCCATCAGAGTGTTGCTGAGCATTGAAGCAGCTCAAGATTTAGAGCTGGAGCAGATGGATGTCAAGACGACGTTCCTCCATGGGCATTTAGAGGAGAGGATTTACATGGAGCAGCCACTCGATTTCAGGGATCCAGGATCAGAGGGAAAGGTTTGTCTATTGCAGAAGTCACTGTACGGGCTGAAGCAGTCACCGAGATAATGGTACAAACGGTTTGACTCCTATGTACGCAGCATTGGACTTTTCAGATGCGAGTTTGATCCCTGTGTTTATGTTCAGTCTCTTGAGGATGGTTCTAGGTTGTTCCTACTCTTGTATGTGGATGACATGCTTATAGCATGCAAGAGTAGGAAGGTTGTGCAGGATCTGAAGGCATCCTTGTCTCAGGAGTTTGAGATGAAGGATTTGGGCCCTGCAAGGAAGATCCTAGGCATGGAGATTTTCAGAGACCAAGCCCGAAGGGTGCTGCATCTATCTCAGGGGGGCTACATACAAAAGGTCTTAGAGAGGTTCGGGATGAAGGGAGCAAAGCCGGTGGAGCTGCCACTTGCCGGTCACTTCAGACTCTCGAAGACCATGGCACCACAGACTGAGGTGGAGGCTCAGGAGATGGAGAAGGTTCCTTATGCTTCAGGAGTTGGGAGCTTGATGTATGTGATGGTCTGTTGTAGGCCAGACATCGCTCATGCAGTGAGTCAGGTTAGCAGGTTTATGGCGCAGCCTGGCAGGGAGCACTGGAGAGCTCTGAAGTGGATATTCAGATACCTTGCGGGTTCAGTTGGAGTTGACATCTGCTACGGATAGCGAGGAGGTGCAGTGGGATACTCTGACATATCCGGGAGGCTCAGGGACTGATTGGTGGTTATGTAGATGCAGACTTCGATGGAGATGTGGATACCCGGAGGTCTACGACAGGCTTCATCTTTAGCCTGTATGGAGGTCCTATTTCTTGGAGATCGAGTCTGCAGCCTATCACGATCCTATCCACTACAGAGGTAGAGTACATCAGGCTGATAGAAGTAGCTAAGGAGGCAATTTGGCTGAAGGGTTTGTTGACGGAGATGGGCCTTACTCAGGAGGCCATTAGAGTGCACTGTGACAGCCAGAGTGCACTTCTATTAGCACAGAACTCAGTCTATCATGCAAGGACAAAGCACATTGACATTAGTATCATCGGATTAGGGAGCTTGTGGAGGATGGCGAGGTGGATCTCATAAAGGTACACACCAAGGAGAATCCAGCTGATGCACTTACGAAGGTACTTCCACGGGACAGCTTTCAGAGATGTGCTGAGCTGATTCTGCTGATGGACAGAGTGGAGCTGGTTGAGGCCTTGGGACTCCAAGGTGGAGATTATTATGATCTAGGTGGTGTGCCTAAGGCCCAGGAACTAAGGCTAAGGCCAAGGTCCATCATTCATGAGGGCTTCATGGAGGCTCTAGGGCTAGTTGGGCCCTAGGTTGAAAGGCTGTGGGCCTTTCGGGTTCTTGAGGTCTAGGTTATGTGGGCCTCAAGGGACCAACTCTTTATGGGCCAGGTCTGGGCCCAGGATAGGTGAGATTAGGTCAAGTCATGGGTGTACATGGGCTTGGGTTAACCTAATCTCCCATAGAGTTGGTCAAGGGAGTTTTGGGTTTGGGTCACTTGACCTAGTGTTTATATATACATGTACTTGTATAGGTTTGATTAAGCCAAGAAATACAAGAAACCATTTCTCCCAAGTCTCTCTCTCTCTTCTCCCTCTCTCTCCAGCAATTATCCATGCCCCAGGAGCAAGAAACCCTAGGGTTTCTTGCCACCAGTCCATAAAAGGAAAGAGAAGAAGGGGAGACGCTAGCCCCTTCCCTCCTTACAGCCGCCAGCCATTTCTTCTCTCCCCTCTCTTGCAGTCACCCAAACATCAGGTCTAGGATCTAAAATCTCTTGAGAAGAGGTTGGTACAAGTCTCTCTCAGATCTGGAGTTGATCTGAGGTCATTTGAGATGCGGGTGAGATCTCCATCAACAGATCTACAGGAAAGGCTGCAGCAGGATAGATCTACGAGGTCTGTCTCCATCTATCTTCTTCCCCATCTAGAAAATCTCGATTCAAGATCTATAAATTGGAGAACCTCAGTCCAGGTTTGTTCTGGTTGGGTACCAGATTTTGGATTTTTTAGAGGTGGTTTCAAAGGTATTCTTCATCTAGAACGAAAGGCTGACGAAGAAGACAGCAACCAGACTGATTTCGTCAAGGGGCTTGGATCGTGTCCAGATGACTCCAGATCTATTCGTTGCTGGTTTCGCTTCACCAAAGGTCCGTGGGAGGAGCCGGGATCATGCTTCAATAGGGTACTATCTTCTCCTTTGATCAAATGAGCCACTAGTTCGTTGCTCATTTCGTCAGCAGCTGGCATCCCCGGAGAGGTTCGGAGTCCCTCATCAACATCAAGCAAAAGGAGGGAGAATCCATCCGAGCTTACATCAATCATTTTAACATCGCCGCCCTGAAGGGTGGTCTTCAAAAGAACGATCTTCTGTTTTTCCTGAAAAAGAAGTATCCCAGGGACTTTGCTGATTTGTTGGCTTGGGTCGAAGGATATGCCCGAGCAGAGGAAGCCTTCAAGATGAAGGATGAGGAGGCCGCGAAGGAGCGGCAAGCGGGAGACTCCAGCAAGCCCGTAGTTGAAAAAGGGCCGAGTGAAGCTCGGCCATGTTCTCGAACTCCCTCCGAACACAAGCGGGTCCAGACTCCTCTCCGGGCTCGTAGGCAGAGAAGCCCGGACAATAGAGTTTGGCGGGGCTCTCCCCCAGAAAGATTCCACAGCTGTACCCCTCTCAATGCATCGAAAACCCAAGTGCTGATGGAGGTTAAGGAGCAACTGCTAAGGCCGAAAAGGATACGCACACACCCCAGGAAGTGCAACCCTAACAAGTTCTGCCTCTATCATCGTGACCACGGCCACGACATGGAGGAGTGCATTCAGCTCCGAGATGAGATCGAGGAGCTCATCAGACGAGGTCGGCTCGACAGATTCATTCGACGCTGACCTGAAGATAGGAAAGATCGATCGAGGGCCCTGCCACAACTGAAGTCACCAAGGAGGGAGGAGCAGCCTGAAGATCGACCTCCAATTGGGATTATCAACTCCATCTCAGGAGGACCCCGATGGGGAGCAGACCTTCCGCGGCTATGGGATTCGAAAAATCTGCGGATGTATTACCAATAACTTTGCCTTAAATAAAAGTTTCTTTTATATTTGCATATCTTTTCTTTTGGCATGAGCTCATAACGACAGGGAGTAGCTCCTTCCAACAATCGAAACTAAGCGTGTTAGGAACAGGAGGAGAACCTCATCCTAATATGAGCAAAGTCGAAGGCCCGATTATTTTAAGATCAGATGGGGGGAGAGGCCCTTACAATGGCCCTTATGTGCCCCCACAGTCATGTTAGGAACAGGAGGAGAACCTCATCCTAACATGAGCAAAGTCGAAGGTCCGATTATTTTAAGATCGGATGGGGGGAGAGGCCCTTACAACGGCCTTTATGTGCCCCCATAGCCATGTTAGGAACAGGAGGAGAACCTCATCCTAACATGAGCAAAGTCGAAGGTCCGATTATTTTAAGATCGAATGGGGGGAGAGGCCCTTACAACGGCCTTTATGCACCCCCACAGCCATGTTAGGAACAGGAGGAGAACCTCATCCTAACATGAGCAAAGTCGAAGGCTCGATTATTTTAAGATCGAATGGGAGGAGAGACCCTTACAACGGTCCTTATGTGCCCCCACAGCCATGTTAGGAACAGGAAGAGAACCTCATCCTAACATGAGCAAAGTCGAAGGCCCGGTTATCCAGAGATCGGATGAGGGGAGAGGCCTTTGCAACGGCCCTTACGTGCCCCCACGGCCCTGTTAGGAACAGGAGGAGAACCTCATCCTAACATGAGCTGAAATTGACTATGTCAGGAACAAGAGGAGAACCTCATCCTGACACAAATGAAGACCCGATCGATCAAGATCGGACGAGGAGGAAAGCCTCCTCAACGGCTCCTCTACACTCCCATGACCTCATTAAGAGCAGAGGGAAAACCCTCGTCCAAATGTAAAGAGAAAAAAAAAGGGGGGAGATGAAAAGGAAAAGTGATGAACTATACCAATGATAAGTGAAAAATAAACTACATCAAAGACATAAGAGACCTCATCTCAATGAGGAAGGAGACTCTTATCAAAAATCCTCAGTCGCTAAGAGGGAATTCAACACAGGCCGAGGAAAAATCGACTTCCTCAAGGTAATGAGAAGTTCGGGCTCCTAAGCTCGAGCACCAGGAGGAAGCGTCAAACTCAAATAGCCTTGAAAAGACCTACGGTCATGAACAAAAATGGCAAATCAACACGGCGGCGACCAGGAACCTACAAATAACACCGACGTTGAACAAGACAGAAGACAAAAGAAGTTCGATAAACGACAACTTAATACAAGAAGGGATAAGATAATGGTAAATTTTTTTTTCATTTCATTAGTAAAGTGCACGTTACAAAGCCTTTGAAAGCCAAAAAAAAAAAAAGAGACAACAAGAAAGGAAAGGAATACATAGAATAAAAGGCAAAAGAGCTCCAAGGAAGCTCAGTACCATCAGACTTCGAACTCTCGATTCCAGCCATCGTCGAGGATTGCTTTAAGTACCTGACTTCTTCTTCTAGTCCTTCTTTGGATTAATAATTACTCCAGCATTATCTTCAAAGTACATATAGACGCCATCCTTTCTGCGCCATGGCTTCTGTTGCCTCACAATGACGGCATGCATGACCTTCTTTCTGAGATTAGATTTCTCCTTCTTCCTGACTTCTTCTTCCAGTCCCCCTTTGGCTCCTCCCTTCCGCAGGATCGAGAAGTACTCACAGTCGAAGATGTGCCACAAGCATGGGCTCTGGGCGATCAAGGCGAAACACGGTTGGATATGTCTCTTCTACCCTCACCTTCTTCGTCGACCCAAAAGTTGTAGCACATTCCCTCTTGTGGGCTTTGAGACTCTTGGCTAACATCCGAGCCGCGTCCACGCCCATATCTACAATGAAGGAGGATCAGCACAGTCTAGAAACAGAGCCGCAGAAATAGAGAAAGTTTTGGAGCTAACCTAGGCTAGTCTGAGGGATGCAGAGATGCAGAGATGGAGATTGACTCGAAGAACGCCTAAGGCCGAATAGGACGGAACTCTCAGGAAGAAGGAGGGACCAAAGAAACTCCCGTGCAAAGTGAGATCCCCGAAGGGGGGAGGCGGGTTTAAATAGGTGACAGGCTCTGGTGCAATAATGACTGCAGGTCTCCTCTGGCTGATCTATAACCACCGTGTGGCCCACTTACTGTGGCAGGTGGCTAAAAGTGGCCGACAACTGATAAAATCATTATTGCACCATACCTAGAGCAGTGCTCCAGCAAAAATTCCAAAAAAACCTTTTCGGATCGCCTTGATTTGAAAAGGCTCCAGCACCAGCGCGCCAAACGTCAAAATATCTGAAAACCATCGAGTGCGAAAATCAAGGGAGACAACTTTGGCTGTGAGAATTTCTCTGTACTTTTTTCATTTGGAATCCGAACTCAGAAGTAGAGAGACTGGTGTTGGGTATAAAATACCCCCAGCTGAAGTTTGTAAAAGGCCAACCCTTCCAGGGCTTTTCCAGCTTCTGACCTTGTGTGGCATCTTTTCGAACTCCCTCGATCGTCCGAGCTTCCATAATGCCATCCGGGCTTCTCCAACCATGAGCTTCCCCATTCATCCACCGAATTTCTCCAAACAGCCTCTGAACTCCACTATCGATCGATTTTCTACAGTGATCGACTATTCGCGAAATCCCTTCCAGACTTCTTCCGACCATGGATGACTCTACTCCGAACTTCTTCCAGACTTTGTCAGTGTCCGACCTTCTCCGACAACGGGATTTCTACAGTAACCAAATTCCATCCAAGTTTCTATGGTGGTCGACCACCTTCCGGATTCCATCTGAGCTCCTACAAGAACTGGATTTCAACCGAACTCCTACTGCAAGCGGTCTACTCCAAACTTCTACTACAAGCGGTCTACTCCGAACTTCTACTACGAGCGGTCTACTCCAAACTTCTACTACGAACGGTCTACTCCGAACTTCTACTGCAGACGGTTTACTCCGGATCTCTACTGTAAGCAAATTTCATTCGAGCCTCTACTGTAAACAAATTTCTTTCGAACTTCTATTACAGATAGACTTCAGCCGAGCTTCTTCGTAGCCAGATCCCAGACGAGCTTCTACAACGGGACAGGCTCCACCAGCCAGGTCACTACTCCGAGCTTCCACGATAACCGATCTTCGATCGAGCTTCTACAATAAGTAGCCTCCTTTCGGCCTTCTGCAAGAATCGAACTCCGTCTGAACTTCCATAGCGGATGGATTTCAGATGAACTTCTACAACAGATGGGCTCCAGCAGCTGAATTTCTACAACGACCGACCGCCTCCGATATTTGTCGAACCTCTCCAGCCATCAACCTTCAATAGCGTCAGTCAGACTTCAACAACGCCATCCGAACTTTCACAGGATCCCCAGACTCCTCCAACGGACGAACCTCCCCAACGCCATCCGAAGTCCACCGCTGGCCGACCCTCTGCCAGATTCTTCATGAAATCGAACTTTTCCAATCGAAAGTCTCCATCCGAGCTTCTACAACAGATGACTTTCGTCTGCAGCATCAGCACCCAATAATAGTAGACCCGTCAGCAACCTTGAAAACATCCGAGCTTTTCCTGGATCGACGAGACAGAGAGCCATTTCGCTCCATCAGACATCCCAGTCGAGCATCAGCCGACAGATCTGTACTCTCTGGCAAGTCACGATAATGGCCACTACCCTACTCCACTCTCTATAACGGATTCCGTGTGGCTCCACCACTCTCTGGCAAGTCACGATAACGAACACCACTCCACTCTCCGTAACAAACTCCATGTGGCCCTGAATAACCCTCTGACGCTACTACTCTCTGTAACAAACTCTGTGTGGCCCTGAACGGCCCACTATCAGGTGGTTACAGACATCGCTGTCAATCAGTTACGCTCTCCGTCTATAAAAAGGGACCCCCAGATACGTTCTTCTCTAAGCTCTAAACTCTATTTCAAAATTTTGCTAAAATTCTCACTCAAGCACTCCATTTTTGTTGAAGCAGAGTACTGACTTGAGCGTTAGAGGGTCTTGCCGGAGCACCCCCAACTCCGGTTTAGACTTTCCTTGCAGGTCCTAGCGGCGGCCGCGATCATCTCAACTCTAGCTTCTTCGGTGTTGGTAAAATTCTGCACCAACATTCTAGAATCAAAATTGAATCCTCTATCCATGTAAATTTTTGAAGATTTTTTTGATTTAAGAAGGGATGTGAAAACATTCCTTCTCTGGTCACATGCGCAGAGTAGGGTGCTGATCGATGTATCATTGATAAGAGTCCTTCTGTTTGAAAGAACTCTTATATCTAATAATCAGATCAGATAGGCCTCTTGGATGAGGTGCATCTCTCTCTTTTGACATCTCTCTAGTGGCTATAAATTGATTGGGGCACTAGGTACCCGAGGCATTCAAAAAGAGTTTTCAATTTTATCTCCGTTGCTCTCTTTTCTTTCTTATAACCTATCTTAGTTTTAGGACAAGGCTTTGAGATTTAAGACAAAGTCTTATCTGATCTTAACAAGGGTTGTGAGGGTCCTAAAGAAGGAGGATCAGAAGTCCAAAGGAGGTTCTGAGAGGGTGGAGTCAGTTTCTTGGAGAAACTTGATCGGTATGAGGCTAGTCAAGTTCTAGTGGCTAGAACTCTTGAAGCAAGGTGAAGAAGAAGCGTGTCCTTGGTTCAGTTTTTTTGTGGATCACCATTGGAGGGTGGACACTTGGATGCCTTATAAAAATTGAGATTAACACTACAGGTATTCTTCTTATCCTAATTTATATTTATTATACTTTGATTATTATAGTTAAGGATTTTTGGGTATTGGGGTTTCTGGTGCATCGGATGTTTTGAATAAAAATTTTAAATACCTAACCCTTCCACTGCACCATTGAAACCCAACAGTGGTATCAGAGCCTACCTTGATCTATATAATCAAAGGTTAAATTATTGTCTTGATTGTGAACAAGCATGGATTTTTGGTTTGGTTCAAGTCGGGTCAAGGGTTGAATCTGATTGAACATCCAAACTCTCGCATGTCTTATAGATATATTTTAAATATAAAATGCATGATATATATAGAATCTTTCTTAGTAGCTTAGTACTCTAATTGGGGTTCATCATCAAGCCATACGGTCATAAGAGCAAGTAGGATTTAAAGACCATCTCTTCCTATTCAATAGGGTACTCTTATAGCGTGTAGGAGTATCATTATGATGTCCCAAGAAGAAGAACTGTGAAAAGAGTATTTTGTATTCATGCATGTTATTAGAACTTCATGCATATGTGATATGCTTGAGATGCTTAGTTATAATCATATTGTATGATTATGATTTCATATCTTAGAGATATGAATAGATGCCATGATTAGTTGTTATGATTATAAAGATTCAACTATAATAGTGCATCATTGTGATTGATTGAATTAGGATGTGCTTGAGACCATTAAAGCCCTTATAAAAATTATATTAAGTCGTAGTGTTATGAACCAGTAGCTGACCTATTTCTTGAATTGATTAATCAATTAATATCTAAAGAGTATTTCAAGTATGGTGGTTATTTAATTGGTTCCATTGCTGGCCTAGCCAATTTTATTGATGTCTAAAAAAAGCAACGGAGGGACCCCCACCAATCTTAATACTTTTCTGACCAATTAGATTAGTTCGAATCTTGAATGAAGGTAGCTCAATATTTTGAACACTACATATGCCTTCCTTCATGTCTAGTCAATATCCTATCAAAAATCATAGTAGGTTTGTTGTGATATCCACAAAGCTTGTTGTGAGGATTGATGTGGATTTATCTTGGTACATATTATATGCTTTATGACATATTTGGATATGTTGCTTTATTATGATATCCACAAGGGCATCATTCTTTAGATATGACTGTATAAAAATGAAGGGTCTGACTTAACTAAAAAATACTATAGTTTGTCATGATATCTACAAGGCTATGAGTATTTTTTAGAGGCAGGTTATGTTGAGAGTTGCATGAGAAGCAATTGGATAGATTTTTCTATTTTTGAACTCATTGAGGTTTGTTGTGATATCCACAAGGCTTCATTGAGGGATTAAGATCTCAACCCCATTAAAAAATTAGATTAGAATTTTTTGTTTGCCATAGGAGAGGGCTATGGTATCCGATAAAATAGTGAGAGACATAACTAGTTTAAAAATTCTCATCTAGTTATGCATGTCAAACATGAGTGATCTGCTTATACCATTATCTCTATTTATGTAGATTTAAGTCTACATTATGGCTTCTTTATTTTCACTGCTTGACACCATAGATAAAACTTTGTTGACCGATCTCAACTATATAAATGGGTTGAGGTTGAGGAACTTGCAAATAAGGTTCGTATCGGAGAAGAACTCCGATATTCTGGATATTCTTGATCTTGAAATGGTCAGTAATAATGAAAAGGCAATGATGTCCATATGGATATTTTTTTGTGACAAATTTGATCATTGGGAGTATAATTGCAAAAATTATCTTGCAAGATTGAAGCAGGGTGCAAGTATAGCACCAAAAGGTGTATATATGATACAGACCTATTTTTTATTGAGTAGTTCAGACTCTGATATTTGAGTATTATTGAGTAGTTCAAACTCTGATATTTGGATATTAAATACCATCTGTAGATCGCATGTTTGTAATTCATTACAGTGACTACAAAATATCAAAGGTCTGAAAAGAGGTGACCTCGAGCTCTATGGCACAAATGGAGAGTCCATTAGCGCAGAGGCTGTGGGAACCTGTATGTTTGATTTACCTTCAGACAAAATTTTAGAAGTAAAAGACTGTTATTACATGCCAAAGGTCATTAGAAACATTATTTCTATACCTTTGTTGTTAAAACAAGGTTATGAAATAAGGCTAATGAAAAATGGATGCTCTATTTTCTTTTCTAATTAATATTATGGTAGTAGTTATATTGATAACAATCTTTTAATTCGTGTACTCAATAAAAATATTTTTTTATATTAAAAAAAATATGAAAAGAAAGAGAGAAGATGTGAATATCACATATCTCTGGCATTATCATCTTGGTCATATTAGTGAGTCAAGGATTAACAAGTTATATAAAGAAGAATTTTTTGACCCATATGGTTATGAATCATGAAAAATTTATAAATCTTGTCTCATGGGTAAGATGACCAAGACTCCATTTTCTGGATATGGAGAGAGGACGAATGAGTTGTTAGCCCTAGTACATACAGATGTATATGGATCAATGACAACTCAGGCCAGAGGAGGATACTCCTATTTTATTACCTTTACGGAAGATTTATCAAGGTTCGGATATGTGTATCTTATGGAACATAAATTTGAATCCTTTGATAAGTTCATGGAGTATCGATGTATGGTTGAGAAACAAATTGAAAAAAGTATCAAGATTCTTCAATTTGATCAAGGAAGAGAATACTTATCCAGTGAATTTCTTGATCATCTTAAAAGTAAAAGTATTCTCTCTGAATGGACTCCTCCTTATACACTCCAGTTAAATGGTGTAGTAGAAAGGAGGAGTCGCACTTTGATGAATATGGTGCAGTCCATAAAATGCTTCATTGATCTTCCAATATCCTTTTGGGGATATGTCCGAACGACTGCCACATACACATTAAATAGGTACCTTCAAAGTCTGTTGCAAGCACACCATATGAGATATAGAAAGAAAGAAAGTCTAATCTTAAACATCTTAAGACTTGGGGCTGTCCTACTTATGTCAGAAATCTTTTTGGACATAAGCTTAGTGCTAGATCAGACAAGTGTAGGTTTGTAGAGTATCCTAAAGAAACTAATGGATACTACTTCTACCATCCTATTGAACAAAAGGTGTTTGTTAGTAGGCATGCCATTTTCTTGAAAAATGAACTCATCTAAGAAGAAGGTAGTGGGAGGAATATTGAACTTATGAAAGTTCAGGATCTACAAACCGATCCAGAAATACCTGTGGTTGAACCACAAGAAGATCCTCAATCAGAAGTATTCAAGGATGAAGTACATCCACAATACACACATCCTCTTTGAAGATCAGATAAAGTGCATTATGCACCTCTGAGATTTAATTCTATCATTGAGAATGACAATATGATCAACATCATTCAGAATGATGATCCACTGACCTATTCGAAAGCTGTCATGAGTAGAGACTCAGACAGATGGCTGAAAATCATGAAATCTGAGATGGACTCGATGTATATCAACCAAATATGGATCTTGATTGATGCGCCTGAGGGTGTGACCTTAATAGAGTGTAAGTGGATCTTCAAAAAGAAGATCGGAGTAGATGGCTAAGTAAAAACCTACAAAGCTAGGTTGGTGGCAAAGAATTTCAGTCAAAGGTAAAGAATTGACTATGATGAAATCTTCTCACTAGTGGCTATACTCAAATCCATCAAGATTTTGCTTGTTATAGCAGCATACTATAACTATGAGATCTGGTAGATGGATGTCAAGATCATTTTTCTCAAATGATAATTTAGAGGAAGAGATCTATAAAACTTAGCCAGAGAGATTTATCTCAAGTGGAAGTGCAAATCAAGTATGCAAGCTAATGAGATCCATCTATAGATTGAAGCAAGCTTCGAGGATTTGGTACATCCAATTTGATATAATAGTCAAAGAGTTTGGCTTTATCAAAATAAAGATGAACCATATGTGTATAAGAAGACAAGTGAGAGTGCTATTGTCTTCTTGATTCTATATGTCGATGACATACTACTCATTGGGAATGATATCTCAATGATGCAATCGATCAAGACTTGACTATCAAATAAGTTTTTCATGAAAAACTTGGATGAAGCATCTTATATACTAGGTATAAATATCTATGAGATAGATCTAAAAGGATGTTAGTGAAGGAACCAGATCTAGGGTTTCAGGGTTAGATCTTGAAACTTTTTCAAGATCAGG
Source organism: Elaeis guineensis (assembly GCF_000442705.2). Lineage (NCBI taxonomy): Eukaryota > Viridiplantae > Streptophyta > Magnoliopsida > Arecales > Arecaceae > Elaeis > Elaeis guineensis. The sequence goes on along the minus strand of NC_026001.2, from coordinate 66,389,492 downwards.
CAGCGAAAGACTAAAATAAATTAAAATTTATTTTTTAAAATCAGAGAATCTCTAGATCTAAGATCCTATTACATGATTATTACATAGCATTAAATCAAAAATTAAAATATATAGAGTATGAACTACATGTTGATCATATCAATATGTTTCTATACTACATCTAATGTATGTATTAAACAATAGATCAGATCTATTATCTTGCAAGTTAGACATTCTAACCTTGCTGATCCGGACTTAAGGATGATGTTGCAAACTGTACACATATCTGATCTCTAGGAGTCATCCACACAAGCCCACAAATCTCGATCAGAAGTCCTGCTTTAAAAAATCAGCACAGTATGCTAGTACTGCGCTGATCCTTCTTCGATGGTTGATCAGGTGCCTCCTTCTTCTTGATTTGGGCTCTTCCAAAGATGAAAAGTAGGAGGAGGAGTTTAGATCTGAGACACTCTTAGAAAAACTCAAGATGGAGGAAGGAAAGAGATGAAACTAACAACCCTAGAAGAAGACCCTCTTCTTCTTCTCTTTACTCTCTCCTAGATATCCTATCTTGTGTCTATTATATCTCCACGACCCAATGGTCTTTATTTCTGATTTTTGGATGACCCAAAGGTCTCTCAAATATCTATGTTCTATAAAAATTTTATGAAGAAACTCATTTTGTAAAGAGATATACAATAGAGTCCTTATCGAGGTCAAATACCTAGTCAAGGCTTATCGAAACATGGCAAGATAAGGGGCACCCAACTCTTGGGCACCTCCTCCTTATTTTCATGTATGGACTACTAGAAAAGGGTGAAAAATATGTACCCTAAAAGCTATGAAAATCTTAAAAAAAATTTAGATAAATTCGGTGCAAAAAGGAAAGAGTTTTGGATTTCTAAAACTCTATCTCATAGAATTTGAAATCCAAACTTATTCCTACTTTGATTTTATCCACAACCACTTTCCATGTATGAAAGAAGAGAGAAAACCTTTTGGACATAGGAAAGACCTGGGAGAGGGCTTTTGTCACACAAAATAAGAGGGGATTGGCATGGAATAAGAGAGAGGGCATGGGGGGAGCTTATGTGGTGCAAGGTGGAATCCTAGTCTTACTAAGATTCTATCTTATGACTTGTTTTAATTTGGTTTCTCAAACCAAATCAAACTAAAATTAGATTAATTTAATTAAAATAGATTTTAAACTAATTATAAATTTAATTTAATCAAATTAAATTAGATTTAAATCTGATTTAATTTTTTAATCAAATTAAAAATTAGGTTGATCCAAGTCCTAATTGAACTAGGACTAGTTTTTTCCTTGCACTTGGCTTATCCAATAAACTAATTGGACTTGATCCAATCAAGTCCAAACTAAATCTAATTAAATTATATTCAATTAAACTTAATCTCAATCTATTGGCTTAATCAAATTAAGCCAATTAGCAATCAAATTGCTAATCGATCCTCCTGCAACACTTGCACAAGGTTAAATGTCAATCGTATTGATCATTTAACCCTAGAATGATTCTTAATCATTGATCAACCATCCGATCGGATCATGAACTCTAATATATGTGATCTCATAGGTTCGAACTTAAGTTGGTAGTATAGAATTAAATTTTTATACCAATCGAAGTGACCATCTAGTAATGGTACCCGACGACTGGATAGCTCGAATGTGTAGAACAACATCCTTAGAACCCATGCGGATATAGTTTCCATATAATTCATCCCCTTAACCAAAATGATTATAGGACACCTCAGAGTTCCACTGTCAACTTTGATCAGGTTGTCCACATTGTATTTCAAAATATCAAATTCATCTGATGGATTACCTTGGCCAAGATTTTGCTAAATTGAAATACAGTGACTCATTCTTCTCCAACTCTTGGAGTGGTCAATCCCATCTCGATCACACTCTGACTTCGCAAGTACTTGACTATGCCTAGAAGCCTTCCATCACTGAATTAAAAATTCAGTTAGTCCAGTACCAAAGCATAATGAGTTGCTTGCAAGTCACTGAGGTGATCTTAGGTCTAAGGGATACTTTTACTTATATCCCATCGAGACATTCTCGATAGCAGAATATTCTGGAGTTGGTCATGTTCAATGATGATGTGCCCTTACATCTCACCTGTATGCCATACCAGTATCTCCACACTTCTTGATTAAGAGGACAACCAACCCATATGGCCTACTGTGACCTATGCTCAATAGAAGTTGTCATCCTTATTAACAGCCTATCATTTGGTCATGAACAGTTTTAAGGACTAATCGATAAATCCTCTCTTTATCGAATCTAAATAGTCCTAAGGACTTCATCATAACATCGGAGTTCATTAGAAGAAGAATGCTTATGATGAAAATGTTAAATATATTTTATTTATTAACAAATCAATTACAGCACTTGGTTGCTCAACCGTCAACAGCTTGACGATTAGCTTTTGGGACATATTTTCCAACAACTCCCACTTGTCCTAAAGCCACTCGGCACAGTATCTAATACCCATCTTCGACTTGTGGTTGTCGAACTCCTTTATCACCAAGGCTCTAGTGAAGGGGTTGGCCAGGTTCTCCTTTTTATCGATCTTCTGAAGATCGACGTCACCTCGATCCATGATCTCCCAGACCAGGTGGAGGCGGCGCAAAATGTGCATCGTCCACTGGTGTGCTTTGGGTTCCTTCGCCTGAGCTATGGCACCAGTGCTATCGCAGTAGAGCAAGACCGAACCATCGAGGGAGGGTGCTACTCCGAGCTCGATTATGAATTTTTTCTGCCACACAGTTTTCCTCACGGCATCCGATGCTGCGATGTACTCTACTTCACAAACAGAGTCTGCCACAGTATGCTGCTTGAAACTCTTCTAGTAGATAGCTCTACCATTCAGAGTAAAGATATAACTTGACATGCTTCTGCTGTCATCATGGTCAGATTGAAAGCTGGAGTCTGTGAACCCACAAGTTTTAGATCTGACTCGCCATAAATCAACCATTGGTCCTTAGTATTTCTCAAATACTTAAGGATGGCTTTAACCACTTTCCAATGGTTTTCTTCAGGATCAGATTGGTATCTACTCACTACTCCTAGTGAGTATGCCACATCTGGTCTTGTACATGTCATGACGTACATGTTAGATCCCATGATCGAAGCATATGGGACTCTACTCATATGCTCTCTCTCTTCAGGAGTTGTTGGACAATCCTTCTTAGAGAGAGAAATTTCATGGTCTATCGATAGATAGCCCTTCTTGAAATTCTTCATGCTGAACCTCTTCAGCACAGTGTCTATGTACGTGGACTGAGATAACCTAAGCATCTTTTTAGATCTATCCTTATAGATCTTCATCCCTAGGATGTAGGATGCTTCACCCAAGTCCTTAATGGAAAACTACGATGACAACCAAACTTTTATTCCCTGTAGTGCGGGGATGTCATTCTCGATTAAGAGAGTATTATCCACGTACAAGATAAGGAATACAACAACTGGACCATTTGCCCATTTATAGATGCAGGGCTCTTCTCCATTCTTAACGAAGCCATTTCTTTTGATCACCTTATCAAAATGCATGTTCCATCTTCGAGAAGCTTGCTTCAATCCATAAATGGATCTCTGAAGCTTGCACATCTTGGACTCATCTGTGGATGTAAATCCCTCAGGTTGTATCGTATACACCTCTTCGATCAGCTCTCTATTTAGGAAGGCTATCTTTATATCCATTTGTCAGATCTCATAATCCAGATGGGTAGCTATTACAAGCATTATCTGAATTGATTTGAGCATTATCACAGAGAAAAATATCTCATCATAGTCAATACCATAATGTTGACGATACCTCTTGACAACCAGACGGCTTTATAGGTCTCCACCTTTCCGTTTGTGCCCCTTTTCCTTTTGAACACCCATTTACACCCAATGGGTTTAACCCCTTCAGGTGGGTCAACCAATGCCCATATATCATTGACCTTCATGGACTCCATGGCTTCAAGTCATTTTTTGAAATCAGATCTCTGCATTCCATCCATATAGGTGATCGGATCCTCATTGTTCTCATCGAGTTTGATGAAATCCTCATTTCGGATTAAGAATCTATAGTATCTATCCGGCTGATGCGGTACTCTATCGGATCGTCTTAATGGTGCAGGTATATTAGGCTCCGAATTTGATCTAATCAAATCCGACTCAGGTTCAACTATTGGTGTCGGTCCTTCTATCTGTTGAACTTCATCAAGTTCAACCTTAGAGGCAACGGTTCCTTCACCAAGGAACTCCTTTTTTAAAATGATTGCCTTAAGGCTGACGAACACCGTTTGTTCATCGGCATGGTAGAAAAAAATATCCTTTGATCTCTTTGGGGTACCCTATGAATGTGCGTTTGTCAGACCTAGGTCCAAGTTTGTCTGTGATTAATCGTTTGACATAGGTCGGGCACCCCCAGATCCTAAGGTGTGAAAGTGCTGGCTTACGTCCTGTCCATATCTCATATGGAATCTTAGTTACAGACTTACTTGAAATCCTATTTAACAGATACTAGGTCGATTCGAGTGCATATCCCCAAAAAGATGTCGGCAAGCTGGAAAAATTCATCATGGATCGGATCATGTCTAACAGATTCCAATTTCTCCTTTCAGACACACCATTATGCTGTGGTGTTTTTGGAGGAGTCCATTGGGAGAGAATTCTATTCTCTCCTAGATATGTGAGAAACTCACTAGAAAGATATTCCTCACCTCGGTCAGATCAAAAAGTTTTAATACTCTTTCCAGTTTATTTTTATACTTCACATCGGAATCGTTTGAACATTTCAAATGAATCTGACTTATGTTTCATCAGATAGACATATCTATATCTGGATAAATCATCCATGAAAGTTATGAAGTAGAAATATCCACCTCTAGCACTTGTGCTCATGGGCCCGCATACATCAGTATGTACTAGGCCCAAGAGCTCAGTAGCTCTCTCATCTTTTCCAGTTAAAGGTGACTTGATCATTTTACCAAGAAGATAGGACTTACAGGTTGGAAGTGATTCACAATCACTGACTTCGAGGATTCCTCTTGAGTCAACCTGTTTATTCTGTTCTTATTTATATGACCTAGCCTATAGTGCCATAAGTAGATATCTGACACACTATCTAATCTAGGATGCTTGCCAGAAGAATAGACTCTTATCGGGCTTGATCTTTTTGGTCTGGCCCTACACTGATGTCCCAATCTGAACTTGCACCTTCTTCACTTTCTTCTTCTTGTTCTTCTTTCCTTTTTTAAAGGGTCGAGAACCAGAAGATGAACCTTCCACTAAGTTCACCGACTCCTTATGGAGTTGGTGATCCTTCTCAAAGTTCTGAAGCAACCCAGTAACCTGTGGTAGTTTACTTCAGGCTTTGTCATTCTATAATGAGTGAGGAATGGGAGATAAGACTTGGACAGCGAGTTCAGTATTGCATCTTTTCTAAGCTACTCATGCAAAAGAAAGTCGAGCTTGCTCAATCATTCCATCAGCTCGATCATGTATAATGCATGATCAGTGACAGAGGCACCATCCCGCATTTTGGCGTTGAAGATGGCACAACTAGTTTTGAGCCTCTCCACATCATCGGGTGTGCCAAAGGCATCCTCCAACACTTGAAGCATGTTCTTTGGTTGAGCCGTCTCGAATCTGCGATTGAACTCATCGCTCATGGCAGCCAGCATGATACAGTGCACCGTGGTCCGGTCACTGAGCCACTTCTGGTAAGTGTCTCTGACTGTTCTACGTGCATTGGAAGCTGGCTCCTCAGGTGCAGGATCCATTATCACATATAGGATCCGTTCATGCTCCAGGACTATCTTCAACTTTCAGTACCAGCTACTGAAGTTGGGTCCCACTAACTTATCATTGTCCAATAATGATCGGAGCGATAGAGAAATGGCCATATCTGCTCAAAGAAAAATCATAACCTAATTAGTAACTGACTTATTAAACTTAAAGATTTGAACTTTAATCAAAATATTTATCTCACTATTTTATTCGAATTGATAGCCTCTACCTCCAATTTGAAGAATTACCCTAATTCCTTAGTGGGTACTAGAATCCACTTAGACTGCACACAATCCCAACTTTGGTTGGCCAACCCATGTACATCTAAGGATAGGTTCATAACTAATTATTTCTCTAAATAATTTTTAGTAATTTTAATTTTACCTCAGAAACCTAATTAGTAGGCTTTGGCCTCCACTGTAAGGATCCGGTTAGGTCCAACCATTAACATGACCATACTTGGTGCATCTAACCAATGAATGATTAAGCCTAACTTTGGTTGGCTCATCCAACCACCATTAGAGAGACACTTCCAAGTCATCATATGATGAGTGATATTTCCATTAGTCAATAAGCACTGGGCCTTTGGGTCTGCAATGATTATTGAGTTAATGGACTCATTATCAAACATCTTAATGGGAGGTTATGACTCAGTTATTTCCATAACTTTGTCATTTTAAGGATCTAATAATTTTAGAGGATTTAAATGATTTAGAGGATGAGGTCAGATGAACCAGCTTATCATGATCCTCCCACTGGCTTCATCAAGTCAGCTTAAGAGAGGCCATTAAAAGGACTGATCTAGGAGCACCTAAATCAGTCACACTGATTTACCTAGCTGACATGAGTCAGCTCGAATAGTCAAGTGATCTGATCAAAACATAATTTTATCAAGAGGCCAGATAAGTTCGATCAGTGGGAGGGTCGGCCAAAGCTTGCCTTAGACACCATAAAAAATGGCCAGATAAGCAGGCTCCCAATTAAAAACCATCGGTTTGATTTACCTTAGACACCAACTGGTTTAATTAGTTTCGATTAGATCAACCTAATAGTTCGTGCTAGATCACTTAGCCAAGAATCAAGTCTATTTGGTTCTCATTAAAGATATGGATTTGACCAACTACAACTATTGTAATTGATCTAGAGAATCTTTGACCTAATCTAAGATAACAATTGATTAGATTTAGTCAATTCTCTAATTAAGCCCATCTTTAATCTAACCATAGGTCTAACCCAATTAATGGACCTAATTCTCACTAGCCCATTAACCCAATGTGTTATGGTTTGTATCTTAGGTTCTTCAATTCACAATCCTAGAAACTAATCAAACAACTTCTTAATTCTTAATTAAGTTTTGGGCTGAGGGTTGGGTTCAATTTTTTAAAAATAATTTTTATATTTGTAAAATAATTTTATAATATAGTTCTATCAACCATATTGCATGTTTGATTCATAATCAAGATGCAAGGAAATAAACATGTAACTACTTTAGATCTAATCTAAACAGGTTCATGTAATTGAAATAATTTCAACTTTAAATAATTTTTTTGCATAAAAATTATTAACAAAGAGATTTTATTTTAGATTTAAATACCTTTTAAATCTAATAAATCATAAATTTAATCTAGATCATATCTAACAAATTTATGATTAAAGATAGATTTATACGAACTAGGATAACCTTTGCATTGTAAGGGGTAAACCTTACAGCAGGACAACTTTGCAGTTCGTGATTGATCTAAAATTTTAATTTTAAATTTAATAATTAGATTATAAATTAAATCTAATCTAAAAAATAATCTAAACATTTATAAATAATCATGTAATAAATAATCTAGACTCTAATACCAATTGTAGGAACCAGATCTAGGGTTTCAGGGTTAGATCCCTAGATCTTGAAACTTTTTCAAGATCAGACAGTAGAAGACTAAAATAAATTAAAATTTATTTTTTAAAATTAAAAAATTTTTAGATCTAAATCTTATTACATAATTATTATATAGTATTAAATCAAAAATTAAAATATATAGAGCATGAACTACATGTTGATCATATCAACATGTTTCTATACTACATCTAATGTATGTATTAAACAATAGATCAGATCTATTACCTTGCAAGTTAGATGTTCTAACCTTGCTGATCTGAGCTTGAGGATGATATTGCAAACCACACATGCATCCAGTCTCTAGGAGTCATCCACACGAGCCCACGAATTTCGATCAGAAGTCCTACTTCAGGAAATCAGCACAGTATGCTAGTACTGTGCTGATCCTTCTTCGATGGTTGATCAGGTGCCTCTTTCTTCTTGATTTGGGCTCTTCCAAAGATGAGAAGTAGAAGGAGGAGTTTTAGATTTGAGATGCTCTCAAAAAACTAAAGATGGAGGAAGGGAAGAGATGAAACTAACAACTCTAGAAGAAGACCCTCTTCTTCTTCTCTTTACTCTCTCCTAGACATCCTATCTTGTGTATATTATATCTCCATGACCCAAAGATCTTTCTCTCTAATTTTTGGATATCCTAAAGTCTCTCAGATCTCTATGTTCTATAAAAATTTCATAAAAAATTCATTTTATAGAGAGAGAAATGATAGAGTCCTTGTCTAGGTCAAATACCTAGTCAAGGCTTATCCAAACATGGCAAGATAAGGGGCGCGCAACTCTTGGGTGCCTCCTCCTTATTTTCATGCATGGACTACCAAAAAGGTACACAATGTGTGCCCTAAAATCCATAAAAATTTCAAAAAAAATCTGAGTAAATTCAGTGCAAAAAAAAAGAGTTTTGGATTTCTAAAACTCTATCTCATAGAATTTGAAATCCAAACTTATTCCTACTTTGATTTGATCCACAACCACTTTTCATGTATGAAAGAAGAGAGGAAACCTTTTGGATGTAGGAAAGACCTGGGAGAGGGCTTTTGTCATACAAAATAAGAGAGGATTGGATGGAATAAGAGAGAGGGCGTGGGGGGGCCTATGTGGCGCAAGGTGGAATCCTAGTCTTACTAGGATTCTATCTTATGACTTGTTTTAATTTGGTTTCTCAAACCAAATCAAACCAAAATTAGATCAATTCAATTAAAATAAATTTTAACCCAATTAAGAATCTAATTTAATCAGATTAAATTAAATTTAAATCTAATTTAATTTTTTAATCAAATTAAAATTAGGTTGACCCAAGTCCTAATTGAACTAGGACTAGTTTTTTTTTTGCACTTGACTTATCCAATAAACCAATTGGACTTGATTCAATCAAGCCCAAACTAAATCTAATTAAATCATATTTAATTAAATTTAATCTCAGCCTATTGGCTTAATCAAATTAAGCCAATTAGCAATCGAATAGCTAATCGATCCTCCTACAACACTTGCACTAGGTTAAATGTCAATCGTATTGATCATTTAACCCTAGAAGATTCTTAATCGTTGATCAACCATCCGATCAGATCATGAACTCTAATGTGTGTGACCTCATAGGTCTGATCCTAAGCTCATAGTATAGAAATAAATTTTTATACCAATCAAATTTACCATCTAGCAATGGTATCCGACGATCGGATAGGTCGAATGTGTAGAACAACATCCTTAGAACCTATGTGGATATAGTTTCCATATAATTCATCTCCTTGATCAAAATGATCATAGGACATCTCAGAGTTCAACTGTCAACTCTGATCAGGTTGTCCACATTATATTTTAAAATATCAAATCTATCTGATGGATTATCCTGGCCAAGTTTTGCTAAATTGAAATACAGTGACTCATTCTTCTCCAACTCTTGGAGTGGTCAATTCCATCTCGATCACACTCTGACTTCGTAAGTACTTGACTATGCCAGAAGCCTTCCATCACTGAATTAGAAATTTAGTTAGTCTAGTACTAAGCACAGTGAGTTGCTTGCAAGTCACTGAGATGATCTCAGGTCTAAAGGACACTTATATCTATATCCCATCAGAGACATTCTCAACAGCAGAATGCTCTAGAGTTGGTCATGTTCAATGATGATGTACCTTACATCTCACCTGTATGCCATACCAGTGTCTCTACACTCTTTGGTTAAGAGGACAACCAACCCATATGGCCTACAGCGACCTATGCTCAATAGAAGCTGTCGTCTTTATTGACAGCCTATCATTTGGTCGTGAGCAGTTTTAAGGACTAATCGATAAATCCTCTCTTTATCGAATCTAAATAGTCCTAAGGACTTCATCATAACAATGGAGTTCATTAGAAGATGAATGCTTATGATAAAATGCCAAATATATTTTATTTATTAACAAATCAATTACAATACTTGATTGCTCAATCGTCAACAGTTTGACGATTGATTTTTGGAACATATTTTCCAACAACTCCCACTTGTCCTAAAGCCACTCGGCACAGTATCTAATACCCATCTTCGACTTGTGATTTCGAACTTCTTAATCATCAGGGCTTTAGTGAAGGGGTCGGGCAGGTTCTCCTTTCTGTCGATCTTCTGAAGATCGATATCACCTCGATCCACGATCTCTCAGACCAAGTGGAAGTGGTGCAAAATATGCTTCGTCCACTGGTGTGCTTTGGGTTTTTTGCATGAGCTATGGCACCAGTGCTGTCGCAGTAGAGCAAGACCGAACCATCGAGGGAGGGTGCTACTCCGAGCTCGATGATGAATTTTCTCAGCCACACAGCTTTCTTCGTGGCATCCGATGCTGCGATGTACTCTGCTTTACAAATAGAGTTTGCCACAGTATGCTACTTGAAACTCTTCCAGCATATAGCTCCACCATTCAGAGTAAAGATATAACCCGACATGCTTTATTGTCATCATGGTTAGATTGAAAGTTGGAGTCTGTGAGCCCACAAGTTTTAGATTTGACTCGCCATAAACCAACTATTGGCTCTTAGAATTTCTCAAATACTTAAGGATGGCTTTAACCACTTTTCAGTGATTTTATCTAGGATCAGATTGGTATCTACTCACTACTCCTAGTGAGTATGCCACATCTGATCTTGTACATGTCATGACGTATATGATAGATCCCATGATCGAAGCATATGGGACTCTACTCATACGCTCTCTCTCTTCTGGAGTTGTCGGACAATCATTCTTAGAGAGAGAAATTTTATGGCCTATCGGTAGATAGCTCTTCTTGAAATTCTCCATGCTGAACCTCTTCAGCACAGTGTCTATGTATGTGGACTGGGATAATTCAAACATCTTTTTAGATCTATCCCTATAGATCTTCATCCCTAGGATGTATGATGCTTCACCAAAGTCCTTCTTGGAGAACTATGATGACAACCAAACTTTTATTCCCTGTAGTGCGGGGATGTCATTCTCGATTAAGAGAGCGTCATCCATGTATAAGACAAGGAATACCACAACCGGACTATTTATCTATTTATAGATAAAGGGCTCTTCTCCATTCTTAACGAAGCCATACGTTTTGATCACCTTATCAAAATGCATGTTCCAACTCTGAGAAGCTTGCTTCAATCCATAAATAGATTTCTGAAGCTTGCACACTTTGGACTCATCTATGGATGTAAACCCCTCAGGTTGTATCATATACACCTCTTCGGTCAGCTCTCTATTCAGGAAGGCTATCTTTACATCCATTTACCAGATCTCATAATCTAGATGGGCAGCTATTGCAAGCATTATCTGAATGAATTTTAGCATTACCACAGAGAAAAATATCTCATCATAGTCAATACCATAATGTTGACGATATCCTTTGGCAATCAGACAGACTTTATAGGTCTCCATCTTTTCGTGTGTGTCCCTTTTTTTTTTGAACACCCATTTACACCCAATGGATTTAACCCCTTTAGGTGGGTCAACCAATATCCGTACATCGTTGACCTTCATGGACTCCATGGCTTCAAGCCATTTCTCGGAATCAGGTTTCTGCATTGCATCCATATAGGTGATCGGATCCTCATCATTCTCATCGAGTTTGATGGGATCACCATCCCAGACCAAGAAACTATAGTATCTGTCCAGTTGATGCGGTACTCTATCGGATTGCCTTAATGGTGTAGGTACATTGGGCTCCGAATCTGATCTAATCAAATCTGACTCAGGTTCAGCTATTGGTGTCAGTCCTTCTACCTGTTGAACTTTATCAAGTTCAACCTTAGAGGCAACAGTTCCTTCATCAAGAAACTTCTTTTCTAAAAAGATTGCCTTAAGGCTGACGAACACCTTTTGTTCATCGGCATGGTAGAAAAGAATATCCTTTGGTCTCTTTGGGATACCCTATGAATGTGCATTTGTCAGACCTAGGTCCAAGTTTGTCCGTGACTAATCGTTTGACATAGGTCGGGCACCCCCAGACTCTAAGGTGTGAAAGTACTGGCTTACGCCCTGTCCATATCTCATATGGAATCTTAATTACAGACTTACTTGAAACCCTATTTAACATATAATAGGCCGATTCGAGTGCATATCTCTAGAAAGATATCGGCAAGCTGGAAAAACCAATCATGGATCGGACCATGTCTAACAGAGTCTGATTTCTCCTTTCAGACACACCATTATTTTGTGGTGTTCCTGGAAGAGTCCATTGAAAGAGAATCCCATTCTCTCCTAGATATGTGAGAAACTCACTAGAAAGATATTTCCCTCATTGGTCAGATCATAGATTTTTAATACTCTTTTTAGTTTGTTTTCTATTTCACTTCCGAATCATTTGAACATTTCAAATGAATCCAACTTATATTTCATCAGATAGACATATCCATATCTGGATAGATCATCTGTGAAAGTTATGAAGTAGAAATATCCATCTGTAGCACTTATGCTCATGGGCCCGCATACATCAGTATGTACTAGGCCCAAGAGCTCAGTAGCTCTCTCACCTTTTTCAGTTAAAGGTGACTTGATCATTTTACCAAGAAGACAGGACTCACAGGTTGGAAGTGATTCATAATCACTGACTTCGAGGATTCCCTTTGAGTCAACCTGTTTATTCTATTCTTATTTATATGACCTAGCCTATAGTGCCATAAGTAGATATCTGACACACTATCTAATCTAGGGTGCTTGCCAGAAGAATAGACTCTTATCGAGCTTGATCTTTCTGGTCTGGCCCTACACTGATGTCCCAGTCTAAACTTGCACCTTCTTCACTTTCTTCTTCTTGTTCTTCTTTCCTTTCTTAAAGGGTCGAGAACCAGAAGACGAACCTCCCACTAAGTTCACCGACTCCTTATGGAGTTGGTGATCCTTCTCAAAGTTCTGAAGCAACCCAGTAACCTGTGGTAGTTTACTTCAGGCTTTGTCATTCTATAATGAGTGAGGAATGGGAGTTAAGACTTGGACAGCGAGTTCAGTATTGCATCTTTCCCAAGCTACTCATGCAAGAGAAAGTCGAGCTTGCTCAATCGTTCCATCAGCTCGATCATGTACAATGCATGATAGTGACAGAGGCACCATCCCGTATTTTGGCGTTGAAGATGGCACAACTAGTCTTGAGCCTCTCCACATTATCGGGTGTGCCAAAGGCATCCTCCAACACTTGAAGCATGTCCTTTGGCTGAGCCGTCTCGAATTTGCGATTGAACTCGTCGCTCATGGTAGCCAGCATGATACAGCATACCATGGTCCGATCACTGAGCCACTTCTGATAAGTGTCTCTGACTGTTCCATGTGCATTGGCAGCTGGCTCCTCAGGTACAGGATCCATTATCACATATAGGATCTGTTCATGCTCCAGATATCTTTAACTTTTGGTACCAGCTACCGAAGTTGGATCCCACCAACTTATCATCATCCAACAATGATCGGAGTGATAGGAAAGTGGCCATATCTGCTCAAAGAAAAATCATAACCTAATTAGTAACTGATTCATTAAATCTAAAGATTTAGATTTAATCAAAATATTTCCTCACTATTTTATTCAAATTGGTAGCCTCTACCTCCAATTCAAAGAATTATCCTAATTTCTTAGTGGGTACTAGAATCCACTTAGACTGCACACGAGCCCAACTTTGGTTGGCCAACCTATGTACATCTAAGGTAGGTTTATAATCAATTATTTTTTAAATAATTTTTAGTAATTTTAATTTTGCCCCAAAAATCTAATCAGTAGGCTTTGGCCTCCACTGTAAGGATCCGGTTAGGTCCAACCATTAACATGACCATACTTGGTGCATCTAACCAACGAATGATTAAGTCCAACTTTGGTTAGCTCACCAACCACCATTAGAGAGACACTTCTAAGTCATCATATGATGAGTGATAATTCCATTAGTCAACAAGCACCAGGTCTTTGAGTCTACAATGATTATTGAGTTAATGGACTCATTATCAAACACCTTAATGAGAGGTTATGACTCGATTAACTCCATAACTTTATCATTTTAAGGATCTAATAATTTTAGAGGATTTAAATAATTTAGAGGATGTGGTCAGATGAACCAGCTTATCATGATCCTCCCACTAGCTTCACCAAGTCAACTTAAAGAGACATTAAAAGGGCTGGTCTAGGAGCACCTAAATCAGTCACACTGATTTACCTAGCTGACATGGGTCAGCTCGAATAGTCAAGTGATCCGATCAAAATATAATTTCACCAAGAGGTCAGGTAAGTTCGATCAGTGGGAGGGTCGGCCAAAGCTTGCCTTAGACACCATCAAAAATAGCCAGGTAAGTGGGCTCCCAATTAAAAACCACCAGTCTGATTTACCTTAGACACCAACTGATTTAATTAGTTTCGATTAGATCAACCTAACAGTTCGTACTAGATCGCTTAGCCAAGAATCAATCCATTTGGTTCTCGTTAAAGATATGGACTTGACCAACTACAACTATTGTAATTGATCTAGAGAATCCTTGACCTAATCTAAGATAATAATTGATTAGATTTAGTCAATTCTCTAATTAAGTCCATCTTTAATCTAACATAGTCTAACCCAATTAATGGACCTAATTCTCACTAACTCATTAATCCAATGTGTTATGGTTTGTGTCTTAGGTTCTTCAATTCACAATCCTAGAACCTAATCAAATAATTTCTTAATTTTAATTAAGTTTTGCTGAGGGTTGGGTTCAGCTTTTCAAAAATAATTTTTATATTTGTAAAATAATTTTATAATATGTTCTACCAACCATATTGCATGCTTGATTCATAATCAAGATGCAAGTGAAAAAATATGAAACTACTTTAGATCTAATCTAAACAGATTCATGTAATTGAAATAATTTCAACTTTAAATAATTTCTTTACATAAAAATTATTAACAAAGAGATTTTATTTCAAATTTAAATATCTTTTAAATCTAATAAATATAAATTTAATCTAGATCATATCT
This sequence comes from Elaeis guineensis, assembly GCF_000442705.2. Taxonomy (NCBI): domain Eukaryota; kingdom Viridiplantae; phylum Streptophyta; class Magnoliopsida; order Arecales; family Arecaceae; genus Elaeis; species Elaeis guineensis. The sequence goes on along the minus strand of NC_026001.2, from coordinate 66,374,409 downwards.
AATAAATTTATGATTAAAGATAGATCTACACGAACTAGGATAACTTTGCACTGTAAGGGATAAACCTTACAGCAGGACAACCTTGCAGTTCGTGATTGATCTAAAATTTTAATTTTAGATTTAATAATTAGATTATAAATTAATCTAATCTAAAAAATAATCTAAGTATGTATAAATAATCATGTAATAAAAATCTAGCTCTGATACCAATTGTAGGAACCAGATCTAGGGTTTCAGGGTTAGATCTTGAAACTTTTTCAAGATCAGACAGCGAAGACTAAAATAAATCAAAATTTATTTTTTAAAATCAAAAAATTCCTAGATCTAAATCTTATTATATATTATTATATAGCATTAAATCTAAAATTAAAATATATAGAGCATGAACTACATGTTGATCATATCAACATGTTTCTATACTACATCTAATGTATGTATTAAACAAAGATTAGTCTGTTACCTTACAAGTTAGATGTTCTAACCATGCTGATCGAGCTTGAGAATGATGTTGCAAACTACACATGCATCCAGTCTCTAGGAGTCATCCACACGAGCCCACGAATCTCGATCAGAAGTCCTGCTTCAGGAAATCAGCATAGTATGCTAGTACTGCGCTGATCCTTCTTTGATGGTTGATCAGGTGCCTCCTTCTTCTTGATTTGAGCTCTTCCAAAGGTGAGAAGTAGAGGAGGAGTTTTATATTGAGACGCTCTCAGAAAAACTCAAGATGGAGGAAGAGAAGAGATGAAACTAACAACCCTAGAAGAAGACCCTCTTCTTCTTCTCTTTATCTCTCTAGACACCCTATCTTGTGTCTATTATATCTCCACGACCCAAAGATCTTTATCTCTGATTTTTGGGTATCCAAAAGTCTCTCAAATCTCTATGTTCTATAAAATTTCATGAGAAACTCATTTTATAGAGAGAGATATGATAGAGTCCTTATCTAGGTCAAATACCTAGTCAAGGCTTATCCAAACATGGCAAGATAAGGGGCGCCCAACTTTGGGGCCTCATCCTTATTTTATACATGGCCATCAGAAAAGGGTGCACAATATGTACCCTAAAAGCCATAAAAATTCAAAAAAAATTTGAGAAAATTTGGTGCAAAAAGAAAGAGTTTTGGATTTCTAAAACTCTATCTCATAGAATTTGAAATCCAAACTTATTCCTACTTTGATTTGATCCACAACTACTTTCCATGTATGAAAAAGAGAGAAAATCTTTTGGAATAGGAAAGACCTGGGAGAGGGCATTTGTCACACAAAATAAGAGGAGATTGGCATAGAATAAGAGAGAGGGCATGGGGGGGCTATGTGGCGCAAGGTGGAATCCTAGTCTTACTAGGATTCTATCTTATGACTTATTTTAATTTTGTTTCTCAAACCAAATCAAACTAAAATTAGATCAACCCAATTAAAATAGTCTTAATCTAATTAATAATCTAATTTAATCAGATTAAATTAATTTAAATTTAATTTAATTTTCTAATCAAATTAGAAATTATGTTGACCCAAGTCCTAATTGAACTAGGACTAGTTTTCCTTGCACTTGGCTTATCCAATAAATCAATTGGACTTGATCCAATCAAGCCCAAATAAATCTAATTAAATTATATTTAATTAGACTTAATCTCAGCCCATTGGTTAATCAAATTAAGCCAATTAGCAATCGAATTGCTAATCGATCCTCCTGCAACACTTGCACTAGGTTAAATATCAATCGTATTGATCATTTAACCTAGAACGATTCTTAATCGTTGATCAACCATCTGATCGGATCATAAACTCTAATGTGTGTGACCTCATAGGTCTGAACCTAAGCTGGTAGTACAGGAATAAATTTTTATACCAATCAAAGTGACCACCTAGCAATGGTATCCGACGATCGGATAGGTCGAATGTGTAGAACAACATCCTTAGAACCCATGCGGATATAGTTTCCATATAATTCATCCCCTTGACCAAAATGATCATAGGATACCTGAGAGTTCAACTGTCAATTCTGATCAGGTTGTCCACATTGTATTTCAAAATATCAAATCTATCTGATGGATTACCTTAGCCAAGATTTTGCTAAATTAAAATACAGTGACTCATTCTTCTCCAATTCTTGGAGTGGTCAATCCCATCTCGATCACACTCTGACTTTGTAAGTATTTGACTATGCCCAGAAGTCTTCCATCATCGAATTAGAAATTCAGTTAGTCCTGTACTAAAGCATAGTGAGTTGCTTGCAAGTCACTGAGATGATCTCAGGTCTAAGGGACACTTATACCTATATCCTATCAGAGATATTCTCGACAGCAGAATGCTCTGGAGTTGGTCACGTTCAATGACGATGTATCCTTATATCTCATCTGTATGCCATACCAGTGTCTTCATACTCTTTGGTTAAGAGGACAACCAACCCATATGGCCTACAGTGACCTATGCTCGATAGAAGCTGTCATCCTTACTAACAGTCTATCATTTGGTCGTGAGCAGTTTTAAGGACTAATCGATAAATCCTCTCTTTATCGAATCTAAATAGTCCTAATGACTTCATCATAACAACGGAGTTCATTAGAAGATGAATGCTTATGACGAAAATACCAAATATATTTTATTTATTAACAAATCAATTACAATACTTGGTTGCTCAACCATCAACAGCTTGACGATTGGTTTTTGAGATATTTTCTAACAACTCTCACTTGTCCTAAAGCCACTCGGCACAGTATCTAATATCTATCTTCGACTTGTGGTTGTCGAACTCCTTTATCGTCAGGGCTTTAGTGAAGGGGTCAGCCAGGTTCTCCTTTCCAACGATCTTCTGAAGGTCGATGTCACCTCGATCCATGATCTCCCAGACCAGGTGGAAGCGGTGCAAAATATGCTTCATTCGCTGGTGTGTTTTGGGTTTCTTCACATGAGCTATGGCACCAATGCTGTCGCAGTAGAGTAGGACCGAACCATCGAGGGAGGGTGCTACTCCGAGCTCGGTAATGAATTTTTTCAGCCACACAGCTTCCTTCGTGGCATCCGATGCTGTGATGTACTCCACTTCACAAATAGAGTTTGCTACAATATGCTGTATGAAACTCTTCCAGCAGATAGTTCTACCACTCAGAGTAAAGATATAACCCGATATGCTTCTACTGTCATCATGGTCAAATTGAAAGCTGAAGTCTATGAACCCCAAAAGTTTCAGATCTGACTCGCCATAAACCAACTATTGGTCCTTAGAATTTCTCAAATACTTAAGGATGGCTTTAGCCACTTTCCAGTGATTTTCTCCAGAATCAGATTGGTATCTACTCACTACTCCTAGTGAGTATGTCATATCTGGTCTTGTACATGTCATGACGTACATGATAGATCCCACGATTGAAGTATATGGGATTCTACTCATACGCTCTCTCTCTTCAGGAGTTGTCGGACAATTCTTCTTAGAGAAGAAATTCTATGGCCTATCGGTAGATAGCCCTTCTTGGAATTCTCCATGCTGAACCTCTTCAGCATAGTGTCTATGTACGTGGACTGGGATAACTCAAGCATCTTTTTAGACTATCCCTATAGATCTTCATCTCTAGGATGTAGGATGCTTCACCCAAGTCCTTCATGGAGAACTGCGATGATAACCAAACTTTTATTCCCTATAGTGCGGAGATGTCATTCTCGATTAAGAGAGTGTCATCCACGTATAAGACAAGGAATACCACAACTGGATCATTTGCCCATTTATAGATGCAGGGCTCTTCTCTATTTTTAATGAAGCTATATATTTTGATCACCTTATCAAAATGCATGTTCCAACTCTGAAAGCTTGCTTCAATCCATAAATGGATCTCTGAAGCTTGCACACCTTGGACTCATCTGTGGATGTAAACCCCTCAGGTTGTATCATATACACCTCTTCGATCAGCTCTCCATTCAGGAAGACTGTCTTTATATCCATTTGCCAGATTTCATAATCTAGATGGATAGCTATTGCAAGCATTATCCGAATGGATTTGAGCATTACCACAGAAAAAAATATCACGTCATAGTCAATACCATAACGTTGACGATACCCTTTGACAACCAGATGGGCTTTATAGGTCTCTATCTTTCCATCTGTGCCCCTTTTTCTTTTGAACACCCATTTACACCCAATGAATTTAACCCCTTCAGGTGGGTCAACCAATGTCCATACATCATTGACCTTCATGGACTCCATGGCTTCAAGCCATTTCTCGAAATCAGGTCTCTGCATTGCATCCATATAGGTGATCGGATCCTCATCGTTCTCATCGAGTTCGATGGGATCACCATCTCGGATCAAGAAATAGTAGTATCTGTCTGACTGATGCGGTACTCTATCGGATCGTCTTAATGGTGCAGGTACATTGGTCTCCAGATCTGATCTAATCAAATCTGACTCAGGTTCAGCTATTGGTGTCGGTCCTTCTACCTGTTGAACTTCATCAAGTTCAACCTTAGAGGCAACAGTTCTTTCACCAAGGAACTCCTTTTCTAAAAAGATTGCCTTAAGGTTGACGAACACCTTTTGTTCATCGACATGGTAGAAAAAAATATCTTTTGGTCTCTTTGGGGTACCCTATGAATGTGCATTTGTCAGACCTAGGTCCAAGTTTGTCTGTGACTAATTGTTTGACATAGGCGGGCACCCCCAGACCCTAAGGTGTGAAAGTATTGGCTTACGCCCTATCCATATCTCATATGAAATCTTAATTACAGACTTACTTGAAATCCTATTTAACAGATAACAGGCCGATTCGAGTGCATATCCCCAGAAGGATATCGCAAGCTTGAAAAATCCATCATGGATTGGACCATGTCTAACAGAGTCCTATTTCTCCTTTCAGACACACCATTATGCTGTGGTGTTCCCGGAGAAGTCCATTGGGAGAGAATCCCATTCTCTCCTAGATATGTGAGAAACTCACTAGAAAGATATTCCCCTCCTTGGTCAGATCGTAGATTTTTAATACTCTTCCCAGTTTGTTTTTCTACTTCACTTCGGAATCGTTTGAACATTTCAAATGAATTCGACTTATGTTTCATCAGATAGACATATCCATATTTGGATAGATCATCCGTGAAAGTTATGAAGTAGAAATATCCACCTATAGCACTTGTGCTCATGGGCCCACATACATCAGTATGTACTAGGCCCAAGAGCTCAGTAGCTCTCTCACCTTTTCCAGTAAAAGATGACTTGGTCATTTTACCAAGAAGACAGGACTCACAGGTTGGAAGTGATTCACAATCACTGATTTCGAAGATTCTCTCTTAAGTCAATCTGTTTATTCTGTTCTTGTTCATATGACCTAGCCTACAGTGCCATAAGTAGATATCTGACACACTATCTAATCTAGGGTGCTTGCCAGTAGAATAGACTCTTATCGGGCTTAATCTTTCTGGTCTGGCCCTACACTGATGTCCCAGCCTGAACTTGCACCTTCTTCACTTTCTTCTTCTTGTTCTTCTTTCCTTTCTTAAAGGATTGAGAACCAGAAGATGAACCTCCCACTAAGTTCACCGACTCCTTGTGGAGTTGGTGATCCTTCTCAAAGTTTTGAAGCAACCCCAGTAACCCATGATAGTTTACTTCAGGCTTTGTCATTCTATAATGAGTGAAGAATGGGAGATAAGACTTGAGCAGCAAGTTCAGTATTGCATCTTTCCCAAGCTACTCAGGCATGAAAAAATCGAGCTTGCTCAATCATTTCATCAGCTCGATCATGTACAATACATGATCAGTGACAGAGGCACCATCCCGCATTTTAGCGTTTAAGATGGCACAACTAGTCTTGTGCCTCTCCACATCATCGGGTGTGCCAAAGGCATCCTCCAACACTTGAAGCATGTCGTTTGGCTGAGCCATCTCGAATCTACAACTAAACTCATCGCTCATGGCAGCCAGCATGATACAGCGCATCATGGTCCGGTCACTGAGCCATTTCTGGTAATTGTCTCTGACTGTTCCACGTACATTGGCAGCTGGCTCCTCAGGTGCAGGATCCATTATCACATATAGGATCCATTCATGCTCCAGGACTATCTTCAACTTTCGGTATCAGCTATCGAAGTTGGGTCCCACCAACTTATCATTGTCCAACAATGATCAGAGTGATAGGAAAGTGGCCATATCTGCTCAAAGAAAAACCATAACCTAATTAGTAATTGATTCATTAAACTTAAAGATTTAGACTTTAATCAAAAGGTTTCTCTCACTATTTTATTCGAATTGGTAGCCTCTACCTCCAATTTGAAGAATTATCCTAATTTCTTAGTGGGTACTAGAATCCACTTAGACTGCACACAAGCCCAACTTTGGTTGGCCAACCCATGTACATCTAAGGGTAGGTTCATAACCAATTATTTCTCTAAATAATTTCTTGTAATTTTAATTTTGCCCCAGAAATCTAATCAGTAGGCTTTGGCCTCCATTGTAAGGATCCAATTAGGTCCAACCATTAACATGACTATACTTGGTGCATCTAACCAACGAATGATTAAGCCCAACTTTGGTCACCCAACCACCGTTAGAGAGACACTTCCAAGTCATCATATGATGAGTGATATTTTTATTAGTTAACAAGCACCAAGCCTTTGGGTCGGCAATGATTATTGAATTAATGGACTTATTATCAAACACCTTAATGAAAGGTTATGACTCAGTTATCTCAAAAACTTTGTTATTTTAAGGATCTAATAATTTTAGAGGATTTAAATGATTCAGAGGATGAGGTCAGATGAACCAGCTTATCATGATCCTCCCACTGACTTCACCAAGTTAGCTTAAGGAAGACCATTAAAAGGGCTGGTCTAGGAGCACCTAAATCAGTCACACTAATTTACCTAGCTGATATGGGTTAGCTCGAGTAGTCAAATGATCCGATCAAAATATAATTTCATCAAGAGGCCAGGTAAGTTCGATCAGTGGGAGGGTCGGCCAAAGCTTGCCTTAGACACCATAAAAAATGGCCAGGTAAGCGGGCTCCCAATTAAAAAACACCGATTTGGTTTATCTTAGACACCAACTGGTTTAATTAGTTTCGATTAGATCAATCTAACAGTTCGTACTAGACCACTTAGCCAAGAATCAAGTCCATTTGGTTCTCGTTAAAGATATGGACTTGACCAACTACAACTATTGTAATTGATCTAGAGAATCCTTGACCTAATCTAAGATAACAATTGATTAGATTTAGTCAATTCTCTAATTAAGTCCATCTTTAATCTAACCATAGGTCTAACCCAATTAATGGACCTAATTTCCACTAACCCATTAACCCAATGTGTTATGGTTTGTGTCTTAGGTTCTTAATTCACAATCATAGAACCTAATCAAACAACTTCTTAATTCTTAATTAAGTTTTGGACTGAGGGTTGGGTTCGGCTTTTCAAAAATAATTTTTATATTTGTAAAATAATTTTACAATATGGTTCTACCAACCATATTGCATGTTTGATTCATAATCAAGATGCAAGTGAAATAAACATGAAACTACTTTAGATCTAATCTAAATAGGTTCATGTAATTGAAATAATTTCAACTTTAAACAATTTCTTTGCACAAAAATTATTAACAAAGAGATTTTATTTTAGATTTAAATATTTTTTAAATCTAATAAATTATAAATTTAATCTAGATCATATCTAACAAATTTATGATTAAAGATAGATCTACACGAACTAGGACAACCTTTGCACTGTAAGGGGTAAACCTTACAGTAGGACAATCTTGCAGTTCGTGATTGATCAAAAATTTTAATTTTAGATTTAATAATCAGATTATAAATTAAATTAATTTAAAAAATAATCTAAGCATATATAAATAATCATGTAATAAACAATCTAGGCTCTGATACCAATTATAGGAACCAGATCTAGGGTTTCAGGGTTAGATCTTGAAATTTTTTCAAGATCAGGCAGCGGAAGAATAAAATAAATCAAAATTTATTTTTTAAAACTAAAGAATCTCTAGATTTAAGATTCTATTATATGATTATTACATAACATTAAATCAAAAATTAAAATATATAGAGCATGAACTACATGTTGATCATATCAACATGTTTCTATACTACATCTAATGTATGTATTAAACAATAGATCAGATCTATTACATTGCAAGTTAGATGTTCTAACTTTGCTGATTTGATCTTGAGGATGATGTTGCAAATGGCTCCGATCTCTAGGAGTCGTCCACATGAGCCTACGAATCTCGACCAGAAGTCCTGCTTCAGGAAATCAGCACAGTATGCTAGTATTGCGCTGATCCTTCTTCGATGGTTGATCAGGTGCCTCCTTCTTCTTAATTTGGCTCTTCCAAAGATGAGAAGTAGGAGGAGGAGTTTTAGATCTGAGATGCTCTTAGAAAAACTCAAGATGGAGGAAGAGAAGAGATGAAACTAACAACCCTAGAAGAAGACCCTCTTCTTCTTTTCTTTACTCTCTCCTAGACACCCTATCTTGTGTCTATTATATCTCCACGATCCAAAAGTCTTTTTCTTTAATTTTTGGATGCCCTAAAGGTCTTCAAATCTCTATGTTCTACAAAAATTTTATGAAGAAACTTATTTTATAGAGAGAGATATGATAGAGTCCTTATCTAGGTCAAATACCTAGTCAAGGCTTATCCAAACATGGCAAGATAAGGGGCGCCCAACTCTTGGGTGCCTCCTCCTTATTTTCATGCATGGACCACCAGCAAAGGGTGCACAATGTGTGCCCTAAAAGCTATGAAAATCTCAAAAAAAATTTGGATAAATTCGGTGCAAAAAAGAAAGAGTTTTGGATTTCTAAAACTCTATCTCATAGAATTTGAAATCCAAACTTATTCCTACTTTGATTTGATCCACAATCACTTTTCATGTATGAAAGAAGAGAGAAAATCTTTTGGATGTAGGAAAGACCTGGGAGAGAGCTTTTGTTGCACAAAATAAGAGGGGATTGGCGTGGAATAAGAGAGAGGGTGTGGGGGGGCTTATGTGGCGCAAGGTGGAATCCTAGTCTTACTAGGATTCTATCTTATGACTTGTTTTTGTTGAAAAATATGTCTCAAAAGCCAATCGTCAAACTGTTGATGGTTAAGCAACCAAGTATGATAATTGATTTGTTAATAAATAAAATATATTTGATATTTTCATCATAAGCTTTCATCTTTTAATGAACTCCATTGTTATGATGAAGTCCTTAGGACTATTCAGATTCAATAAAGAGAAGATTTATTTATTAATCCTTAAAACTGTTCACGATCAAATGATAGGCTGTTAATAAGGACGACAGCTTCTATCGAGCATAGGTCGCTGTAGACCATATGGGTTGGTTGTTCTCTTAACCAAGGAGTGTGGAGACACTGGTATGACATACAGGTGAGATATAAGGGTACATTATCATTGAACGTGATCAACTCCAGAGCATTCTGCTGTCGAGAATATCTCTGATGGGATATAGGTATAAGTATCCCTTAGATCTGAGATCATCTTAGTGACTTGCAAGCAACTCACTGCACTTTGGTACTGGACTAACTGAATTTCTAATTCAGTGATGGAAGGCTTCTGGGCATAGTCAAGTACTTGCGATGTCAGAGTGTGATCGAGATGGAATTGATCACTCCAAGAGTTAGAGAAGAATGAGTCACTGTATTTTAATTTAGCAAAACATTAGCCAGGATAACCATCAGATGGATTTGATATTTTAAAATACAATGTGGACAATCTGATCAGAGTTGACAGTTGAACTCTGAGGTGTCCTATGATCATTTTGGTTAAGGGGATAAATTATATGGAAATTATATCCGCATGTGTTCTAAGGATGTTGTTCTACACATTCGACCTATCTGATTGTTGGGTACCATTGCTAGATGGTCACTTCGATTGGTATAAAATTTATTCGTATACTACCGACTTAGGTTCAGACCTATGAGGTCACACACATTAGAGTTTATGATCTGATCGAATGATTGTTCAACGATTAAGAATCATTCTAGGGTGAAATGATTAATATAATTGACATTTAACCTAGTGCAAGTGTTGCAGGAGGATCGATTAGCACTTCGATTGCTAATTGGCTTAATTTGATTAAGTCAATGGGTTGAGATTAAGTTTAATTAAATATGATTTAATTAGATTTAGTTTGAACTTGATTGGATCAAGTCCAATTGGTTTATTGGATAAGCCAAGTGCAAGGAAAAAACTAGTCTTAGTTCAATTAGGACTTGGGTCAACCTAATTTTTAATTTGATTAAAAAATTAAATTAGATTTAAATCTAATTTAATCTGATTGAATTAAGTTCTTAATTGGGTTAAGATCTATTTTAAATAGATTGATCTAATTTTAATTTGATTTAGTTTGAAAAATCAAATTAAAACAAGTTATAAGATAGAATCCTAGTAAGACTAGGATTCCACCTTGCGCCACATAAGCCCCCCCCAATGCCCTCTCTCTTATTCTATGACAATCCCCTCTTATTTTGTGTGAAAAAAGCCCTCTCCTAGGTCTTTCCTATGTCCAAAAGGTTTTCTCTCTTCTTTCATACATATAAAGTGGTTGTGGATCAAATCAAAGTAGGAATAAGTTTGAATTTCAAATTCTATGAGATAGAATTTTAAAAATCCAAAACTCTTTCCTTTTTGCACCAAATTTATCCAAATTTTTTTTGAGATTTTCATGGCTTTTAGGGTATATATTTTTCACCCTTTTCTGGTGGTCCATGCATGAATATAAGGAGGAAGCACCCAAGAGTTGGGCGACCCTTATCTTGCCATGTTTGGATAAGCCTTGACTAGGTATTTGACCTAGACAAGGACTCTATCATATCTCTCTCTATAAAATGAGTTTCTTTATGAAATTTTTGAAAAGCATAGAGATTTGAGAGATCTTTAGGGCATACAAAAATCAAAGAGAAATACCTTTGGGTCGTGGAGATATAATAGACACAAGATAGGGTGTCTAGGAGAGAGTAAAAGAGAAGAAGAAGAGGGTCTTCTTCTAGGGTTGTTAGTTTTATCTCTTTCCTTCCTCCATCTTGAGTTTTCTGAGAGTGTCTCAGATCTAAAACTTCTCCTCCTACTTCTCAACTTTAGAAGAGCCCAAATCAAAAAGAAGGAGGCATCCGATCAACCATCGAAGAAGGATCAGCACAGTACTAGCATACTGTGCTGATTTTCTGAAGCAGGACTTCTGGTCGAGATTCGTGGGCTCGTCTAGATGACTTCTAGAGATCGGACATGTGTGTGATTTACAACATTATCCTCAAGCCCAGATCAATAAGTTTAGAACATCGAACTTGCAAGGTAATAGATCTGATCTATTGTTTAATACATACATTAGATGTAGTATAGAAACATGTTGATATGATCAACATGTAGTTCATGCTCTATATATTTTAATTTTTGATTTAATACTATGTAATAATCATGTAATAGAATTTTATATCTAGAGATTTTTTGATTTTAAAAAATAAATTTTGATTTATTTTAGTCTTCCATTGCCTGATCTTGAAAAAGTTTCAAGATCTAACCCTGAAACCCTAGATCTGGTTCCTTCAGTTTTAATTTGGTTTCTCAAATCAAATCAAACCAAAATTAGATCAACCTAATTAAAATAGATTTTAATCTAATTAAAAATTTAATTTAATCAGATTAAATTATATTTAAATTAGATTTAATTTTTTAATCAAATTAAAAATTAGGTTGACCCAAGTCCTAATTGAACTAGGACTAGTTTTTTTCTTGTACTTGGCTTATCCAATAAACCAATTGAACTTGATCCAATCAAGCTCAAACTAAATCTAATTAAATTATATTAAATTATACTTAATCTCAATCCATTGGCTTAATCAAATTAAGCCAATCAGCAATCGAATTGCTAATCGATCATCCTGTAACACTTGCACTAGGTTAAATGTCAATCGTATTGATCATTTAATCTTAGAATGATTTTTAATCATTGATCAACCATTTGATCAGATCATGAACTCTAATGTGTGTGATCTCATAGGTCCGAACCTAAGTCGGTAGTATAAAAATAAATTTCTGTACCAATCGAAGTGACCATCTAGCAATGGTACCCGACGATCGGATAGGTCGAATGTGTAGAATAACATCCTTAGAACCCATGCAAATATAGTTTTCATATAATTCATTCCCTTGATCAAAATGATCATAGGATATCTTAGAGTTCAACTGTCAACTCTGATCAGGTTGTCCACGTTGTATTTCAAAATATCAAATCTATCTGATGGATTATCCTGGCCAAGATTTTGCTAAATTAAAATATAGTGACTCATTCTTCTCCAACTCTTGGAGTGGTCAATCCCATCTCGATCACACTCTGACTTTGCAAGTACTTGACTATGCCTAGAAGCCTTCCATCACTGAATTAGAAATTCAGTTAGTCCGGTACCAAAGCACAGTGAGTTGCTTGCAAGTCACATTCTCGACAGCAGAATGCTCTGGAGTTGGTCACGTTCAATGATGATGTACCCTTATATCTCACCTGTATGCCATACCAGTGTCTCCACACTCTTTGGTTAAGAGGATAACCAACCCATATGGCCTACAATGACTTATGCTCGATAGAAGCTGTCATCCTTATTAACAGCCTATCATTTGATCGTGAATAGTTTTAAGGACTAATTGATAAATTCTCTCTTTATCGAATCTAAATAGTCCTAAGGACTTCATCATAACAATGGAGTTCACTAGAAGATGAATGCTTATGATGAAAATGCCAAATATATTTTATTTATTAACAAATTAATTATAGTACTTGGTTGCTCAACTGTCAACAGCTTGACGATTGACAACTGTCAACTCTGATCAGGTTGTCCACATTGTATTTCAAAATATCAAATCTATCTGATGGATTATCCTGGCCAAGATTTTGCTAAATTGAAATACAATGACTCATTCTTCTCCAACTCTTGGAGTGGTCAATCCCATCTCGATCACACTTCGCAAGTACTTGACTATGCCTAGAAGCCTTCCATCACTGAATTAGAAATTCAGTTAGTCCAGTACCAAAGCATAGTGAGTTGCTTGCAAGTCACATTCTCGACAGCAGAATACTCTGGAGTTGGTCACGTTCAATGATGATGTACCCTTATATCTCACCTGTATGCCATACCAGTATCTCCACACTCCTTGGTTAAGAGGATAACCAACCCATATGGCCTACAGTGACTTATGCTCGATAGAAGCTGTCGTCCTTATTAACAGCCTATCATTTGGTCGTGAATAGTTTTAAGGACTAATCGATAAATTCTCTCTTTATCGAATTTAAATAGTCCTAAGGACTTCATCATAACAATGGAGTTCATTAGAAGATGAATGCTTATGATGAAAATGCCAAATATATTTTATTTATTAACAAATCAATTACAATACTTGGTTGCTCAACCGTCAATAGCTTGACAATTGATTTTTGGGACATATTTTTCAACAGTTAGGCTTATCCCAGTTATGGTACATAGATCTTATATTAAAGAGGTTTCATATGGAGGCAAGTAAGAGAGGTTCCTGCCTACAAGTCATGGTATACGTCTCTCTAACAAAATGTATCCTAAGATATTAGAGGAGAGAAAGAGGATGAATGAAATCTCTTATACTTTGGCTATGGGATCAATTATGTATGCCATGCTATGTACCAGGCCTGATGTAGCTTATACTTTGGGCATAGCTATCAGATTTCAGACTGATCCAAGGGAGGATCATAGGAAAGTGGATGATAGCAAGTCGATATTAAGGTATATATTTATCCTAAATGATGGGGCAGTGAGTTAGAATAGTTTCAAGCAGTAGATGGTATCTAACTCAATTACTAAGGCAGAGTACATCGCTGCTAGTAAAGCCATTAAGGAAGTTGTCTGGATGAAGAAATTCATCATAGATTTAGGAGCATTTTTAAAAATAAAGGACTGGTGTCACTCTATTGTGATAACACTAGGGCCATTATTCAAGCTAAGGAACCTAGTTCTCATTATCGATCTAAGCACATCCTCAGACGCTTCCATCTCATTAGAGACAAGATGTTGTCCTTGAATGAGTAGACAGAAAGAATAATATAGCAGACTCATTCACTAAGATCATAGCACAGTAGCTATATGATCACCATCTTGATTGTATGAGATATAAAGACGATTGGCTTTAGTGTAAGTGGGAGATTAAAAAAAGAGTACCCTATAAGCCAATCGCAAGTGTGTTGCGATGGAACTTTTTTTTATAATTTTCTAACTCATGAAATGATATTTATTATTTAAGACATTGATTCATCATATTAGCTGCATCTTATTATGTCTAAGATTATGATGAATCTCAAAGAATAGGACAATGATTTTAGGAGACATGAATGGGTCATGCTAGTGAGATCTAAAATCTTAAAATTCTAATTTTAAATATTTTTGATCGTAGGAGTATTGAGTCGGGGATCAATGTTCCAAATAGACTGGCACATCCTATGTATGTTCAATAGAGAGGATAGCAGATCTCACTAGCCACTTGTGTGGGATACTAATATAAGGATGTAGGTGCTCATTTAGAAAATGAGTTCATTGAATTAACTCAATGAAAGAGAACATCTTATAAAAGCCTTACTTGCATGTCAAAGATGGTTCTCTAAGTGAGAGTTGTGCAAGTGATCCTTAGACCTGAGACCACCATGAAATCTTATACACATGAATTCATATTTTGGTTCATACCCAGACATGGCATTAAGACATATACGAGGTGTTCTAGATATGGTGGAGTGTGTATGGAGGTTGTGAGTAGGTCAACATGGAATCGATCACTCCTAGTAAGAGGAGATCGTATCCTGTGTATTCTCAATTCTAGATGACTTGAGAAAAATCTTTTGGTCAAAAGTAGGAAGAAGATTAGAAAGAATTTCTAATACTTCTTTATCAAAGACATCATTGATTAATTGAGAATCGATATGAATATGTGTTTGTTTGACAAGATTCTATACTCATGAACATATTCAGGGTGCAAGAATGATCGAAAGATTGAATTACATGGTAACTAGCCACTGAAGGATATATTTGATATTTTTATTAAATTTTATATCTTTTAAATAGTCATGATATGTTGCTAGATGTCAATCTTGATTTGTAAATTTTTTATCAAATTAAAAAGTTTAATTTGATCGTCAATTAGAAAGGATTATAATTGTTGAACTCGGGTTAGCTTGATTGGATCTAAATCGATTAGATTGAAATCTAATAAAATTTGGTCAACTTGCACTTAGACCTACTGTTAGCTAGATGTGGAACTCAATGGGTCACACATATAAAAATTGGCCAAAGATCCTTTTGAAAAAGGTTGATTGAAATTTTGGATTCAATCAGGGCTCCGATAAGCATGCTAGCACGTGTGGAACCCTTGCTCCTTTGGAGATCAATTTGGTCTCATCCCTTGCTAATTAGCTAGCCCAATTTAGTGAGTATTTGGATCAGGTCGTGCCATCTAGAAGTAGCCCAAATTAGGGTGCCACATCCTATTTTAACACCAATTTTGAAGAGTCCAAGTTGTGAAGGACTCTTGGCACAAAATAGATTTTGCATACAAGTGTTGGCATGGGCAGAAGAAAAAAGTCCTTCTGGCATGGGATTAAGATACATGTGGTTGTCCATATCACCCTCCATCCTCTGGTGCACATTTCAAAGTATGAGATGTATTTTTTCTGAAATTGTTGGGGTGGAGAAAAATTAGAAAAAGGAAGGAAGTCTCACACGTGCGCGCGAAATGTGATCAGACTGCACGCATCGTGATCAGACTTTGCATGAAAGGATGTGAGTACACATCCATTTATGAGAATTTTTATCCATTAATTATATGTTCTGGAATTAAAATTGAATCTTCTATCCATGTGATTTTTGATGATTTTTTTAATTTGAGAAGGGATGTGAAAATATCCCTTCTCTGGTTGCACGCGCAGAGCAGGGTGCTGATCAACATATCATTGATAAGAGTCCTTCTGTTTGAAGAAACTCTTATATTTGATAATCAGATCAGATAGGCCTCTTGGATGAGGCACATCTCTCTCTTTTGGCATTCCTCTAGTGGCTATAAATTGACTGGGGCACTGGGTGTCTGAGGCATTCAGAAAGAGTTTTCAATTTTATCTCCGTTGCTCTCTTTTTTTTCTTACAACCTATCTTAGTTTTAGGACAAAACTTTGGGATTTAAGACAAAGCCTTATCTGGTCCTAACAAGAGTTGTGAGGATCCTAAAGAAGGAGGATTAGAAGTCCAGAGGAGGTTTTGAGAGGGTGGAGTCAGTTTCTTGGAGAAACCTGACCGGTATGAGGCTAGTCGAGTTCTGGTGGCTAGAACTCT
Source organism: Elaeis guineensis (assembly GCF_000442705.2). Lineage (NCBI taxonomy): Eukaryota > Viridiplantae > Streptophyta > Magnoliopsida > Arecales > Arecaceae > Elaeis > Elaeis guineensis. The sequence goes on along the minus strand of NC_026001.2, from coordinate 66,358,080 downwards.
TGAAGCAAGGTGAAGAAGGAGCACTGTCCTTGGTTCAGTTTCTATATAGATCACCATTGGAGGGTGGATACTTGGATACCTTGTAAAAATTGAGATTAGCACTATAGGTATTTTTTTTATCCTAATTTATATTTATTGTACTTTGATTATTATAGTCAAGGGTTTTTGGGCATTGGGGTTTTCGATGCATCAAGTGTTTTGAATGAAAATTTTAAATACCAACCCTTTTGTTGTGCCACCGGAATCCAACAGTAGGTACAAGATCGCTATAGGCACACAACTCTACTCATGAGAGATAACTAATCAGACCCTCAAAATATCGTCGAGAGTGCAAGATGTCATAGGCACAAGCTCCACACTAGCACACACCATCTCTCGTGCAAAGACGAGAAGTGCTAGATATTGTAGGCACACAATACCACTCATGAGGGATAACTAATCAAACCCTCCAAAGATCGTCGAGAGTGCAAGATACTGTAGGCACAAGCTCGCTGCTGTCACACACCGTCTCTCACACGAAGATGAGAAGTGCTAGATGCCATAGGCATAAGATCGCCGCAGGCACACAACGTCACTCATGAGGGATAACTAATTAGACCCTTGGAACACCATTGAGAGTGTAAGATGTTGAGGCACAAGCTCGCTACTAGCACACACCACCTCTCACATGAAGATAAGAAGAGTTAGATATCGTAGGCACAAGATCGCCACAGACATACAACGTCACTCATGAGGGATAACTAATCAGACCTTCAAAATGCCATCGAGAGTGCAAGATGTCGTAGGCACAAGCTCGTTATTGGCACACACTATCTTTTGTGTGAAGACGAAAAATGCTAGATGTCATACGCATAAGATCGATGCAGGCATACAATGCCACTCGTGGGATAACTAATCAGACCCTCAAAATGCCATTAAAGAGCCCTAGATGCCATAGGCACAAGATCACCACTGGCACACACTGCCTCTTTAGAAGAAGAATAAAAAGATGGACAACATATGGCCAGAGGCATTATTTCAACAGTATTTCTATCTGAGGCATTGTCTCCAACTCAGGAGTAGGGGGTAGTGTTAAGGTGATTATTGTGATGCCTCAGATCCATGGATGGTCGGACTATATTTAAGTTATTCAAAACTACTCTAAATATGTTCACTCCAATCGAAGTTGTCCTAAATATATTTATGCTGAAGTTGAGCTATCTAGAACCTTATTCATGCATGAGCTGAGTATTGAACATTTTCTCATACTGATCTGAGCTATTCGGATCCTTACTTGTGTCGAGTCAAGCAATAAACATTTCCTCACACTGATCTGAGCATCTACTTGTGCCGTTCTCTACGAGCCAAGCAAAATTTATAAAATTCATAGATGCAAATTTAAAGTTAGAATCAAAGCAAAGACTTCCAAAACAAAGTATTTTTTTTATCCATTAAAGTCTTTACAAAGAAAAAATCGATGCTCCAAATACTACAAAGAAAAAGCTAGTGTTTCGAATACTTTACAAAGAGAGGATGGTTGCTCTAAGTACTATCTTACAAACAAGAAAAGAAAACAAGAAAGATAAGAAGAAGATGAGAGGAACGTCCCGCTGCAATCGATGGAGCATCGGATTGGTCAGGTGAGCTGGTTCAATCTTCATCCATAGAAGACTTCACCTCCTCACCATCTGGATGAGCTAATTCAATCTTCATCCATTGAGGTCTCCACCTCTTCATCTGTATTGCCAGTCTATATGTCGTGAAGTTCTAGATACGGTATTATCCTCAGCTGATGAGTCTTACAATCATCGAAGCCCTGGATGAAGGCAACAGTGGTGATGTCGAGCATTTTCCTCTTGAACGTTGCAGAATCTTGAAACTGTGCAATGCAGCACTCCCAAATTGTAGGTGAAATGTGCTCAAGCTGAGGGTGGTGCTTGGTCGCAGGAGGTAGAGAAGGGGGGACTCCATGAGAAGAGGATACGTCGGCCTGCCTAGCTCTCTCCTTTTCATGAGCTAAATACCTCCAGTGGGCATCCCTTACAAAGGTATTTCGCTCTCTCACCCATTACTTAATTAACTCCAAGGGTGGCAGATTTGAAGGCAACGACATGGCAGCAGACGAAAAAGGAGACTTCTTGCCATAGAAGGAGAAGTAGACATCCCTTTGCTCTCTAGTTTCCTATTTATAAGCGCTAGTAGCCACATCAATCGCCAATCAATGCTTTCCAAGAATTAATGGCCAAGAAGTTAATGACACATTTTCTCTGAAGTGAAAATAAATTCCTATGATGCTTCTCAAAACAGAGTGTGCCCACATGATGCATCTTCATGGGCCCCATATCATTTTCCAAATGTGGTCTTATCAGGTGAGTCATCGACTGTCATTTTAGATAATCATCCATATTTAAGGAAGTAGAATAAGATTATCGTTCAATTAAATTACCTCATATTGACATGAGTAAGTTCTCATAGCAGGAGTATGATGAAAAAGATTCTATTTATTTTATTCCTTTCAAAATTTTCTTATAATGACCCTAAAACATGAAATAGAGAAATACAAAAATTACAGTGCGGTGCCTGGAGTTGAGGCACCGACCGCTGAGAGATCCACCATAGTAGGATCTCAGATTTTATCTAAAAAATTTAAGTTCAGACCTGGATATTTGACAGCAACTCAGATTCGGATAGACTGCCTTTCGATGTTATAGGTGTCGGCAGAATACTCAGCTCTTTCTTCTTCATATTCTTTTGAGGTCCGAAAGTCCTCCACAGCCTTAAAAGCAGCCTCAACTGTTCACTTCTCCTCAGCCTCCGATCGGGCCTTCAGCTCTCTTATTTTCTTTTGCAGATGAGAGTTCTCCTCGTTAGCGGCCTCGTTCTTCTTCATCTGAGCTTCGAACTCCCTGTCTTGCCCAGCAGTCGAGAATTCTCCTCAACAGTCTTCCTCAATGCCGCCTCAGCATCTTCGGCTCTCCTCTCGATGGCGTCGGCTTTCATGGAGACTTCTCAAATCTCCTTCTCGACCTTCTCTTTTGCTCTTTTGAGCATCTTAACTTTGAGCCCAGACTTCTTCGCCTTTTTGGCCAGCTCACGGGAGCTTTCAATGTACCTATTCAAGTAATAGGTAAGCTAGCAAGTGAAGAAAAATTCATGTGATAAATAAGCATACAGTAAGTGCTAAATGGAAAAGCCCCAACATATTTGGATGAAGCAATGCACGGCTCCTCTCCTCATCTTCCTTCGAGGAATGCTCAGCAGCTCGTTCGCATTGGTAGGGAGGAGCAGTCCGGAGAGTAGCTCGCTCGCCAGCATGGGATCCCTCAGCATTGAGGCCTCAAGATTCACTCAAGCTGGCATAGTTTTAGACATGCCGGCAACTTTGACTGGTGCCTCATCCAAGGAGGATCCAACAACGGGTGAAGCTAGTCAGATCGCTGAGCTGAGAGGAGTAGGTAGGCTCAGAATCGCCTCCTCCAGGCCTTGGTCTGCACGGCCCACCCAATAGCCTGTAGTAGCTGAGGTGGTAGGCAAGCACTTTTCATCCGCATAATTATTGGGTTCCAGTGATGCAGTGGAATATAGTTTTCAAAATTTTTAACATGCATTCAATAAATGAAAACAAAGTTTAACAATTAAACTCAACCACCGAAACTCAAAATCCTAGGAACCCATTGATGATTACAATCAAACCACAAAAACATGCATATGAGGAGAAGATCAAAATGTAAGAACCAGATCTAGGGTTGCAGGGTTAGATCTTGAAACTTTTTCAAGATCAGGCAACGAAAGACTAAAATAAATCAAAATTTATTTTCTAAAATCAGAGAATCTCTAGATCTAAGATTCTACTACATGATTATTACATAGCATTAAATTAGAAATTAAAATATATAGAGCATGAACTACATGTTGATCATATCAACATGTTTCTATACTACATCTAATGTATGTATTAAATAATAGATCAGATCTATTACCTTGCAAGTTAGACGTTCTAAACTTGCTGATCTGGGCTTGAGGATGATGTTGCAAACTACACATGCATCCGATCTCTAGGAGTCATCCACATGAGCCCACGAATCTCGATCAGAAGTCCTGCTTCAGAAAATCAGCACAGTATGCTAGTACTGCGCTGATCCTTCTTCGATGGTTGATCAGGTGCCTCCTTCTTCTTGATTTGATCTTTTTCAAAGATGAAAAGTAGGAGGAAGAGTTTTAGATCAGAGACGCTCGCAGAAAGCTCAAGATGGAGGAAGGAAAGAGATGAAACTTACAACCCTAGAAGAAGACCCTCTTCTTCTTCTCTTTACTCTCTCCTAGACACCCTGTCTTGTGTCTATTATATTTTCATGACCCAAAGGTCTTTCTCTCTAATTTTTGGGTGTCCCAAAGGTCTCTCAAATCTTTGTGTTCTCCAAAATTTTATGAAGAAACTCATTTTATAGAGAGAGATATGATAGAGTCCTTGTCAAGGTCAAATACCTAGTCAAGGCTTATCCAAACATGGCAAGATAAGGGGCGCCCAACTCTTGGGTGCCTCCTTATTTTTATGCATGGACCACCAGAAAAAGGTGCATAATGTGTGCCCTAAAAGTTAAAAAAATCTTAAAAAAAATATGGGTAAATTGGGTGCAAAAAGGAAAGAGTTTTGGATTTCTAAAACTCTATCTCATAGAATTTGAAATCCAAACTTATTCCTACTTTGATTTGATTCACAACCACTTTCCATGTATGAAAGAAGAGAGAAAATTTTTTGGATGTAGGAAAGACCTGGGAGAGGGCTTTTGTCACACAAAATAAGAGGGGATTGATGTGGAATAAGAGAGAGGGCGTGGGGGGGGGGCTTATGTGGCGCAAGGTGGAATCCTAGTCTTACTAGGATTCTATCTTATGACTTGTTTTAATTTGGTTTCTCAAACCAAATCAAACCAAAATTAGATCCACCCAATTAAAATAGGTCTTAATCCAATTAAGAATCTAATTTAATCAGATTAAATTAGATTTAAATCTGATTTAATTTTCTAATAAAATTAGAAATTAGGTTGACCCAAGTCCTAATTGAACTAGGACTAGTTTTTTTCTTGTAGTTGGTTTATCCAATAAACTAATTGGACTTGATCCAATCAAGCCCAAACTAAATCTAACTAAATTATATTCAATTAGACTTAATCTCAGTACATTGACTTAATCCAATTAAGTCAACTAGCAATCGAATTGCTAATCGATCCTCCTGCAAGACTTGCATTAGGTTAATTGTCAATCGTATTGATCATTTAACTCTAAAATGATTCTTAATCGTTGATCAACCATCCGATCGGATCATGAACTCTAATGTGTATGACCTCATAGGTCTGAACCTAAGTCGATAGTATAGGAATAAATTTTTGTACCAATCAAAGTGACCATCTAGCAATGGTATCCGACGATCGGATAGGTCGAATGTGTAGAATAACATTTTTAGAACCCATGCGGATATAGTTTTCATATAATTCATCCCCTTGACCAAAATGATCATAGGACATCTCAGAGTTCAACTGTCAACTCTGATCAGGTTGTCCACATTGTATTTCAAAATATCAAATCTATCTGATGGATTACCCTGATCAAGGTTTTGCTAAATTGAAATACAGTGACTCATTCTTCTCCAACTCTTGGAGTGGTCAATCCCATCTCGATCACACTCTGACTTTGCAAGTACTTGACTATGCCTAGAAACTTTCTGTCACTGAATTAAAAATTTAGTTAGTCTAATACCAAAGTACAGTGAGTTGCTTGCAAGTCACTGTGGTGATCTCAGGTCTAAGGGACACTTATACCTATATCCCATTAGAGATATTTTTGATAGCAGAATGCTTTGGAGTTGGTCACGTTAAATGATAATGTACCCTTACATCTCACCTGTATGCCATACCAGTATCTCCACACTTCTTGGTTAAGAGGACAACTAACTCATATGGCCTACAGTGACCTATGCTCGATAGAAGCTGTTGTCCTTATTAACAGCCTATCATTTGGTCGTGAACAGTTTTAAGGACTAATTGATAAATTCTCTTTTTATCGAATCTAAATAGTCCTAAGGACTTCATCATAACAACGGAGTTCATTAGAAGATGAAAGCTTATGATGAAAATGCTAAATATATTTTATTTATTAATAAATCAATTACCATACTTGGTTGCTCAACCATCAACAGCTTGACGATTGGCTTTTGAGAAATATTTTCCAACAACTCCCACTTGTCCTAAAGTCACTTGGCACAGTATCTAATACTCATCTTTGACTTGTGATTGTCAAACTCCTTTATCGTGAGGGCTTTAGTGAAGGGGTCGGCCAGGTTCTCATTTCCGTCGATCTTTTGAAGGTCGACATCACCTTGATCCATGATTTTCCAGACTAGGTGGAAGCGGCGTAAAATGTGCTTCGTCTGCTGGTGTGCTTTGGGTTTCTTTGTCTGAGCTATGGCAACAGTGCTGTCGCAGTAGGGCAGGACCGGACCATCGAGAGAGGGTGCTACTCCGAACTCGGTGATAAATTTTTTCAGCCACACAGCTTCCTTTGTGGCATCCGATGCTGTGATGTACTCTGCTTCACAAACAGAGTCTGCTACAGTATGCTGCTTGGAACTCTTCCAGCAGATAGCTCCACCATTCAGAGTAAAGATATAACTCAACATGCTTCTGCTGTCATCATGGTCAGATTGAAAGCTGGAGTCTGTGAACCCTATAAGTTTCAAATCTGACTTGCCATAAACTAACCATTGGTCCTTAATATTTCTCAAATACTTAAGGATGGCTTTAACCATTTTTCAGTGGTTTTCTCCAGGATCAGATTGGTATCTACTCACTACTCCTAGTAAGTATGCCACATCTGATCTTGTACATGTCATGGCGTACATGATAGATCCCACGACTAAGCATATGGGACTCTACTCGTATGCTCTCTCTCTTCAAGAGTTGTTGGATAATCCTTGTTAGAGAGAGAAATTCTATGGTCTATCAGTAGATAGCCCTTCATGAAATTCTCCATGCTGAACTTCTTCAGCATAGTATCTATGTACGTGGATAGGGATAACCCAAGCATCTTTTTAGATCTATCCCTATAGATCTTCATCCCTAGGATGTAGGATGCTTCACCCAAGTCCTTTATGGAGAATTGCGATGACAACCAAACTTTTATTCCCTATAGTGCGGGGATGTCATTCTCGATTAAGAGAATATCATCCATGTACCAGACAAGAAATACCACAACTGGACCATTTGCCCATTTATAGATGCAGGGCTCTTCTCCATTCTTAACAAAGCCATATATTTTGATCACCTTATCAAAATGCATGTTCCAACTCTGAGAAGCTTGCTTCAATCCATAAATGGATCTCTGAAGCTTGCACATCTTGGACTCATCTATGGATGTAAACCCTTCAGGTTGTATCATATACACCTCTTTGGTCAGCTCTCCATTCAGGAAAGCTATCTTTACATCCATTTGCCAGATCTCATAATCCAGATGGGCAGTTATTGCAAGCATTATCTGAATAAATTTGAGTATTACCACAGGGGAAACATCTCGTCATAGTCAATACCATAACGTTGATGATATCTTTTGACAACCAGACGGGCTTTGTAGGTCTTCACCTTTCCGTCTGCGTTCCTTTTCTTTTTGAACACCCATTTACACCCAATGGATTTAACCCCTTCAGGTGGATCAACCAATGTCCATACATCGTTGACCTTCATGGACTCCATTTCGAATTTCATAGCTTCAAGCCATTTCTCGAAATCAAATCTCTGCATTGCATCCATATAGGTGATCGGATCCTCATCATTCTCATCGAGTTCGATGGGATCATCATCCTGGATCAAGAAACGTAGTATCTATCCGACTGATACGATACTTTATCGGATCGTCTTAATGGTACAGGTACATTGGGCTCCAGATCTGATCTAATCAAATCCGACTCAGGTTTAGCTATTGGTTTGGTCCTTCTACCTGTTGAACTTCATCAAGTTCAATCTTAGAGGCAACGATTCTTTCACCAAAAAACTCTTTTTCTAAAAAGATTGCCTTAAGACTGATAAACACCTTTTGTTCATCAGCATGGTAGAAAAAATATCTTTTGATCTCTTTGGGGTACCCTATGAATGTGCATTTGTCAGACCTAGGTCCAAGTTTGTCTGTGACTAATCGTTTGACATAGGTCGGGCACCCCCAGACCCTAAGGTGTGAAAGTGCTGGCTTACGCCCTATCCATATCTCATATGGAGTCTTAATTATAGACTTACTTGAAACCCTATTTAACAGATAACAGACCGATTGGAGTGCATATCCAGAAAGATATCGGCAAGCTGGCAAAACCCATCATGGATCGGACCATGTCTAACAGAGTCCGATTTCTCCTTTCAGACACACCATTATGCTGTGGTGTTCCTGGAGGAGTCCATTGGGAGAGAATCCCATTCTCTCCTAGATATATAAGAAACTCCTAGAAAGATATTCTCCTTCTCGGTCAGATCGAAAAGTTTTAATACTCTTTCCAGTTTATTTTTCTACTTTAGAATCGTTTGAACATTTCAAATGAATCCAACTTATGTTTCATCAGATAGACATATCCATATCTGGATAGATCATCCGTGAAAGTTATGAAGTAGAAATATCCACCTCTAGCACTTATGCTCATGGGCCCGCATACATCAGTATGTACTAGGCCCAAGAGCTCAGTAGCTTTCTTCCTTTTTCAGTAAAAGGTGACTTGGTCATTTTACCAAGAAGATAGGACACACAAGTTAGAAGTGATTCACAATCACTGACTTCAAGGATTCTCTCTTGAGTCAATCTGTTTATTCTGTTCTTGTTTATATGACCTAGCCTATAGTGCCATAAGTAGATATCTGACACACACTATCTATTCTAGGGTGCTTGCCAGTAGAATAGACTCTTATCGGGCTTGATCTTTTTGGTCTGGCCCTGCATTGATGTCCCAGCCTGAACTTGTACCTTCTTCACTTTCTTCTTCTTATCCTTCTTTCCTTTCTCAAAGGGTCGGGAACTAGAAGATGAACCTCCCACTAAGTTCACCGACTCCTTGTGGAGTTGGTGATCCTTCTCAAAGTTCTAAAGCAACCCCAGTAATCCGTGATAGTTTACTTTAGGCTTTGTCATTCTATAATGAGTGAGGAATGGGAGATAAGACTTGGGCAGCAAGTTCAGTATTGCATCTTTCCCAAGCTGCTCATGCAAGGGAAAGCCGAGCTTACTCAAACGCTCCATCAGCTTGATCATGTATAATACATGATCAGTGACAGAGGCACCATCCCGCATTTTGGCATTGAAGATGTCACAACTAGTCTTGTGCCTCTCCACATCATCGGGTGTGCCAAAGGCATCCTCCAACACTTGAAGCATGTCCTTTGGCTGAGCCATCTCGAATCTGCGACTGAACTCATTGCTCATGGCAGCTAGCATGATGCAGCGCACCGTGGTCCGATCAATGAGCCACTTCTGGTAAGTATCTCTGACTATTTCACATGCATTGACAGCTGGCTCCTCAAGGTGCAGGATCCGTTATCACATATAGGATCCATTCATGCTCCAGAACTATCTTCAACTTTCGGTACCAACTACCGAAGTTGGATCCCACCAACTTATGATTGTCCAATAATGATCGAAGTGATAGGGAAGTGGCCATATCTGCACAAAAAAAAACATAACCTAATTAGTAATTGATTCATTAAACCTAAAGATTTGGACTTTAATCAAAAGGTTTCTCTTACTGTTTTATTCGAATTGGTAGCCTCTACCTCCAATTCGAGGAATTACCCTGATTCCTTAGTGGGTACTAGAATCCACTTAGACTGCACACAAGCCCAACTTTGGTTGGCCAATCCATGTACATCTAAGGGTAGGTTCATAACCAATTGTTTCTCTAAATAATTTTTAGTAATTTTAATTTTGCCCTAGAAACCTAATCAGTAGGCTTTGGCCTCCACTGTAAAGATCCAGTTAGGTCTAACCATTAACATGACCATACTTGGTGCATCTAACCAATGAATGATTAAGCCCAACTTTGGTTGGCTCACCTAACCACCATTAGAGAGATACTTCTAAGTCGTCATATGATGAGTGATAATTTCATTAGTCAACAAGCACCAGGTCTTTGTGTCTGTAATGATTATTGAGTTAATGGACTCATTATTAAACACATTAATGGGAGGCTATGACTCAGTTATCTCTATAACTTTATCATTTCAAGGACCTAATAATTTTAGAAGATTTAATTAATTTAGAGGAGAAGGTCAGAAGAACCAGCTTATCATGATCCTCCCACTGGCTTTACCAAGTCAGCTTAAGGGAGACCATTAAAATGGCTGGTCTAAGAGCACCTAAATCAGTCCTACTGATTTACCTAGCTGATATGGGTCAGCTCGAATAGTCAAGTGATTTGATCAAAATATAATTTTACCAAGAGGTCAGGTAAGTTCGATCAGTGGGAGGGTCGACCAAAGCTTGCCTTAGACACCATAAAAATGACTAGGTAAGCGGGCTCCCAATTAAAAACCACCAGTCTGGTTTACCTTGGACACCAACTGATTTAATTAGTTTCGATTAGATCAACCTAACAGTTCGTGCTAGACCGCTTAGCCAAGAATCAAGTCTATTTGGTTCTCGTTAAAGACATAGACTTGACCAACTATAACTATTGTAATTGATCTAGAGAATCTTTGACCTAATCTAAAACAACAATTGATTAGATTTAGTCAATTCTCTAATTAAGTCCATCTTTAATCTAACCATAGGTCTAACCCAATTAATGGACCTAATTTTCACTAACCCATTAACCCAATGTGTTATGGTTTGTATCTTAAGTTCTTCAATTCACAATCTTAGAACCTAATCAAACAACTTCTTAATTCTTAATTAAGTTTTGGGTTGAGGGTTGGGTTTGACTTTTCGAAAATAATTTTTATATCTGTAAAATAATTTTGTAATATGGTTCTACCAATCATATTATATGTTTGATTCATAATCAAGATGCAAATAAAATAAACATGAAACTACTTTAGATCTAATCTAAACAGGTTCATGTAATTGAAATAATTTCAACTTTAAATATTTTTTTGCACAAAATTTATTAACAAAAAGATTTTATTTTAGATTTAAATACTTTTTAAATCTAATAAATCATAAATTTAATTTAGATCATATCTAATAAATTTATGATTAAAGATAGATCTACGCAAACTAGGACAATATTTGCACTGTAAGGGGTAAACCTTACAGTAGGACAATCTTGCAGTTCGTGATTGATCTAAAATTTTAATTTTAGATTTAATAATTAGATTATAAATTAGATCTAATCTAAGAGATAATCTAAGCATGTATAAATAATCATGTAATAAACAATCTGGGCTCTGATACCAATTGAAGGAACCAGATCTAGGGTTTCAGGATTAGATCTTAAAATTTTTTCAAGATCAGGCAGTGAAAGACTAAAATTAATCAAAATTTATTTTTTAAAATTATAAAATTTTTAGATTTAAGATTTATTACATAATTATTACATAGTATTAAATTAAAAATTAAAATATATAGAGCATGAACTACATGTTGATCATATCAACATATTTCTATACTACATCTAATGTATGTATTAAACAAAAGATCAAATCTATTACCTTGCAAGTTAGATGTTCTAACTTTGCTGATTCGGGCTTGAGGATGATGTTGCAAACCACACATGCATTCGGTCTCTAAGAGTCATCCACACGAGCCCATGAATTTCGACCAGAAGTCCTGCTTCAGGAAATCAACACAGTATGCTAGTACTGCGCTGATCCTTCTTCGATGGTTGATCAGGTGCCTCCTTCTTCTTGATTTGGACTCTTCCAAAGATGAGAAGTAGGAGGAGAAGTTTTAGATCTGAGATGCTCTTAGAAAACTCAAGATGGAGGAAGGGAAGAGATGAAACTAACAACCCTAGAAGAAGACCCTCTTCTTCTTCTCTTTACTCTCTCCTAGACACCCTGTCTTGTGTCATTATATCTCCACGACACAAAAGTCTTTCTCTCTGATTTTTAGATGGTCCAAAGGTTTCTAAAATCTCTATGTTCTTCAAAAAATTTATGAAAAAATTATTTTATAGAGAGAGATATGATAGAGTCCTTGTCTAGGTCAAATACCTAGTCAAGGCTTATCCAAACATGGCAAGATAAGAGGCACCCAACTCTTGGGTGCCTCCTCCTTATTTTTGTACATGGACCATCAAAAAAGGATACACAATGTGTGCCCTAAAATCCACAAAAATCTTAAAAAAAATCTAGGTAAATTCGGTGCAAAAAGGAAAGAGTTTTGGATTTCTAAAACTCTATCTCATTGAATTTGAAATCCAAATTTATTCCTACTTTGATTTGATCCACAACCACTTTCCATATATGAAAGAAGAGAGAAAACTTTTTGGATGTAGGAAAGACCTGGGAGAGGCTTTTGTCACACAAAATAAGAGGGGATTGGCGTGGAACAAGAGAGAGGGCGTGGGCGGGCTTTTGTGGTGCAAGGTGGAATCCTAGTCTTACTAGGATTCTATCTTATGACTTGTTTTAATTTGATTTCTCAAATCAAATCAAACCAAAATTAGATCAACCTAATTAAAATAGGTTTCAACTCAATTAAAAATTTAATTTAATCAGATTAAATTAGATTTAATTTAATTTAATTTTCTAATCAAATTAAAAATAGGTTGATCCAAGTCCTAATTGAACTAGGACTAGTTTTTTCCTTACACTTGGCTTATCCAATAAACCAATTGAACTTGATCCAATCCAGCCCAAACTAAATTTAATTAAATCATATTCAATTATACTTAATCTCAGCCCATTGGCTTAATCAAATTAAGCCAATTAGCAATCGAATGGCTAATCGATCCTCCTGCAATACTTGCACTAGGTTAAATGTCAATCGTATTGATCATTTAACCATAGAATGATTCTTAATCATTGATCAACTATCCGATCGGATCATGAACTCTAATGTGTGTGACCTCATAGGTCCAAACTTAAGTTGTAGCATAGAAATAAATTTTTGTACCAATCGAAGTGACCATCTAGCAATGGTACCCGACGATCGGATAGGTCGAATGTGTAAAACAATATCTTAAACCCATGCGGATATGTTTCCATATAATTCATCCTTGACCAAAATGATCATAGGATACCTTAGAATTCAACTATCAACTTGATCAGGTTGTGCACATTGTATTTCAAAATATCAAATCTATTTGATGGATTACCCTGCCAAAGTTTTGCTAAATTAAAATACAGTGACTCATTCTTCTCCAACTCTTGGAGTGGTCAATCCCATCTCGACCATACTCTGACTTCCAAGTACTTGACTATGCCCAAAGCCTTCTATCCTGAATTAAAAATTCAGTTAGTCCAGTACCAAAGCACAGTGAGTTGCTTGCAAGTCACAGAGGTGATCTCAGTCTAAGGGACACTTATACCTATATCCATCAGAGACATTCTCGATAGCAGAATACTCTGGAGTTGGTCACTTTCAATGATGATGTACCCTTACATCTCACCTGTATGTCATACCAGTATCTCCACACTCTTTGGTTAAGAGGACAATCAACCCATATGGCCTACAGCGACTATGCTCGATAGAAGCTATGTCTTTGTTAACAGCCTATCATTTGTCGTGAACAGTTTTAAAGACTAATCGATAAATCCTTTCTTTATCAAATCTAAATAGTCCTAAGGACTTCATCATAATAACAGAGTTCATTTAGAAGATGAAAGCTTATGATGAAATACCAAATATATTTTATTTATTAAAAATTAATTACTAATACTTGGTTGCTCAACCGTCAATAGCTTGACGATTGACTTTTGGGACATATTTTCCAACACAATAGTCATATACCACCATGAAGACCATGAACTGGTGATTTTGAGATCTCTATGAGACTCCTAAGCAGAAGACATCCATCGGTGATCCACATAGGATTGATCAGGGCCTTTCCCAACTCGATATGTTGCTGCAGCCTTCTTCCTAAGTGCACTGCCGACTGTCCTTCGCAAGAACAGGTTGCACTAACACTTGTATGCCTTCATGATCTCAACTACTACCACTCTAAGAACCCTTTTCCAAAGTATCATACCACACAAAAATAAATCAGATGTTCAACACTTGAATAACCTGATTTTTGGACAAGCATCATATGCTTTCCAATTTCCTTCTCCCTTCCTTTCCATTTTCTCTCACTTTTTTTTTATCTTTTTCCAGATTTTTCTCATTATTTTCTCTCATTTCCATGCCCATCCTCACCCAAAAATGGCATGTAGAATCTAGTTGTGGCACCCCTTTAAATAGGAAACAAGGGGCATACCATGGGATGCCAACTCTTGGTGTCCCTTAATTATTACATGCCACAATAAAATTTTTAGCATAGAAAATGATGGGTTGGCATGGAATATGAGGTGACTCATAAGTAGAAGGACTCTTCCTCTACTTGAAAAAAATTACAATGCCAACTCTTGGTGCGTGGGAAAGGAATCAATGTGAGATATGAAGAGTCCATACCATTAAGGACTCTTCCATAAACTCAACATAGACATTAAAGGATAACTAATTTAATTGGTGTTCAAACTCCTTGTATGAGAAGAACTCTTCCTTCTCTTCTATGCCCAAAATTCCAAGGGTCATCTGATGACACAAAGAATTAAAAATGCATAGAGAAAATGGAAGGAAATAAGAGTCTAATGTGAAATGGATTCTCCATTTCTCATCGCCCAAAAATAAGGGACGTCCCATTTATTTTTTTACATGGAGATCCTTCGTAGAGAAGGACTCCTCCATATCTTCCACATCCCACATCCAAGGTGCCATCTGATGGCGCACAAAATAAGGAATACATAAAACATGTAAGAAAATTAAGATACCATGTTAAGAAGGACTCTTCCTTCTTAACGCCAAAATAAATGAGGTGTGACAATTAATCCTAGTGTGGCTTTTGGTGTGGAGGTGGCTCGTTCCACATGGAACACTTCCATAAAACTAGATAAAATTAACTAATTAATTAGATGGTTCAAACCTAATTACATTAGGTCAAAGCAATAAGTCTAGGTTAGCACAAACACCTTTGCACTGAATCCAATTGGGAACTTGGGTTAATTCATGTGCTAGCAATTCAATTAATCCATTGTATTTATAATAAATTTAAATTAATTGAACCAAGACCAAATCTCTATTGTGTGTGATCTATTGGATTCTAAATCTAGCCAGCAATGGAACCAAACTCTTGACGAAACCCTAATCCGATTGGATTAGGTCAGCTCAAGAGTCTCAATCAACTAGGACTCTTCCTAATTGATTTTTGAATTAAACTCTTTTAATTCTGATGAGTCTATAAGTCAAGATTGATATCTAGCAATGTATTATGACTATCTAAAAGATTTAAAATTTAATAAAAATATCAAAATTATCCTTACGTGGTGAGTTATCGTGCAATTCAATTCTTCGATCACATAATATCCCGAAAAGCCATGGATATGAAAATATGTCAAATCCAAATATCTAACCATATATATCTTGATCAGATGATGATGACTTAATTAATGAATCAGTAAAAATTATTTTTACTATTCATCCA
>NC_026001.2:66261516-66342355 GCF_000442705.2 Elaeis guineensis | reverse complement strand
CAATTTTTGGTACCTAAGCTTTCTTGAGTCCATAGAGGTTAGTGGTCAAGGTTCTTTTTGGAATCCAAATTTGTTTAACCAATGTATGACCAATTCTTTTAAAGTTGCATTCTGAAATTTTGTGGCCAAATTGATTGCATTTAAAGCATTTAATACAATGATTTTCATATGAAGATTTTGCAATCAGATTTTTAAAATGTTGCTATTTTCTTAGAGGATTAAAATTAGTTTTTGTCTTATTAAAAATAGCCTTACTATTATTTACCATTAATTATAGATTTTGAAAACTAAGAGTAAATTTTTCTACTATGGTTTCAAAATCTCAATCTCCTTTCTTAACTTTTTATTTTCTTCTACAAGCTCTTTCTCTTTTTTTTGAAGATTTTCATTTTCTTTTAGGGTAGATTTCAGATATACACTTTTCTCCTTCATTTCAATATTTTCTTTAGCCAATGATTTTTCAGATTTCAACCTTTCTTCCTTTTCATTAGCTAAGATATTCTTTTGTTTCAAGATATCTTCTTTTTCATTCAATAATTTATTCTTTTCATTTTTCAAAATAAGATTTGACCTTTTTAGCTCTTTATTTTTTAGCCTCAATTTCTTAAATTCAACTATTAAATCATTGAAGGCTTCATATAATTTATCAAATATAAAAAAAAGGAATTTTCAAAAATTACCTCATCTTCTAAGGTCATGAAGCAAAGATTTGCATTTTCCTCCTCATTTGAGCTTGAATGGTCATCTCCCCATATTCCAAGTAATGCACTCCTTTTGGGATGCTTTTTGCTGCTAGTGACATGTTTCTTCTCTTTATTCTCCTTCTTCTTCAAGCTTTTTTCATGAGGAACTTTTCAAATTTTTTTGAAAGTAGTACCATATCCATATCATCTTCACTTTCTTCTTCTTCTTCATCTTCTCTCGACTCATCGCTTTCTTCATAATATGCATTGGATTTCAAGGGGATGGTCTTCCTCATAGGTTCCTCTTCTTCTACTTTTTGTGTCATGTTTAGCTCATGTGTCAAGAGAAAACCAATGAGCTCTTTTAGGGAAAGCTTGGTGAGATCCTTTGCTTCTTGAATTGCCGTCACCTTAGCTTCCCATTCCTTTGGTTAAGATCTTAATACCTTGCACACAAGTTCATAGTTAGTATAAGTCTTGCCAAATTTATTCAAAGCATTAATTATTTCAATAAATTTGAAAAATATATCAAAAATAGACTCATATTTTTTTATTTTAAATATTTCATATTTATGAACAAGTAAATTAATTTTGGACTCCTTAGCTTGGCTTGTTCCCTCATGAGTTATTTCTAACTTTTCTAACTTTTCTTTATTGATGTATAAATGGATATTCTATTGAATTTATGTACAACAAGGGAATAATAAAGAGCATTGATGGCTTTGACATTCAATTGTGCCATCTTCATATCATATTCATCCAATCCTTTTCGGACTTGGGTAGAAGAACTCCATTAATATTAATTGTGGGTGTGTATGGTCCTCTAGTTATGATTCCCCACAAATCATAGTCTAGAGCTTGTATAAAAATCTTCATTTTAATTTTTCAAATGGAATAATTTGTTCCATTAAGAAGTGGTGGCCTAGAGGTGGATTGTCCTTCGGTGAATGTAAAACCACTTGGGATTGCTATGATCTTTATGTTGGGAATAGTGTCCTAAAATCAATTGTCAGCTTATTGACGGTTGTGATCTTTCTTGTATTAGTATATGAATTATAAATTAATAAAAGTTATTTTGGTATTTTTCATCATAAATTGTTTCATCTTCTAATGAACTCCTGTGTTGTGGTAAAGTCCTTAGGACTATTTAGACTCGACAAAAGAGGATTTGTCGTTTAATCCTTAAACCTGTTCGCGATCAAATGATACGTTGTTACCAAGGACAGCAACGTTTATCAAGCATAGGTCGTTGTGTGCCATATGAGTTGGTTGTCCTCTTAACCAAAGAGTGTGAGACACTGGTATGACATACAGGTGAGATGTAAGGGTACATCTGCACTGAATGTGACCGAGTCTGAAGCTTTTTCTGCTGTCAAGATTTGCTCTGATGGAATATGGATATAACTGTCCCTCCAACCTGAGACGGCCATAGTGACTTGCAAGCAACTCACTGCACTTAGGCACTGGACTATCTAAATTTTTAATTCAGTGACGGAAGGCTGCTGGGTGTACTCAAATACTTGACTTGTCGGTGCGTGTGTCAAGATGAAATTGACCACTCCAGTTCAGGAGCTGTGTACAGTCGTGTTTCAATTTAGCAAAACCTTGGCTAGGGTAGTCCTAGTGAGGAGTCACAGGACTGTTTGAGTTGAGCATGATTCGATGATCTGATCAGAGTTGACAGTTTAACCCTGAGTCGTCCTATACACAGGGGTCAAAAGGGATAAATTATATAGTAACCATATTTGCGTAGGTTCTGAGTGTTGCGATTGCGACTATTCGACCTATCCGAACGTCAGGTACCATTTTAGATGATCACTTTGATTAGTACAAAAATTGATTCCTATGCTACCGATTTAGGTTCGAACCTGCGGGGTCACACACATTAGAGGTTCCTATCAGATCTGATGGCTGGTGAAGAGTCCCACTGGACTGAGACTCTTCGACCAAAGTCATAATGCTCAGAGATTCTGATTCCTACATTCTGAGACTCTATGATCGAGAATTAGGATTCTCTGATCATGAGTTCCACACATTTTGGGTATCGGGGTCAAGAGTCCAACTGGTTTGGGACTCTTCAATCAGGGTTTGATATCAATGAACTTTGATGCCCGATTGCCCATCAGATTTGGACTCAGTATTTATGAGAGATTTAATTAGTAATTTAATCATTAATTAACTCAATTTGATTAAGTAATTATTTTTAGATCAAGTCCAATTGAATTGGATTCAGTTGGGTTTGACCTGATTAGGTTAAGAGTTGACCTAATCGCCAAGGTGGTTTGGTCCCTGATCTGATCAAGGGTTGGGCTTAGTAAATTCCTGATTTGATTAAGATTTTATTGAGCCTAATTAAACCTAATTATGTTGGGTTTAACTTAGTCTAATTGTGCCTAACCTATTTTAATAAGGTTGGTTCAATTAGGTTGATTTAATATTTGAAACCACTTTGACTTATCTCCCTGCGCCACCTCACCCACCTGTGCCTATTTGAATTCATGAGAAACAAGTTCTCATGAATTTTCTCCCATGCAGAAGCCTTCCCACGCCCTCTCTTGTGCGCCACTTGTGTGGATAATGATAAGGTTGGTTGGCCATTCAAATTCAAATAATGTTTGAATTTGAATGGGCAACTAATCCATGCGCCACCTTATCCTTTTATGCATCCCATTCTCTACACGAGAAAAGGTTTCTCGTGTAAGTTCTCCACGCACAAAGAACCCATGCCCCTTCTCTTCTCATGCCTTGAGTGGATAAAGATTGGTTGGTTGGCATATGAATTCAAATTCAATTTGAATTCAAGTGAGAAACCACCTAGCTTTATCCTCTCATGCGGTGAAAATACTGTAAAGATGCGATCTTGCACCATTTTAAAAAGAAAGAGAAGGTGGGACGTGCAAATATCTGATCCGAGAGAGAAGGGGTGGCATGAGAAAGGCCTTCTGCATGAGAAAAGAAAAGAAAAGAAAAGAAGAGAGAAAGGGCGCAGGGTCTTTTGTGAGTACCCTAGGGTTTCTGTCTAGGGTTCGGGAAGTGAGAAGATGAGCTACGAGTGTTGTGAGCCCACCAAACTTCAGGGAGAGCTTCATCAATCTCTCAAGTTCCTTTGCTGATGATCCAAAGTATCCGAGGAGTCGACAGACACCGATCGAAGGAGTTCGATCAGCATCGGCCATCGAAAGGGTTCTACAATGAACTAGCATTCGTGAGGAGCTGATCAGATCGAAAGCTTCATGTGGACAATCTACAGAGGCTAAACATACTGTGTAACTATATTGAGATAATCAGACCTTCCCGACGATGATCAGATTGCAGCGATCAACTACCTGTACGAAGGTAATGTGTTCTGAACACATAACAGTAAAATATTTACTATAGAATTTAAAATTTCAAATTTAAATGTATGCTATATATATCATAATTAGATCCTTGTGTAGGGTTAATACATATTAATTAATTATATTAATTAATAATTTTTACTGTAAAATTATAATTTTGAAAAAGTTTCAAAATTACTATTTTACCCCTGCACTGAAATCTACTTCAAATGGTATCAGAGCGGGTTCTAAAATATGATATACATTTGTATGCGTAGATTAAGTAGTAATCTAAAAGTTTAAATTTGAAATTTAAAATTTAAAATTTATTTGAAATTTTAAATTTGAAATTCAAAATTTGAAATTCAAAAATTTGAAATTTGAAATTTGTTCAAAATTTGAAATTTAAAATTTAAATTTTGAAATTGGTATATTTAGATATACTTGATTCAAGTAGCAGGTAGTCTAATTGGGTTGGTTGCCATGGTCATCCGATCATAGGAGAAAAATAAGATTTAAAGGCCCTCTCCTCCCATTCGATGGGGTTCTCTTATGGCGATAGAGGTGTCGAGCGATTATCTCATGCAGACGAAGCAGCGAAAGGACTTAATTATAAAGGTTCAATTATAAAATTTATCATGAATGTGTTAGATTGATCTAAAAGAATATTCATGATTTATTTTGATTGAGTTATTTTCTATTATGTAGTTAGCAATAGGATTGCTGTTTATGAAATGTGCTGATCAGTTTGTGAAATGAGTCAATACATTTGGTGAACAAAAAATAAAACCTTTCAAATTTGAAAATTATTTTTGAAATGCCAAACCCTGACCCATCAGCCCAAATACTTAATTAAAAGAATTAAGTATTGTCTAGTTGGTCTAGAATTGTGAATTAAGACCTAAGACAATTTCATAAACTTGTGGGTCAATGGGTTAGATAGATTAGGTCCATAATTGGGTTAGACCTAAGGTTAGCTTAAAGAAATAGACTAAATTAGAGTAATTGATCAAATCTAATCAAAAATTAAATTAGATTAGGTCAAAGACACTCTAGACTCAACTCCAATAGTTGTAGTTGAATGGGTCCATGTCTTTATCTAGACCAAGATGGACTTAATTCATGGCTACGCGGTGGAACCCTATTTACTAAGTTGATCAAATTAAAACTAATGAATCGGTTGGTGTCTAAGGTAAGTTCGGCAGTCTGACCAGTGGTTTTTAATTAGAAGCTACTCGCATTGATTCGATCTCTAACAAGTTAATGGCATATCCCTTCCACTGATCTCACTTACCTGGCCAACCTGGTGAGTTAGATTTTGATTAGATCACTTGGTGATTAGGGCTCACCCATGTCATTAGATAAATTAGTGTGACTGATTTAGGTGCTCCTAATGCCAACTTTAATTAAATTCTTTTTAATCTGACTTGATGAAGTAAGTGGGAGGATTGAAATTGGTTGGTTAATTTTTTCTCTTCTATCCTTTAATAAAATCCTCAAAAATTATTAGGTCCCTAAAAATGATTAAGTTATAGTGATAACTAAGTCATAGCCTCCCATTAAGTGAGTGATAATGAGTCCATTAGTTTAATAATCACTGGAGTCCCAAAGGCCTGGTGCTTATTGACTAATAAAATTATCATTCATAATATGATCATTTGTTGAGTCTTTCTGATGGTGGTCAGGTTGGCCGGCCAAAGTCGGGCCTGATCATTTATTGGTCAGATTCACTAAATCAAGTCATGTTAATGGTTGGACCTAACCAGATCTTTTCAGTGGAGGCCAAAGGCTACTAATTAGATTCTGGGGCAAAATCAATTACTAGAAGTTGTTTAGAAAAATAACTAGTTATGAACCTACCCATAGATGCACATGGATTGACCAGCCAAAGTTGAACTCTTGTGTAGTCTGTGTGGATTCTATGCCCACTAAGGAATTAAAGTAATTCTTCGAATTGGAGGTTGAGGCTACCAGTTCATAAAAATACTGGGAGAAATTTAGACTAAAGTCTAAGTCTTTAGTACTAATAATTTATGTACTAATAAAGGTCTGATTTTTCTTTATGCAGCTATGGCCACTACCCTATCGCTCCGATCATTATTAGATAATGACAAGCTCATGGGACCTAATTTCGATAGCTGGTATCAAAAATTGAAAATCATCCTTGAGCATGAGCGGATCCTTTATGTAGTAACGGATCTGACATCTGAGGAGCCAGCCCCAAACGCTAGAGGGACGGTCTGAGATACCTACGAGAAGTGGCTCAACGACTGTACCACCATTTTGTGCATAATGCTGGCGGCAATAAATGTTGAGTTCAGCCACAGGTTCGAGAATGCCCAGCCGTAGGAGATGCTTCAAATGTTGAATGACTCCTTTGGCACGCCTGACGATGTTGAAAGGCACAAAACTAGTTGTGCCATTTTCAATACTCGGATGAGAGATGGGGCCTCAGTCACTGATCATGTATTGTACATGATCGAAATGATTAAGCACCTAAGTAAACTGGGCTTTCCCTTGCACGAGCAGCTTGGTAAGGATGCGATCCTTAATTCTTTGCCCAAGTCCTTCCTCCCCTTTCTTACTTATTTTCGGATGACAAAGCCTACAGTGAACTACCACGGCTTGTTGGGGTTGCTGCGGAACTTTGAGAAGGACCGTTAGCTCCATAAGGAGTCGGTGAATGTTGTGGGAGGATCTTCTTCTGGTCGTCGACCCTTTAAGAAAGGAAAGAAGAAGAAGAAGAAGAAGAATAAGAAGGTGTAGCCACATGCTGGGACGTCTGCACAGGGTCAGACCAAGAAGCGTAAGCCCGACCAAAGCCAGGTAGAGTGCTTCTTTTGTACGAAGCAGGGGCACTGAAAGAGAAACTGTCCTCTATACATTGCCTCCCTAGACCCGAACAGACCGAAGAAGAAGCAAGGTAATTATATGATAACACCTTGCAACTTTTTCATTTGTGATACTATTGCCTGGGTATTGGATATCGGAAGCCTTTATCATATCTGTAATTCGATGCAGGGTCTGCAGGTCAGTAGGAGATTTGATGAAGGCAAGAGGTTCCAGAACATTGGAAATGGAAGCAAAGTTTCAATTCTAGCTTTAGGAATCATGAACCTTGTAATCAATTCTCGTAATATAATTCTGAGTGAATGTCACTATTGTCCAAGTCTTTTATTAAATATTATTTCTGTAGGCCTTTTGGCCATGTACAATTATGAATTTTTAATAAAAAAAAATATTTGCAATATCATTTTGAATGATGTTACAATATTTGTTGGACAACAAAATAATGAAATTTACTTACTATCACAGTCTATTAATGTGGTTCAAACCTTCAGTAAATGCCTTAGAATGGATAATATGTCAGAAGTCTATCTTTGGCACTATAGGCTAGGTCATATCAATAAGAACAGGATAAACAGGTTGGCTCAAGAAAGAATTCTTAAAGTTGGTGATTGTGAATCACTTCCAACCTGTGAGTCCTGTCTTCTTGGGATGATGACCAAGTCACCTTTTACTGGAAAAGGTGAGCAAGCCAGTGAACTCTTGGGTCTAGTACATTCTGATGTATGTGGACCCATGAGCTCAAGTGCAAGAGGTGGATATTTCTACTTCATAACCTTCACAAACGACCTATCGAGGTATGGGTATGTCTACTTAATGAAGCATAAGTCGGAGTCATTTGAAATGTTCAAACTATTTCGAAATGAGGTAGAAAAATAAACTGGGAAGTATATTAAAACTCTTCGATCTGATCGAGGAGGTGAATACCTTTCCAATGAGTTTCTGTCATATCTTAGGGAGAATGGGATTCTCTCTCAATGGACTCCTCCGGGAACACCACAGCATAATGGTGTGTCTGAAAGAAGAAATCGAACCTTGTTGGACATGGTTCGATCCATGATGGAGTTTGCTGGTCTGTCGATCTCCCTCTGAGGATATGCGCTCAAATCGACTTGTTATCTTCTAAATAGGATTTCGAGTAAGTCTGTAACCAAAACGCCATATGAGATATGGATAGGACGTAAGCTAGTACTCTCGCACCTTAGAGTTTGGAGGTGTCTGACTTATGTTAAATGTTTAATTACGGATAAGCTTGGACCTAGGTCTGACACATGTTATTTCATAGGGTACCCAAAAGAGACCAAAGGTATTATTTCTACCTAGCTGATGAGCAAAAGGTGTTTGTCAACCTTAAGGCAATCTTTTTGGAAAAGAAGTTCCTTGGTGAAGGGACTGTTGCCTTTAAGGTCGAACTTGAGAAAGTTCGGCAAGTGAAAAAATCGACACAAGTTGCTGAACCTGAACTGAATTTGGTTAGATCAGATCCGGAGCCTATTGTTCCTGCACCCTTAAGGCGGTCTGGTAGAGTATCACGTCAACCGGACAGATACTATGATTTCTTAATCCGGGACGGTGATCCTAAAGAACTTGATGAAAACGATGAGGATCCGATCACCTACATGGATGCAATGCAGAGACCTAACTCTGAGAAATGGCTAGAGGCCATGAAATCCGAAATGGAGTCCATGAAGGTCAATGATGTGTGGACATTGGTTGACCCATCCGAAGGAGTAAAATCCATAGGATGTAAGTGGGTCTTCAAGAAGAAGAGGGGCACAGACGGAAAGGTGGAGACCTATAAAGCCTATCTGGTTGCCAAGGGATATCGTCAATGTTATGGTATAGACTATGATGAGATATTTTTTTCTGTGGCAATGCTCAAATTCATTCGGATTATGCTTGCGATAGCTGCCCATCTGGACTATGAAATCTGGCAAATGGATGTGAAGACAGCTTTCCTAAACGGAGAGCTGGACGAAGAGGTGTATATGATACAACCTGAAGGGTTCACATGCACAGATGAGTCTAAGGTGTGCTGGCTATAGAGGTCCATTTATGGACTTATGCAAGCATCCCGGAGTTGGAACATACATTTTGATAGGATGATCAAAACATATTACTTCGTTAAGAACGGAGAAGAGCCCTGCATTTATAAGTAGGCTAATGGTCCAGTAGTGGTATTTTTTGTATTGTATGTGGATGATATTCTCTTAATCGAGAATGATGTCCCTGCGTTATCGGGAATAAAGATTTAGCTGTCATCACAGTTCTCCATGAAGGATCTGAGAGAAGCTTCCTACATCCTAGGGATGAGGATCTATAGGGATAGATCTAAAAGGTTGCTTGGCTTATCCCAATTCACGTACATTGATACTATGCTGAAGAGATTCAGCATGGAGAATTCCAAGAAAGGCTATCTATCAATAGGCCATGGAATTTCTCTCTCGAAGAGGGATTGTCCAACAACACCTCAAGAGAGAGAGCGTATGGGTAGAATTTCAGATGCTTCGGTAGTGGGATCTATCATGTACGCTATGATATGTACACGATCAGATGTGGCATACTCACTAGGGGTAGTGAGTAGATACCAATCTGATCTAGAGAAAATCACTGGAAGGTTGTTAAAACCATCCTGAAGTATTTAAGAAATACTAAGGACCAGTGCCTTATTTATGATAAATCGGACTTGAGACTTATAGGGTTTACAGACTCCAATTTCTAGTCTGATCATGATGACAGTAAGAGTGTGTCGGGACTTATTTTTACCCTTAATGGTGGGGCTGTCTGCTGGAAGAGTTCCAAATAGCACACTGTGGCAGATTCAGTTTGCGAGGCAGAGTATGTCGTTGCATCAGATGCTGCCAAAGAAGTGATGTAGCTGACAAAATTCATCACCGAGCTTGGAGTATTACCCTCCCTTATTGGTCCAGTTCTGCTTTATTGTGACAGCTCTGGAGCCATTACTCAGGCGAAGAAACCAAAGGCACACCAGCAGACGAAATATATTCTGCACCGCTACCATCTTATCCAAGAAATCATGGATAGAGGTGACGTCAACCTTCAGAAGATCAACGGGAAGGAGAACCTAGCCGACCCATTTACTAAATCCATTGCGGTGAAGGAGTTCGATGACTTCAAGTCGAAGATGGGTATTAGATACTGCACTGATTGACTTTAGGCCAAGTGGGAGATTGTTGGAAATAGTGTCCCAAAGCCAATCGTCAGTCTATTGATAGTTGTGCTCTTTCTTGTATTAGTATATGAATTATAAATTAATAAAAGTTATTTTGATATTTTTCATCACAAATTATTTCATCTTCTAATGAACTCCTGTGTTGTGGTGAAGTCCTTAGGACTATTTAGACTCGACAAAAGAGGATTTGTCGTTTAGTCCTTAAATCTATTCGCGACCAAATGATACGTTGTTACCAAGGACAATAATGTTTATCAAGCATAGGTCGTTGTGTGCTATATGGATTGGTTGTCTTCTTAACCAAGGAGTGTGGAGACACTGGTATGGCATACAGGTGAGATGTAAGGGTACATCTGCACTGAATGTGATCGACTTCGGAGCTTTTTCTACTGTCAAGATTTGCTCCAATGGGATATGGGTATAACTGTCCCTTCAACCTGAGACTGTCACAGTGACTTGCAAGCAACTCACTGCACCTAGGCACTGGACTACCTGAATTTTTAATTCAGTGATGGAAGGCTGCTTGGTGTAGTCAAGTACTTGACTTGTCGGTGCGTGTGTCAAGATGGGATTGACCACTCCAGTTCAGGAGCTGTGTACAGTTGTATTTCAATTTAGCAAAACTTTGGCCAGGGTAGTCTTAGTGAAAAGTCACAGGACTATTTGAGTTGAGCACGATTCGGATGATCTGATCAATGTTGACAGTTTAACCCTGAGTCGTCCTATACATAGGGGTCAAAAGGGATGAATTATACAGTAACCATATTCGCGTAGGTTCTAAGTGTTGCGATTGCGACTATTCGACCTATCCAGATGTCAGGTACCATTGCTAGATGGTCACTTCGATTAGTACAGGAATTGGTTTCTGTGCTACCAGCTTAGGCTCGAACCTGTGGGGTCACACACATTAGAGGTTCCTATCTGATCTGATGGTTGGTGAAGAGTCCCATTGGACTGGGACTCTTCGACCAAGAGTTCTAATGCTCAGGGACTCTGAGTCCTACATGTCTGGGACTCTGTGATTGAGAATCAAAATTTTTTGATCATGAGTTCCACACATTTTGGGTATCGGGGTCAAGAGTCCCACTGGTTTGGGACTCTTCGATCAGGATTTCATATCGATGGACTTTGATGTCCGATTGTCCATCGAATTTGGACTCAGTATTTATGAAAGATTTAATTAGTGATTTGATCATTAATTAACTCAATTTGATTAAGTAATTATTTTTGGATCAAGTCCAATTGAATTGATTCAGTTGGGTTTGACCCGATTAGGTTAAGAGTTGACCTAATCGCCAAGGTGGTTTGGTCCCTGATCTGATCAAGGGTTGGGCTTAGTCAATTCCTGATTTGATTAGGATTTTATTGACCTTAATTAAGCCTAATTATGTTGGGTTTAACTTAGTCTAATTGTGCCTAACCTATTTTAATAAGGTTGGTTCAATTAGGTTGATTTAATATTTGAAACCACTTTGACTTATCTCCCTGCGCCACCTCACCCACCTGCGCCTATTTGAATTCATGAGAAACAAGTTCTCATGAATTTTCTCCCATGTAGAAGCCTTCCCACACCCTCCCTTGTGCGCCACTTGTGTGGATAATGATAAGGTTGGTTGGCCATTCAAATTCAAATAATGTTTGAATTTGAATGGGCAACTAATCCATGCGCCACCTTATCCTTTTATGTGCCCCATTCTCTACACGAGAAAAAGTTTTTCATGTAAATTCTCCATGCACAAAGAACCCACGCCCCTTTTCTTCTCATGCCTTGAGTGGATAAAGATTGGTTGGTTGGCATTTGAATTCAAATTTGATTTGAATTCAAGTGAGCAACCACCTAGCTTTATCCTCTCACGTAGTGAAAACACTGTAAAGATGCGATCTTGCACCATTTTAAAAAGAAAGAGAAGGTGGGGCATGTGAATATCTGATCTGAGAGAGAAAGGGTGGTGTGAGAAATGCCTTTTGCATGAGAAAAGAAAAAAAAGAAAAGAAAAGAAAAGAAAAGAAGAGAGAAAGGGTGCAGGGTCTTTTGTGAGTACCATAGGATTTCTGCCTAGGGTTCGGGAAGTGAGAAGGTGAGCTACGAGTGTCGTGAGCCCATCAAACTTCAGGGAGAGCTTCATCAATGTTTCAAGTTCCTTTGCTGATAATCCAGAGCATCCGAGGAGTCGGCAGACACTAATCGAAGGAGTTCGATCAGCATCGACCATCGAAAGGGTTATACAATGAATTAGCATTCGTGAGGAGCCGATCAGATCGGGAGCTTCATGTGGACAATCCACGGAGGTCAGATATATTGTGTGACTATATTATGATGATCAGACCTTCCTGACGGTGATCAGATTACAGCGATCAACTACCTGCACGAAGGTAATGTGTTCTGAACACATAACAGTAAAATATTTACTGTAGAATTCAAAATTTCAAATTTAAATGCATGCTATATATATCATTGTTGGTGCAAAAATCTACTTGCGCCAGAGAAGCTGGAGTCGCGGTCGCCGTCGGGACCTGCAAAAGAAGTCTAAACCGGAGGTGGGGTTGCTCCGGCAAGACCCTCCGACGCTCAAGTCAGTTCTCTACCTCAACAAGAATGGAGTACTCGAACGAAAATTTTAGCAGAGTTTCTAGGTAAAAATGAGAGCTTATAGAATAACATATCTGGGGTCCCCTCTTATAGGCAGAGGGGGCAGCAAGCTGATAGCGACATCCGTAACCGTCTGGTAGTGGGCCGCACAGGGTCAGACGGAGTTTGTTGCGAAGAGTAGTGGAGTAGACCCATGGCTATCACCAAAGCGTGCCACGTGGAGTCTGTCGCAGGGAGTGGAGCGGCGTTCGTTGTCATGACTTGCCAGGGGATGGAAGAATCGTGCGGTATCCATCGCAGGAAGTGGAGCAGCACTGTGGCCGTTACTGCGGTCTGCCAGGGAGTAATGGAGCTGCGTAGGATCCGCCGCAGGGAGTAATGGAGCCGCATAAGATCCACCGTAGGGAGTAATGGAGCTGCGTAGGATTCGCCGAAGGGAGTGGAGCAGAATCATGGCCGTTACTACGGCCTGCCAGGGAGTCCAGACTTGTCGGCTGAAGTTCAGTTAGAGTCTGTAGTTGGAGAGAGGTGGCTAGCTATTCGTTTGAGAGGAGCTTGGAGTCTAGCTCTCGCAGGAGCCCGGATGGAGTCTTCTTTCAGTTGAAGTCAGGGATGAGATCTGGCTCCCGTGGGAGCCCGAGCGAAGTCTACCTGCTATCAAGGTCAGGGGTGAAGTCTGGCTCCCGTAGGAGTCCGGACGAAGTTTACCAGCAATTGGGATCGAGGACGGAGTCCGGCTCCCGTAGGGGTCCGGGTGAAGCCTTTCCGCATTCAGAGTTGGGGATGAGACCCAGCTCCCGTAGGAGCCAGGCGAAGTCCACCTGCAGCCACAGTTAGGGGTGAAGTCCGGCTCCCGTAGGAGTTCAGATGAAGTTTACCCTCAATTAGAGTCAGGAACGAAGTCCGGCTCCCGTAGGAGTCCGGATGAAGTTTACCTGCAGCTGGAGTCATGGGCGGAGTCGGATCTCGTAGGAGCCGGGCGGAGCCTGCAGGTGAAGTCGTGGGCGAGGTCCGGCTCCCGTAGGAGTTCGGGCGGAGCCTGCAGGTGAAGTCATGGGCGAGGTCTGGCTCCCATAGGAGCCCGGGCGAAGTCCACCTGCAGCCACAGTCAGGGGTGAAGTCCGGCTCCCGTAGGAGTTCGGACGAAGCTTACCCTCAATTAGAGTCAGGGACGAAGTTCGGCTCCCGTAGGAGCCCGGGCGGAGCCTGCAGGTGAAGTCGTGGGCGAGGTCCGACTCCCGTAGGAGTCCGGGCGGAGCCTACAGGTAAAGTCGTGGGCGAGGTCTGGCTCCCGTAGGAGCCCGAGCGAAGTCCACCTGCAGCCACAGTTAGGGGTGAAGTCTGGCTCCTGTAGGAGTTCGGACAAAGTTTACCTGCAATTAGAGTCAAGGATGAACGTTGGCTCCCGTAGGAGTCGGACGAAGTTTACCTACAGCTCGAGTCGTGGGCGGAGTCCAGCTCCCGTAGGAGTCCGGGCGAAGCCTTTCTGCATTCGAGTTGGGGACGAGATCCAGCTCCCATAGGAGCCTAGGCGAAGTCTACCTGCAATCAAGGTCAGGGGTGAAGTCCGGCTCCCGTAGGAGTCTGGACGAAGTTTACCAGCAATCGGGATCGAGGATGGAGCCCGACTCCCATAGGGGTCCGGGCGAAGCCTTTCCGCATTCGGAGTTGGGGACGAGATCCAGCTCCCGTAGGAGCTCGGATGAAGTCTACCTATAATCACAGTCAGGGGTGAAGTTCGGCTCCCGTAGGAGTCTGGGCGGAGCCTGCTGGTGAAGTCGTGGGCGAGGTCTGGCTCCCGTAGGAGTTCGAACATCGTGAAGAATCCGATCGATGCTGGTGGGGGCCTGTCCGTCGGCAAAACTTGGGAGTGTGGTGGAGGCTCGGCCGCCCGGGAGGTTTGAAGAGATGTTGCCGGAGGTTGAAAGTTAGTTGGATCCCCGAAGGGCCACTCCCATCACGAACTTCGGCTGGGGGGTATTATATACCCAACAATCATATTTAGATCTTTGTGTAGGGTTAATACATGTTAATTAATTAGATTAATTAATAATTTTTACTATAAAATTATAATTTTGAAAAAGTTTCAAAATTATCGTTTTACCCCTGCACTGAAATCTACTTCACTTTAGCTCTTGATTATTAGGTCAACAAATAATGACAAAGCACCTACATTGATACCGCTTGTTGCCCAGAGGTAGCAACCCAAGAGGGGGGATGAATTGAGTTCTTTAAAAAATTCAGCTTAATTAAACCTTAAGGCAAATATGAGCTTTAATATAAACTAAGATGTGAGCTTGAGATGTAAACAAGATGATTAGCAACAGATTTAAAATATAAATGATGATAAGCCAAAGTAAAATTAAATTTAAACAAGGTTAAAAGCATGCAAGGTATATAAATGAAGTAATGAGTACAAAAAAGATAAACTAGAAAGAGTACAACACAAACATACTAAATTTTATAGTGGTTCACAGTAAGCCGCTCCTATGTCCACTCCCTAAGCTTCTCTTGAGAATTTCATTATAATCATCCGACTATAATATGTTTATTTTATCAAGCTTACAAGTAAATCTAGTTGGTTTTCTTGGGATCACCAACCATAACCCTACACCGTTAGTTTTTTGAGCTCACTAACAACCCAATTGCTTTTAATCCAGATCAATCAATTAAAATCTTTACAATGTCTAATTATAGGTTTAAACCGACCTAATGCTCAAGTTTTTTTCTCTCAAAAAAACTTGTAAAAAAATTACAAAAAATATATAAAAATTTAGGCACAAAATAAGAAAACAAAAAGAACTCTTTTGAGGCAGGAGGTGTTAGATGTGTGCCCTAGATGGCAGATTGGCTGACACATTCCTGTACAAATCTAAGGGTAAATTTGTAATTTTGACTGTAAATAATAAATAGATTTTTCTTCTATCACATTGTGTACATTATGTCTGTGATACATCCTTTGAGTTAGTAGGAATGTCAATTAATATTTTCAAGAGTTGAAAATTTAAGGCATGAATTTACATAACTAACTCATAAACAGTTCCTGACCATAGGATCATCACGAGGATGGTGATCGATCCGGAAGGTTGGTGTATGATCACTTCCTTAGGGTAGATGTGTCTTGAGTCTATGGTGTGAAGACACCAAAGTGAGAGTATAGATATTTGTTGAGAATGAGAGTACTAAGCGTGACCATATCGAGCAGTCATAAGGAAGTCTACCTTCTCGTCGATGACTAGCTCGATGCTACGGTTGTGTGTCTAGTTCTTTGACCTGAGGTACATCGACAGTTCACCTTTAGTGTGTTATAGTTTGACTACACCATAACTTGATCTCCTAGCCATTCGGAACCCTGAGGTGTATGTTAGCTGTAGCATATTCATTGTAAGAACTAGGTCGCACCAAGATGGGATCTATCAACCTCGGTAGATGAGAGGAGTAGTCCTATGATAATCGAAAGATGAGTCCTTAAGCCCATGGCCATGGCAGAGTGAAATAATGAAAAAAGAGTTTTCCATTGGAGTTTCACATCAGACTCGAATCGATCGATTGATTCATATGACTGATGTTGGGTTTGATGAGTTCACCTTAACCTAATTCAGTCGGGACTCATGATAGAGGAACTCAATTACACAGGCAGGTGCACCGAGAGGTTCATCTTCAGTTCTGATGGGTTTCCACATATACTACTAGATGTCACTGGTGGATTTTGGGAGCAATTAGAATGATCTTGATGATCGATCATTCTAATTGTCTGAATCAGAAGAGTTCTGGTCCATCGAAAGGAGTTTCAATAATGTCGATGATGAGATTACGACATGTCCCATTACCATACAGAATTGAACCTAACTGGATCACACAAATAAAGGTTAGGGTCTGGATATCATCAATTGAGCTAACCAATTGATTTAGATAAGATCCAATTAGGTTCAAGGAAATCATGCTAGCACACGATTGAGCCTAACTTTCTCCTCGTATAATCTTTTCTATCTCTACTGAGCCAAATATGATTTGACTCATCCAGAGAATCTTGAAAAGATTTCTCTCAGTCTAAATGAAGCTTGTCCAGCTTAGAAAAGGCTTGTCTTAATTCATGAGATGAATTTAAGACAAGCACCTGCTAATTCCTGTCACCTGCCAATTTCATTTTAGGATATTTGTCAAAAGTTGATATATGGGTCTTAAAATGAAGGCCACTTGGTAAGTGTTTATTGGAGGATTTTTGTGGAGCCAAACCACATCAAATTGGGCACAACAATCAAATTATGGTGTGAGCCCAATTCAATTAAGTGGGCACCCCAAGTGGATAATGTTGGAGAGTCTTGATAAGATTGGACTCTTTGGTGCCTACCTCTCTTTGTCCTTATCCAGTGTTGGTGCCAACTTTGAGATAGAGGCTTGGGTTCTTATCTAATATGATCAGATAATATCAAGCAACCAATCAAAATTTTTCTAAAATTTATTGGAATTTTTTGATTGGTTGAATGATGTGGCACTGCGTAGCATACAGGGTCTATATAAACCCTTCTGCACCTAGGATTTAAGGCTGAAGCTGTTTTATGCACCAAACCCAATATATGCCACCCCATCCCTTCTTTTCCATGTCCTCCCTACTCTCCTATCTTCCCTCTTCATGTCCACGGAGTTGGACGTTCATCTGGTGCAAGAAAAAGGCATGGTGATGCCTAGAACAGGAAGGCTGCAAGACATCTTCGACAGGCTGCTGCTCCAACTTCAAAAGAGTTCTAAAGCACTTTCAAATCAAATAGAGATCTGATTTTTGGAGCATAGATTTGTGAGGAGAAAACATTCTAGGTCCTATCTACATAGATACTGGTAGAGGCCAGGCGCTTGCATGGCTACATCAGAACCTCGGGCTGTGCTGAGATCATCTACAGGGTAATCAAATTTTCCTTGAGGTATGTCTATACTTCTCATACTTTTAGATTTAATTTTAGATTTTAAATATCAGATAATAAAATTAGATCTAATAGACATTAGATCTAAAATAGCATAGAGTAAAATTTTTTAAATTATTCTGCCCCAGATTTGATGAAATCTAGAAGATCCTACAAAGGAAAAAGGTGGTTTTTCCTTCAACTGGTATCAGAGCCAGATTTTTGGCTCTATTTCAGATCTAATTTAGATCTAATTTTTATATTTATTTATCTGATATTTAAAAAATTTAAATATCCCATCAGATGTGATAAGATCTAAAATTAAAATATTTAAAATTAAATCTAAGAAGATCTAACATGCATGAGAAGCATAACTAGACTAGGATTAGTTGAATCCATGAACAGTCTTAAGTTTTATGTTTTAATAAGATTAAAATATGAATTAAATTTAATTTATTTTTTATTTTTTTGATGTTATAAATGTTATAATCAAATCAAAAAATAAAAAATAAAATTTTAATTTTTTCATAAAATTGATCTGTTGCATGCCTAGACTAGTTGTAGAATTGTTCCAGTAACTTGTCTAGAATAAATTTAATTTTGAATAGTTCAATTTAAATCTTATTTTTAGATATTACATGTGATGTATCAAATCTGAAAGCATATTAATTAGATCGATTTTTGATACATAAGATGTATGCAAAATATGTATTAGTTAGATCTTAAATTATATATGAGATATGTAAATTTAGATCTAACTAGTTTTGTAGTTATATTTATATTTCTGATTAAGATGTTCCTCATGGCCGTCCGGTCATAAAAATGAAGTAGGATTTTAAGACCCTCTCTTCCCATTCAATGGGGTATTCTTATGACGTGTAGGGGTGCCGGCGTTCATCCTTAATCAAAAATCAAAACTTATTTTTCTACAAAATTCTAGATCCTGAAACCTTAAGATTTATTTTACATATTTTATTTATAAATCCAAACTTAATTAATGAATTAAGTTTATAAAATTAATTTGGTCTAAAATTGAGAATTTCAGATCTAAGATATTTTCATAAAATTGGGTTCGGACTTGGGTAGCTCAATTAGGTCTAACGGTTAATCAAACCGAATCAAGAGTTGGTTAGGTGGGATCATAAAAGCTAATAATTGACCAGTCTAATAAGATTAAGTCTGGGTCAAGGTCGAATCATATTTAGATGTGACTCGATCAAGTTAAGACCTAATTTGGCTCAGTGGTTAGAGTCTGGATTGTAGGCTAACCCAATTGGTTCTGGTTTGATAATTTAGTGTCTAAGGTAAGTTGGGCAGATGCGACTGACTGATTTTTAATTAGGAGCTACTCGACTCGAATGTGTTCTTGTCGAGTTAATGGCATATCCCTTGCATCGGTCTCATTTACCTGGCCATATGTGTCGATCCAGTTCTGATTTGAGGTGGCTAACAATTCGAGCTGACCCATGCCACTAGGTTAGTCATAATTGTTATGACTATGTCAAGTCAAGTTTAATGAGACCTAAATCAAATCTCTCTAAGAAAATATTCAGTCTAGGTCTTCCACCATTGTGGATGTGCGGGCCTTCTCGAGATTGATTGTTCTTGACTGGTTACAGTGGCTCAGTTGCACCAGAAAGATGCAACCATGTCCATTAGGCATTAGATGCTACGAATTAGAGGATGGGTTGGGCTCAATATTTCGAATACGTGAGGGACCCAATCAGGAATCTAGTTTGTGCAAATGGTGGGTCTGACTTAACTAAAGATTGGAGCAATATTCCAGACACGGTGAGCTTCATGAATTAGAGATCAAGTTTTGGGTGCACCATGATTAGAGAATCATTGGACAAGAGTTGTCCACTCATCGGTTGACCCATCACCAATAACTATTAGGTGAGGTGATGAGCCAGTTGGTGAGACCGCACCACCCACTAGAAATCATTGATCACGAAGATTTTCACATCTCTACCAAGGGAGTGTAGAGATCTGAGAAAATAGTGGGAGCCTAATTTATTTAAAAATAAAAATCCTAAATAAATTGGTTAAGTCTGATTACAAAATCTAACTAGAAAATATTGACTCTCTACAGGAAACATGTCTGCCTCAAACCCCCTGACCAAAATACTAGACATCCACAGATTGACTGGACCCAATTTCAAAGACTGGTTGAGGAACTACAGAATTATTTTGGGTTTCAAAAAATTGACTTATGTCTTAGACCAGGACCCACCTGCCATGCCAGCACGTCCGACTGCTTGTTGCTCCTAGATTGATTTTGATGATTACAAAGCAGATTGAAGGGATACAAATATTTTTATTTGAAAAAATCTTTATGCTCTTCAGGGGCAAAATCATAATTTTACTAAAATTCTGATTTGATAGTATCATTTGGTAGAACAAATGATTTGTAATCTATTGGTGAAAATTTCATTATTTTTGGTCTTATATTTTTGAAGTTATGAATGTTTGAAGTGCATGAGTCGACTCATGAGTCAACTCATGGCATAATGAGCTGCTTGGCACGCTAAAATTTCCCTTGGCATGCTGGTTTTTTGGCTTGGCATGACCTGTGAGTCGACTCATGAGTCGACCCACAAGGCATGAGTCGACTCATGAGTCGACTTCTGCTGTTTTGGACCAAAATATCCAGAAACCCAAATCTCTGGTTTTTGCAACAGAGGTCGACTCATGAGTCGACCCCTGAAGCATGAGTCGACTCATGAGTCGACCCCTGCGACGGGAATTGTCCACAACGGCTAGTTTTTTGCCCATTTTAATTGCCTTTAATGCTCACTTTAAATGCTCTAACGGCTCTTTTTCTGCCTAAAATATTTTTCCTTGTTTCTTAAAGCTATAAAAGGTTTCAAAAGGTGAAAAACAAAAAGGGGATCTACAATATACACGAGAGATACAGGGGATCTACAATATACACGAGAGATACAGGGAATCTACAATATACACGAGAGATACAAGAGATCTACAATATACACGAGAGATACAAGAGATCTACAATACAAGAGACATACAAGAGATTTTGAAAGAGAAAAGCAAGAGCGTTCAAAAGGGCATTCAAGAGCATTCAAAGAGAAGGTTTTTCAAGCCAACCTTTCAACCTTGATCAAGAGCTCTTTCAAAGCCTTCAAGAAGCCTTCAATCAAAGCTCACCTATTCCTCAAGCGTTCATTCAACTCTTCATCCACCTTGAGGAAATCCAAAAGGGGCTTCGTCAATTGAGTAAAGTGCATTTAATGTTATATTCGCTCATTTAAGGAGCTATTTTTGTACTTATTTATGCTCTAAACTGTCTTACTCTTTGTGAGTAATTGTTCTTGTTTTTGGAGGATTTTCAAAACAAGGGAAGGTTGATCCGAACCTGAAATCGGAGTGTATTGGGTTGGCTTGTACCCGAAAACAAGTGGACTAACTTGGGATAGCTAGTGTCGGAGGTTCTGACGTTTGTATTCGGGTTGAATACAAGTATAATGGATTGGAATTCCCAAGTAGGAGCTTGGGGAGTGGATGTAGGTGCAAGGTTGGCACCGAACCACTATAAATCCTTGTGTTTGTGGTGTGCTTTATTGTTTCTCTTTATTTCTTTATTATATCCTTGCATTCTTGCTTTAGGTAATTAATCTTGAACTAAAGTCTTTCTGCTCATTCATCAAGCTTTTAACAAATACTTTTCATAAGTAATTAGTTAAGCTTAAATTTTTTAAAATCCAATTCACCCCCCCCCTCTTGGGTTGCATAGCTGGGCAACAAGTGGTATCAGAGCCCGGTGCTCTAGCCCTTCTTTGATCTAACAATCAAAGAGCCAAAGATCTATGGCAACCCATGTCGATACTTCTCTAGCCGAGGGGCAATCTACCAACCGACCTCCACTTTTCAATGGGTCTAATTACACCTATTGGAAAGCTCGGATGAAGATATTCATACAAGCACTCGACTATGATATGTGGAGTATCATAGTGAACGGTCCTCACACACCCACCAAGATTATAGATGGTGAGGAGTCAACCAAACCCGAGAAAGAATGGGATGAGGTTGATAAGAAATTGGCATAATTAAATGCTAAAGCTATGAATGTTCTTTATTGTGCACTTGATGCAAATGAATTTAATCGCATTTCTATTTATGCATCTGCTAAAGAAATATGGGATAGGTTAGAAGTAACCCATGAGGGAACAAATCAAGTAAAAGAGTCTAAAATAAACATGCTTGTGCATAAATATGAATTGTTTAAAATAGAGCATGATGAGTCCATAACTGTTATGTTTACTCATTTTACTGATATAATTAATGGTTTGAAGAGTCTTGACAAATCTTATACTAACAGTGAGCTTGTAAGAAAGATTCTCAGGTCATTGCCAAGAACTTGGGAAGCCAAGGTGACTGCCATCCAAGAAGCAAAGGACTTGAACACTCTACCTCTAGAAGAGCTTCTTGGATCTTTGATGACTCATAAACTTAGCATGAAGCAACATCAAGAGGATGAAGTCAAAAAGAAAAGAACCATTGCCCTCAAAAATCCACAGCTTCGCCTGATGATGAAACGGATGACACTGAAGATGAAGAACAGGATGAAGAGATGGCACTCATCACCCGAAGATTTAAGAAGTTTTAAGAAAAAAGAAACAGGGGATGAGAAAGAAGTCATACACAAAAGAGGAACAAAGCAAAGAGAAAGAGAAAGATCAACCCCTTATATGCTACGAGTGCAAGAAGCCGGGACATTTCAAATTCGAATGTCCACAACTGAAGAAAGGTCCCAAAAAGTTCAAAAAGAAAGCAATGATGGCGACTTGGAGTGCGAGTGATAACTCAAGCTTCGATGAGGAAACCTCAACAGAACAAGCCAACCTGTGTCTTATGGCACACGAAAATGAGGTAACTTCTGAATCCCTAGTGAATTTACTTTTGAAGAATTGCATGAAGCATTCTATGATTTAATTGATGAATTAAAGAAACTAGGGATGAAAAACAAAGAACTGAAATTGAAAAATTAGTCCTTAGTGAAACAAGCTGAAAACCTTTCAATTGAAAAATCCACCTTGATTCAAGAAAATCAAAGCTTAAAGAATGAAATTAACAAGCTGAAACCTATAGTAGATAAGTTCACCTTAAGTTCAAACAAACTAAATATGATTCTTGATAATCAAAAAGCTGTATATGATAAGGCTGGACTTGGCTATAACCCCTTGAAGAAACAAAAATTTCTGAAGAATATTTATGTAAATTATTCAAGTAACAAGTCTACAAATATTACTTGTTTCAAATATGGTAGAATAGGACATAAATTATACACATGCCTTATTAACAAATCTGCAAACACAACTATAAAGAAAATATGGGTTCCAAAAGGAACCATTTTGACTAACCTAAAAGGACCCAAGAAAGCTTGGGTACCTAAGACAGAAACTTGACTTTTGCTTGCAGGTGTGTCTAGCATCCCAAGGAGGAAACAGGAAATGATATCTTGACAGTGGATGCCGAGATACATGACTGGTGATGAATCATAATTCATCACGCTTGATGCTAAGGATGGAGGGATGGTCACCTTTGAGATAATGGCAAAGGAAAGATCATCGGATAGGTAACATTGGTATCACTCCCTCCAAATACATTAAAAATATTTTGTTAGTTAAAGGTTTAAAGCATAACTTACTTAGCATTAGTCAATTTTGTGATAAAGGTATAAAGTTATTTTTGAATCATCTATTTGCATTGTGACTAGTCCTATTAACGATGGCATTAAATTTATAGGACATAGGCATGGCAATATTTATATGGTAGATTTGAATGATTTAGCCAAATAAGACATGCAATGCCTAGTATCCTTGAATGCTAAAGTTAATGAGATTAGTTGGCTGTGGCATGTAGACTTGCACATATTAGCATGCATTCTCTTTCAAAATTAATTAAGAAAGAATTAGTTCTTGGTTTGCCAAAACTGAATTTTGAAAAGGATAGAATTTGTGATGCATGCCAATTAGGTAAACAAACTAGAGTTTCATTTAAATCCAAAAATATTGTTTCAACTTCTAGACCTTTAGAGCTCTTGCATATGGACTTATTTGGACCAACTAGAACCACTAGTTTAGGAGGAAAACGATATGATTTTGTAATTATAGATGATTACTCTCGTTTTACTTGGGTTTTCTTTTTGACACACAAAGATGAAACTTTTCATATTTTCACTAAATTTCACCGAAAAGTCACTAATGAAAAAGGGTTTTCAATTCAAAATATTAGAAGTGATCATGGAACTGAATTTGAAAATCAAGACTTTGAAAATTTTTGTGATGAAAATGGAATTGGCCATAACTTCTCTGCTCCTAGGACACCCCAACAGAATGGGGTAGTTGAAAGGAAAAACAGAACCTTAGAAGAAATGGCCCGTACCATGCTTTGTGAAAGCAACCTTCCAAGATATTTTTGGGCGGAAGCAATTAACACAGCATGTTACATTTTAAATCATGCTTTGATTAGAAATTTTTAAAGAAAACCCCTATGAACTTTGGAAAGGAAGAAAACCAAATATTGCATATTTTCATGTTTTTGGTTGCCGATGTTTTGTATTAAATAATGGCAAAGAAAGACTTGGTAAATTTGATGCAAAATCAGATGAAGCAATCTTTCTAGGTTACTCCTCCACTAGTAAAGCATTTAGAGTTTTCAACAAAAGAACTTTAGTAGTTGAGGAGTCCATACATGTTGTTTTTGATGAATCTAACGATCTTCCTTCAAGGAAGAATGAGGGTGTTGATGATGTAGATCCACTAATAGAAGGTATGAAGGAGATCACTCTGAAAGATTTAGCAACTCCAGAAGACAAGGATCAAGAAGACAAACAAGATGAGAGAGGTGAAGAAATTCAAGAACAACCTCAAGGTACAAATGACCTACCCAAGGAATGGAGGTATGTTCACAACCACCCTAAGAAGTTAATTATTGGTGATCCTATGCATGGGGTAAAAATCCGTTCTTCACTTAGAGATGTAGTTAATCATTGTGCTTTTGTATCTCATCTTGAACCTAAAACTTTTGAAGAAGCTGAAAATGATCATTATTGGATTAATGCAATGCAAGAGGAACTTAATCAATTTGAAAGAAATAATGTTTGGACCTTAGTATCAAGACCTAAAAATTATTCAATAATTGGCACAAAATGGGTCTTTAGAAACAAATTAGATGAGCATGGTAATGTAATTAGAAATAAAGCAAGACTGGTTGCTAAGGGATATAATCAAGAAGAAGGAATTGATTTTGATGAAACCTTTGCACCTGTTGCTAGATTAGAAGCTATTAGACTTCTACTTGCATATGCTTGCTTTATGAAATTCAAATTATTTCAAATGGATGTTAAAAGTGCATTCTTAAATGGATATATTGCTGAAGAAGAATATGTAGAACAACCCCCTGGATTTGAAAATCATGCTTTTTCAATCATATCTTTAGATTAAATAAAGCTTTATATGGATTAAAACAAGCACCTAGAGCATGGTATGATAGGCTAAGCAAATTTTACTAAATAATGGTTTTTCAAGAGGTAATGTAGATACAACCCTCTTTATTAAAAAAAATCAAAATGATATGCTAGTTATACAAATTTATGTTGATGACATAATTTTTGGGTCTACTAATGAATCCCTTTGTCAAGACTTTGCTAAGCTTATGCAGGGGGAGTTCGAGATGAGCATGATGGGAGAACTCACCTTCTTCCTCGGACTCCAAATCAAACAATCAAAAGAGGAATCTCCATCACCCAAAGCAAGTACACCAAGGAACTACTCAAAAGATTTGGAATGGAGAACTGCAAACCAATTGGCACACCAATGAGTCCCTCATGTAAGCTTGACAAGGATGATGAAGGTAAATGTGTAGACTTAAAATACTATAAGGTATGATTGGCTCATTATTATATTTAACTGCAAGTAGGCCTGATATCATGTTTAGTATTTGTTTATGTGCTAGATATCAATCTAATCCTAAAGAATCTCATTTGAATGCTGTTAAAAGAATCCTTAGATATTTAAATGGTACTCAAACTCTAGGGTTATGGTACTCTAAGGACTCACAAATTAATTTATTAGGATATTCAGATGCTAATTTTGCTGGATGTAAATTAGATAGAAAAAGCACAAGTGGAACTTGCCAATTTCTTGGAGTTAACCTAATCTCATGGTTTAGCAAGAAACAAAATTCGGTGGCACTATCTACGGCTGAGGCCGAATACATTGCAGCCGGAAGTTGTTGTGCTCAAATCTTGTGGATTAAGCAACAACTCGAAGACTTTGGAATCAAACTTAATGAAACACCAATAAGATATGATAACACAAGTGCCATAAATCTATCTAAAAATCCAATTCAACACTCAAGATCCAAACATATTGAAATAAGACATCATTTTATAAGAGAACATGTTCAAAATAAAAATATAATTCTTGAATATGTTTGCACTGAAAATCAATTAGCTGATATCTTTACAAAGGCCCTTAGTGAGGATAGATTCTGTAAAATTAGGAGAAATCTAGGAATTCTAGATCCATATGCCTAAATTTTTCTCAATTTCCAAGAATTGATGTCAAAAATTCTTAGAGCTCAATTTTCAACATCTATCCTGATCCCAAAAGCTCAAGTTTATCATTTTAAAAACTTATCTTTGAGCAAAACTCCTTCTCCCAAAATTTAAATTTTTTTGGAATTTATTCATATTTTTTCTGAATTTCTGAACTTCATGAGTCGACCCCCATGAGTCAACTCAATGGCAAACTTGTTATTTCCTCAAACTTCCCACGGGCTCATTGTTTTTATATGGGATCCTGTTCGTGAGCCGACTCATCCTTTCATCTTCCTCCTTCCAAAAGCCGACTTCCCCATTTCCTTTTGCTCCAAATCCAAGGATCTAGCTCGAGGCACTTCTCCCTCCTCCTCTCCACCAAAAATCGCCACCTTGGAAAGGGATTTTTGTGCTTTCTCCCATTGTTTGGCACGGTTGGAGCGTGCCCTAGCACTCCACCGTTCTTCCCAAATCCACCTCTTTTCTCCACCAAAATCTCTCTTCACTCTCTTGTGATCCCTCCTCCACTCATTCACTTGTTCCTCCAAGTCTCCTTGCCTGCTACTGTAGTGAATATGGCTCCGAAGATGAAGCTTCCCCAAAGAAGAAAGTCAGTCTGTGAGCTTGAAGAAAATGTCCGAAAGAAAAGGCAACTGCTCAGTCTTCCACTGCTCCCACTCCAGCTTCAGTATCTGCTCAAGGTCCCCCTCAATCCTCCCTAAGCCCCAGTAAGAATCCTCTATCTGATAGAAAAGTTGAAACCGGGAAGAATATAGATTTTTGGTTCTTTGAAAAAGAGGGTTTTACATTTGCAACCAAGATTAAAAACCAAGGATGGGGTTTCTACTGCTCCCTTAAGGAAGTCACCTATGTTGACCTAGTTAGAGAATTCTACCAGAATCTACATTATGGAAATGGGTCAGTGACTTCAACAGTCAAGGGTATTGATATTTGCTTGGATTCTAGTATATTGGGAGAAATACTTCATTTGCCTTGTGAGGGTTACTCTTATATGGAACTCCCAGTAAAAGAAGAGGGGATCAGTGTTATACTAGGGGAACTTATTCAGGGAGTTTAAATAAATTGGAAGCAAAGATTTTGTCTATTGAGATGAGGATCCTACATCAGATGGTAACGAAGCTCTTCTTTCCTAGGAGTGGTAGGCATGATTTACTTTCCAGCAGAGATGTTTGTATCATGTTTCATGTCATCACTCAGACCCCCCTGAATCTCCCTGCACTTATGATAGAGGCCATGAGAGAGACTTTGAACAGATCCAAGGCACACTTGCCTTTTGGTATGGCCCTTACTCGAGTATTTAGGAGGTTTGGAGTTAGCTGTGAGGGGGAGGCATCTACTAAGCTCTCTCATGTGGACACCTTCAACCAACACACCCTGCACCGAATGGGATTTACAAAGACTGATGGTGGTTGGATCAAGGGATCTGAGGAGAGAGCTGAGGAGAGAGCTGGGGAGAGAACTGAAGATAGAGTTGAAGACAGAGCTGAAGAAGAAGGTCCATCATCTCCTATCCATGACTTCAGGGCAGCATCACCAAATATCCAGTTCATTCCTGATACAGAGGCTGGCCCTTCAGAGTTTACTAGGATGCCCACACCAGTGTATCAGCCAGAGAGCAGAGCACCTCAATCAGAGTTAGACTGGCTGACGATCAGATCGAGCAGATATCACAGCGTGTGGCCTCTTTGCTATCTAGTCAGTGGAGCAGTACTACTTTTGCACCAGGAGCCACTTCTTCTGATCAGACCATGACTCCCCACATATCCACTGTGTTTCAGATGATATCAGATCAGTCTATTCGGATTCAGCAGCTTGAGGACACCGTCTGGAGACTGACTGGCAGAGTTCTTGACTTGCAGGGGCAAGTCCTTGCTTTGGCCCATCCTCGCCACAGGAGTCCACTATTAAGGTCACAGACCTCACTGCAGAGGCTGGCAGGCTCAGAGGAGCACTGGAGGGTGGATATGAGTTACTGAGGAGAGAGATCCGAGGATCGAGTGAGCATGCATCCACTCAGTTCACTGCTCTACTTCAGTCTGTTTTCAGAGCACTGAACGTACTTGATTCCATCAGACTCACCCTTTCTGTTCAGTCCTTAGCCTCTCAGCGTTCTCAGCCTCCCAGTTCTTCTCACTCTCCTGCTCGTGCCAGAGGCAGACGGGGTAGAGGACGCACTTCTGATCGAGATCCATCAGCTCCTCATCCCATATCTGATGACTCCGATCCATGACTTGTCATGATCATTACTAGATCCTAGGTGTTAGTGTCTTGTTCTAGGATCTGTATTTTGGGGCCATGTATTGACAATTAGCTGGTTAACTTTTCTATTATGAACTATGTATTGAAACAATTATGGTTTTATGGTATCATCTTTTACTTATATTTCTACCTTTTGTAATGATGTCGATCATATTTTGGTTA
This sequence comes from Elaeis guineensis, assembly GCF_000442705.2. NCBI lineage: Eukaryota > Viridiplantae > Streptophyta > Magnoliopsida > Arecales > Arecaceae > Elaeis > Elaeis guineensis. The sequence continues at coordinate 66,313,822 of NC_026001.2, read as the reverse complement.
TATATACTCTCTTTGTTGAAATATTGTCTTCTCTTTGTTGTTGTTTGCTGTTAATAATTGCTGTATTAAGGGGGAGCAAACATCTGTGATAAACTCTAAAGGGGGAGAAATTAAAGAATGTTTCAGAAAAAGGAGGAGTTAACCATGTTTGATGATGTCAAAAAGGAGGAGAAATTAAACAAAAAAAAAATCCATCAAAAGCAAAACCATAAATTATGAGCAATTAAAGAAAAAGCAATCCATCAAAAGCAAAACCATAAATTATGAGCAATTAAAGAAAAAGCAACCCATCAAAAGCAAAATTACAAATTATGAGAAATTAATGAATGAATTAGAGAATTTAAAGAACAATATCAAAGTACAATGCTAAGTACAATGCAAATAAGTAACTTTTAAATTACTTCTTTACATATGCTCTGATTTGTTTTAAAAATTTAAATATGCTCTGATATACTTCAAAATTCCAACTTGCTCTGATACATCTTTTAAAATTTTATTTACCTTGATACATCTTAAGAAATTCAACTTGCCTTGATACATCTTAAGAAATTTAACTTACTCTGATACATCTTAAAATTTTTAACTTGCTCTGATACATTGTAAAATTTTTTTTCTGATAACATTGTAAAATTTTTTTTCTTGCTCCGATACATTGCAAAATTTATTTTTCTCTTGCTCTGATACATCTTAAACTCAAAATGATCTAATACACTTTCCAAATCAACTCTTAAACATGCTTTGGCACACATAATTATTTTTTTGCTCTGATGCTAAAACTAAAATCAAATGAGAATGAGCAAATTTTTAAAATACTGCTTGATCTGATAACAAAAATAAGTTTTCTGCTCTAACACCAAAATCACATAATCCAATGAGCATATCTTCAAATCTTTAAGCAAATGGGCAAACTATTTTTGCATATGACCATTCGTATCAGATGCCAAAAGAATCATACTCTTTTCAAGCATATACACCTATAATGCATTCTTTTGAAATTCTTGATTCACATAAATACTTTTGTTCAAATGTTTTGTCATCATCAAAAAGGGAGAGATTGTTGCTCCTAGATTGATTTTGATGATTACAAAGCAGATTGAAGGGATACAAATATTTTTATTTGAAAAAGTCTTTATGCTCTTCAGGGGCAAAATCATAATTTTACTAAAATCCTGATTTGATAGTATCATTTGGTAGAACAAATGATTTGTAATCTATTAGTGAAAATTTCATTTTTTTGGTCTTATATTTTTGAAGTTATGAATGTTTGAAGTGCATGAGTCGACTCATGAGTCAACTCATGGCACAATAAGCTGCTTGGCATGCTAAAATTTCCCTTGGCACGCTGGTTTTTTGGCTTGGCACGACTTGTGAGTCGACTTATGAGTCGACCCACAAGGCATGAGTCGACTCATGAGTCGACTTCTGCTGTTTTGGGCCAAAATATCCAGAAATCCAAATCTCTGGTTTTTGCAACAGAGGTCGACTCATGAGTCGACCCCTGAAGCATGAGTCGACTCATGAGTCGACCCCTGCGATGGAAATTATCCGCAACGGCTAGTTTTTTGCCCGTTTTAATTGCCTTTAATGCTCACTTTAAATGCTCTAACGGCTCTTTTTCTGCCTAAAATATTTTTCCTTGTTTCTTAAAGCTATAAAAGGTTTCAAAAGGTGAAAAACAAAAAGGAGATCTACAATATACACGAGAGATACAGGGGATCTACAATATACATGAGAGATACAGGGGATCTACAATATACACGAGAGATACAAGAGATCTACAATATACACGAGAGATACAAGAGATCTACAATACAAGAGACATACAAGAGATTTTGAAAGAGAAAAGCAAGAGCGTTCAAAAGGGCATTCAAGAGCATTCAAAGAGAAGGTTTTTCAAGCCAACCTTTCAACCTTGATCAAGAGCTCTTTCAAAGTCTTCAAGAAGCCTTCAATCAAAGCTCACCTATTCCTCAAGCATTCATTCAACTCTTCATCCACCTTGAGGAAATCCAAAAGGGGCTTCTTCAATTGAGTAAAGTGCATTTAATGTTATATTCGCTCATTTAAGGAGCTATTCTTGTACTTATTTATGCTCTAAACTGTCTTACTCTTTGTGAGTAATTGTTCTTATTTTTGGAGGGTTTCCAAAACAAGGAAAGGTTGATCCGAACCTGAAATCAGAGTGTATTGGGTTGGCTTGTACCCGAAAAACAAGTGGACTAGCTTGGGATAGCTAGTGTCGGAGGTTCCGACATTTGTATTCGGGTTGAATACAAGTATAGTGGATTGGAATTCCCAAGTAGGAGCTTGGGGAGTGGATGTAGGTGCAAGGTTGGCACCGAACCACTATAAATCCTTATGTTTGTGGTGTGCTTTATTGTTTCTCTTTATTTCTTTATTATATCCTTGCATTCTTGCTTTAGGTAATTAATCTTGAACTAAAGTCTTTCTCCTCATTCATCAAGCTTTTAACAAATACTTTTCATAAGTAATTAGTTAAGCTTAAATTTTTTAAAACCCAATTCACCCCCCCCTCTTGGGTTGCATAGCTGGGCAACACTGCTGAACAAAGAGCATCTCTAGAAAGTGGATGGATGATGATAACAAAGCAAGGTACTACATGTTGGGTGCATTGTCTGATGACTTGCGATGCCAGCATGAGAATATTTTGACTACCCACCAAATATTGGCTCACCTGCAAGAGTTGTTTAGTGAACAGAGTTGCACGGCCAAGTATCAAGTCTGTCGAAGACTTTTTAAGGCCAAGATGCGTGATGGGTAGTCAGTCCAAGATCATTGTTTGACAATGATCAAGGACCTTGAGAAGCTTGAAAAACTCGGTATCATCTTAGACAAGGATTTTCAGATTGATGTGATCCCTCAGTCCTTATCTGATGCATATGGTCAGTTCATCATGAACTTCCATATGCATAAGATATAGTGTACCTTGGCCGAGTTAACGAACATGCTGGTTACGGTTGAGCTTTCTATGAAGGGTTCAAAAGGCTCAGTTCTTACTGTGGAGCGACTTCTTCCAAGAGAAAGTCTTTTGGAAAGAAAAAGAAGTCTGTGAAGAAGCAAAAGGTGGATAGCAAGAAGAAGAAGACAGAACTAAAGAAGAAGGCTGCTGATAAGGAAAAATGTTTCCACTACCAATCAGACGGCCATTGGAAGCGAAATTGTCCTCAGTACCTAGCCACCCTAAAGAACAAGGAGGATGGTCCTTCTTGAGGTATGCTTGTTATAGAATCTAACCTTACAGTTTCTTCTGCATCCAGTTGGGTACTTGACTCTGTTCTAGTGCTCATATGTGCACTTCTATGTAGGATCTTGAGGAGAGCAGGAGGTTGAGGGATGGGAAGATGATCCTATGCATCGAAAATAGAGCAAGAGTTGCTGCTGTGGCTGTGGGAACCTACCCTCTTTGATTATCATTAGGATTAAATTTAGTTTTAAGAGACTGTTATTATGTGCCTGTAGCAAGCAGTAATTTGATTTCTGTTTCATGTTTAACACAAGAAGGCTATGTGATTAGCTTTCATAAGGACCATTGTAATATTTTTTATGAAAATAATAAAGTTGTAAATGATTTTATCATTAACGGTCTCTATCAGTTACATGTTGATGTATCTGTATTTAATATCGAGCAAAATATGAATGCCATAGGAATTAAAAGGCCTAGAGATAGTCTAAATAATAGGTATCTGTGGCACCTAAGGCTAGGTCATATAGCGGAAGACAGGGTTAACAAATTAGAGAAATCCAGACTATTGAGTCCGTTGGCTTTCGAGTCATATCCAGTTTTTGAATCATGCCTTCAAGGCAAAATGACCAAGCTTCCTTTTGTGGGATATGGGAAAAGGGCCACAGACCTACTTGCCCTAGTACATACAGATGTGTGCAGCCCATTTGATGTGCCGGCTAGAGGCAACTACATCTACTTCATTATCTTTACTGATGATATGTCTAGATACGGATATGTGTTTCTAATGAAACATAAGTCTGAAGCTTTTGAAAGGTTCAAAGAATTCAGACATGAGGTAGAAAAACAAACAAAAAAGTCCATTAAGGTTCTTCGATTAGATCGAAGAGGTGAATACCTTAGTCGGGAGTTCCTAGACTATCTTAAGGATAATGGTATAGTCTCTCAATGGACTCCACCTAGAACGTCTCAACTCAACAGAATTTCAGAATGGAGAAATCGGACCCTATTAGATATGGTCCGTTCCATGATGAGCTTCATGGACCTCCCTGAATTTCTTTGGGGATATTATCTCATGATAGTAATTTATGTATTGAATAGGGTTTCCTCTAAAATCATTCCTACCACACAGTATAAGATATGGCATGGTAAGAAGTCAAGTCTGAATCATCTCAGAATTTGGGATTGTCCGACTCATGTCAAGAGATAGCAGACGGACAAGTTCAAGTTCAAGTCTTTTAGAGCTCGATTCATAGGATATCCTAAAGAGTCATTAGGATACTATTTTTATATTCCGAAAGATCACAATGTGATTGTGAGTCAAAATGCTATTTTTCTTAAAAAATAGTTTATTCAAGATGGTGGCATCGAAAGAATAATTAAGCTTAAGGAGAATGTCTCCCAAGAGCAACGAGCTAAAGAACTTGAGGAACCCAATCAATTAGAACCAGTACTAACACAACCTCTTCCACCTCGTAGATCGACTAGGATTTTTCATCATCCTGAAAGGTACTTAGGTACTATACAAGAGGATGTAGAGGAAATGTTTCTCATGAAAAATAGGGTTCATGGTAATGATTCCAAGACCTATGACGAGGCGATATCAAATATCAACTCTAAGAAATGGTTAGAGGCAATGAGATCAGAAATTGACTCGATGTACTCAAACCAAGTCTAGACCTTGGTAGATCCACCTGAAGGTATTGTACCTATTGGGTGTAAATGGATCTTGAAGAGAAAGATAGATACAGATGGGAATGTGGAGACATTCAAGGTTAGGCTCGTAGCGAAAGGTTATAGTCAGCGCGAAAGTATTGACTATTAGGATACCTTCTCTCTCGTAGCCATGCTAAAATCCATCCGCACATTGCTTGCTGTTGTAGCCTATTTCGATTATAAAATATGGTAGATGGATGTGAAAAGACGTTCTTAAATGGACATCTTGAGGAAGATATCTATATGGAACAGCCATTTGGTTTCACATCTAGTGATAATGATCACAAGGTCTGCAAGCTGCAAAGGTCTGCAAGCTGCAAAGGTCCATTTATGGACTTAAGCAAGCATCTCGGAGCTGGAATACTAGTTTCAATGTTGTGATCAAAATATTTGGTTTCATCAAGAATGAGGAGGAACCTATTGGGAATAGTGTCCCAAAGCCAATCGTCAGCCTGTTGACGGTTGTGCTCTTTCTTGTATTAGTATATGAATTATAAATTAATAAAAATTATTTTGATATTTTTCATCATAAATTATTTCATCTTCTAATGAACTTCTGTGTTGTGGTGAAGTTCTTAGGACTATTTAGACTCGACAAAGGAGGATTTGTTGTTTAGTCCTTAAACCTGTTCGCGACCAAATGATACGTTGTTACCAAGGACAACAATGTTTATCAAGCATAGGTCTTGTGTGCCATATGGATTGGTTGTCCTCTTAACCAAGGAGTGTGGAGACACTGGTATGGCATACAGGTGAGATGTAAGGATACATCTGCACTGAACGTGACCGACTCCAGAGCTTTTTCTACTGTCAAGATTTGCTCCGATAGGATATGGGTATAACTGTCATTCTGACCTGAGACCATCACGGTGACTTGCAAGCAACTCACTGTACTTAGGCACTGGACTACCTTAATTTTTAATTCAGTGACGGAAGGCTGCTAGGTGTAGTCAAGTATTTGACTTGTCGGTGCATGTGTCAAGATGGGATTGACCACTCCAGTTCAGGAGCTGTGTACAGTCATGTTTCAATTTAGCAAAATATTGGCCAGGGTAGTTCTAGTGAGAAGTCACAGGACTGTTTGAGTTGAGCACGATTCGGATGATCTGATCAGGGTTGACAGTTTAATCTGAGTCGTCCTATGCGCAGGGGTCAAAAATGATGAATTTACAGTAACCATATTTACGTAGGTTCTGAATGTTGTGATTGCGACTATTCGACCTATCTAGATGTTGGGTACCATTGCTAGATGGTCACTTCGATTAGTACAGAAATTGGTTCCTATGCTATCGACTTAGGTTCGAACCTCGGGGTCACACACATTAAAGGTTCCTATCTGATCTAATGGCTGGTGAAGAGTCCCACTGGATTGAGACTCTTCAACCAAGAGTCCTAATACTTGGGGACTCTGAGTCCTACATGTCTGAGATTCTGTGATCGAGAATCAAGATTCTCTGATCATGAGTTCCACACATTTTGGGTATCGGGGTCAAGAGTCCCACTGGTTTGGGACTCTTCGATCAAGATTTCATATCAATGGACTTTGATGCCCGATTGTCCATTGGATTTGGACTCAGTATTTATGAGAGATTTAATTAGTAATTTGATTACTAATTAACTCAATTTGATTGAGTAATTATTTTTAGATCAAGTCCAATTGAATTGGATTCAGTTGGGTTTGACCCGATTAGGTTAAGAGTTGACCTAATCGCCGAGGTGGTTTGGTCCCTGATCTGATCAGAGGTTGGACTTAGTCAATTTTTGATTTGATTAAAACTTTATTAAGCTTAATTAAGCCTAATTATGTTGGATTTGATTTAGTCTAATTATGCCTAACCTATTTTAATAAAGTTGGTTCAATTAGGTTTGAAACCACCTTTGATTTATCTCCCTGCGCCACCTCACTCACCTGTGCCTATTTGAATTCACGAAAAACAAGTTCTCATGAATTTTCTCCCATGCAGAAGCCTTCCCATACTCCTTCTTTGTGTGCCATTTGGGTGGATAATGATAAGGTTGGTTGGCCATTCAAATTCAAAGGATGTTTGAATTTGAATGGGCAACAAATCCCATGCGCCACCCCTTTCTTTTGTGCGTCACTTAATCTACATGAGAAAAAGTTTCTCATGAAAACTCTCTACGCACAAAGAATCCCATGTCCCTCTCTTCTCATGCCAAGAGTGGATAAGGATTGGTTGGTTGGCATTTGAATTCAAATTCGATTTGAATTCAAGTGAGCAACCACCTAGCTTTATCCTCTCACACTGTAAAAATGCTGTAAAGACACGTCTTACACTATTTTAAAAGAAATGAGAAGGTGGGGCGTGCAATAATCTGATCTGAGAGAAAAAAAGGTGGCATGAGAAAGCTTTTCTGCATGAGAAAAGAAAAGAAAAGAAGAGAAAAGAAAAGAGAGAGTGGGCGCAAGATTTTTCTTGGAGTATCCTAAGCTTTCTGCCTAGGGTTCGGGAAGTGAGAAGGTGAGCTACGAGTGTCGTGAGCCCACCAAACTTTAGGAAGAGCTTCATCAATCTCTCAAGTATATCTGCTGATGATCTGGAGTATCCAAAGAGTCGACAGATCAAGATGAAGGAGTTCGATCAGCATCAGCCGTCCAAAGGGTTCTGCGATGAACTAGCATTCGTGAGGAGCCGATCAGATCGGGAGCTTCGTGTGGACGATCTGTAGAGGCTAGACACATTGTGTGGCTACATTGCGATGATCAGACCATCTCGATGGTGATCAGACTGCAGCGATCGACTACCTGCACGAAGGTAATGTGTAATGAACACATAATAGTAAAATATTTACTGTAGGGAATTCAAAATTTTAAATTTAAATGCATGCTATATATATTATATTTAGATCCTTGTATAGGTTAATACATGTTAATTAATTAGATTAATTAATAATTTTTACTATAAAATTATAATTTTAAAAAGTTTTAAAATTATCATTTTACCCCTGCACTGAAATTCACTTCAAATGGTATCAGAGTGGGTTCTAAAATATGATATACATTTGCATGCATAGATTAAGTAGTAATCTAAAAGTTTAAATTTAAAATTTAAATTTAAAATTTGAAATTTAAATTTGAAATTTAAAATTTGAAATTCAAAATTGAAAAATTTGAAATTTAAAATTTGAAATTTAAACTTTATTTGAAATTTAAATTTAAAATTTATTTGAAATTTCAAATTTGAAATTCAAAATTTGAAATTCAAAATTTGAAATTTAAAAATTTAAAATTTAAATTTAAAATTTGTTTGAAATTTAAAATTCAAAATTTAAATTTAAAATTTAAATTTGAAATTGGTATATTTAAGATATACTTGATCCAAGTAGCAAATAGTCTAATTGGGTTGGTTGTCATGGTCATCCGGTTATAGGAGAAAAGTAGGGTTTAAAGGCCCTCTCCTCCCATTCGATGGGGTTCTCCTATGGCGGTAGGAGTGGCGAGTGATTATATCCCATGCAGACGAAGCAGTGAAAGGACTTAATTGTAAAGGTTTAATTGTAAAATTTATCATGAATGTGTTAGATTAGATCTAAAGGAATATTCATGATTTATTTTAATTGAGTTATTTTATGTTATGTAATTAGCAATAGGATTGCTGTTTATGAAATGTGCTGATCCGTTTGTGAAATAAGTCAACACATTTGGTGAACAGAAAAATAAAACCTTTCAAATTTGAAAATTATTTTCAAAATGCCAAACCCTGACCTATCAGCCTAAATACTTAATTAAAAGAATTAAGTGTTGTCTAGTTGGTCTAGAATTGTGAATTAAGACCTAAGACAATTGCATAAACTTGTGGGTCAATGGGTTAGATGGATTAGGTCTATAATTGGGTTAGACCTAAGGTTAGCTTAAAGAAATGGACTAAATTAGAGTAATTGGTCAAATCTAATCAAAAGATGAATTAGATTAGGTCGAAGACACTCTAGACTCAACTCCAATAGTTGTAGTTGAATGGGTCCATGTCTTTAACTAGACCAAGATGGACTTAATTCATGGCTACGCGGTGGAACCCTATTTACTAAGTTGATCAAATTAAAACTAATGAATCGGTTGGTGTCTAAGGTAAGTTCGGCAGTCTGACCAGTGGTTTTTAATTGGAAGCTACTCGCATTGATTCGATCTCTAACGAGTTAATGGCATATCCCTTCCACTGATTTCACTTACCTGGCCAACCTGGTGAGTTAGATTTTGATTAGATCACTTGGTGATTAGGGCTCACCCATGTCATTAGGTAAATCAGTGTGACTGATTTAGGTGCTCCTAATGCCGACTTTAATTAAATCCTTTTTAATCTGACTTGGTGAAGTAAGTGGGAGGATTGAAATTGGCTGGTTAATTTCTTCTCTTCTATCCTTTAATAAAATCCTCAAAAATTATTAGGTCCCTAAAATGATTAAGTTATAGTGATAACTAAGTCATAGCCTCCCATTAAGTGAGTGATAATGAGTCTATTAGTTTAATAATCACTGGAGGCCCAAAGGCCTGGTGCTTATTGACTAATGGAATTATCATTCATAATATGATCATTTGGTTAAGTCTTTCTGATGGTGGTCAGGTTGGCCGACCAAAGTCGGGCCTGATCATTTATTGGTCAGATTCACCAAATCAAGTCATGTTAATAGTTGGACCTAACCAAATCTTTTTAGTGGAGGCCAAAGCCTACTGATTAGGTTCTGGGGAAAAAATCAATTACTAGAAGTTGTTTAGAGAAATAACTGGTTATGAACCTACCCATAGATGCACATGGGTTGACCAACCAAAGTTGGGCTCGTGTGTAGTCTGTATGGATTCTAGTACCCACTAAGGAATTAAAGTAATTCTCAATTGGAGGTTGAGGCTACCAGTTCGTAAAAATACTGGGAGAAACTTTAGACTAAAGTCCAAGTCTTTAGTATTAATAATTTATGTACTAATAAAAGTCTGATTTTTCTTTATGCATCTATGGCCACTACCCTGTCGCTCCAGTCATTATTAGATAATGACAAGCTCATGGGATCTAATTTCGATAGCTGGTATCAAAAGTTGAAAATCGTCCTTGAGCATGAACAGATCCTTTATGTAGTAACGGATCCGGCACTTGAGGAGCCAGCCCTGAATGCTAGAGGGACGGTCTGAGATACTTATCAGAAGTGGCTCAATGATTGCACCACCGTTCGGTGCATAATGCTGGCGGTAATGAATGATGAGTTCAGCCGCAGGTTCGAGAATGTCCAGCCGCAGGAGATGCTTCAAATGTTAAACGACTCCTTTGGCACGCCTGACGACGTTGAAAGGCACAAAACAAGTTGTGCCATTTTTAGTGCTCGGATGAGGGATGGGGCCTCAGTCGCTGATCATGTACTATACATGATCGAAATGATTGAGCGCCTAAGTAAACTGGGCTTTCCCTTGCACGAGCAGCTCGGTAAGGATGCGATCCTTAATTTTTGCCCAAGTCCTTCTCTTCCTTACTTATTTTCGGATGATAAAACCTATAGTGAACTACCACGGCTTATTGAGGTTACTGCAGAACTTTGAGAAGGACCACCAGCTCCATAAGGAGTCGGTGAATGTTATGGGAGGGTCTTCTTCTGGTCGTCGACCCTTTAAGAAAGGGAAGAAGAACAAGAAGAAGAAGAATAAGAAGGTGCAGCCGCATGTTGGGATGTCTGCACAGGGTCAAACCAAGAAGCACAAGCCCGACCAGAGCCAGGTGGAGTACTTCTTTTGCAAGAAGCAGGAGCACTGGAAGAAGAACTGTCCTCTATACATTGCCTCCCTGGACCCGAACAGGCCGAAGAAGAAGCAAGGTAATTATATGATAACACCTTGCAACTTTTTCATTTGTGATACTACTGCCTGGGTATTGGATATCGGAAGCCCTTATCATATCTGTAATTCGATGCAGGGTCTGCAGGTCAGTAGGAGATTTGATGAAGGCAAGAGGTTCCTGAATGTTGGAGATGGAAGCAAAGTTTTAGTTCTAGCTTTAGGAATCATGAACTTTGTAATCAACTCTCATAATGTAATTTTGAGTGAATGTCATTATTGTCTAAGTTTTTTATTAAATATTATTTCTGTAGGCCTTTTGACCATATATAGTCATGAATTTTTAATAAAAGAAAATATTTACAATATCATTTTGAATGGTGTTACAATGTTTGTTGGACAACTAAATAATAGAATTTACTTACTATCACAGCCCGTTAATATGGTTCAAACCTCCGATAAATGCTCTAGAATGGATAATATGTCAATAGTCTACCTTTGGCATTGTAGGCTAGGTCATATCAATAAGAATAGGATAAACAGGTTGGCTCAAGAAGGAATTCTTGAAGTTGGTGATTGTGAATCACTTCCAACCTATGAGTCCTGTCTTCTTGGGAAGATGATCAAATCATCTTTTATTGGAAAAGGTGAGTGAGCCAGTGAACTCTTGGGTCTGATACATTCTGATGTATGTGGACCCATAAGCTCAAGTGCAAGAGGTGGATATTTCTACTTCATAACCTTCACAAACGACCTATCGAGGTATGGGTATGTCTACTTAATGAAGCATAAGTCAGAGTCGTTTGAAATGTTCAAACTATTCCGAAATGAGGTAGAAAAATAAACTGAAAAGTGTATTAAAACTCTTCGATCTGATTGAGGAGGTGAATATCTTTCCAATGAGTTTCTGACATATCTTGAGGAGAATGGATTCTCTCTCAGTGGACTCCTCCTGGAACACCACAGCATAATGGTGTGTCAGAAAGGAGAAATCGGATCTTGTTGGACATGGTTCGATCCATGATGGAGTTTGCTGGTCTGTCGATCTCTCTCTGGGGATATGTGCTCGAATCAGCTTGTTACCTTCTAAATAGGGTTCCGAGTAAGTCTGTAACCAAAACACCTTATGAGATATGGATAGGACGTAAGCCAGTACTCTCGCACTTTAGGGTTTGGAGGTGTCCAGCTTATGTTAAACGTTTAATTACGGACAAGCTTGGACCTAGGTCTGACAAGTGTTATTTCATAGGGTATCCAAAAGAGACCAAAGTGTATTATTTCTACCTAGCTGATGAGCAAAAGGTGTTTGTCAGCCTTAAGGCAATCTTTTTGAAAAAAGAGTTTCTTGGTGAAGGGACTGTTACCTCTAAAGTCGAATTTGAGGAAGTTCGGCAGGTGAAAAAATCGACACAAATTGCTGAACCTGAATCGGATTTGGTTAGATCAGATCTGGAGCCCATTGTTCTTGCACCCTTAAGGCGGTCTGGTAGAGTACCACGTCAATCGGACAGATACTATGGTTTCTTAGTCTGGGACGGCGATCCTATCGAACTTGATGAAAATGATGAGGATCCGATCACCTACATGGATGCAATGCAGAGACCTGACTCTGAGAAATGGCTAGAGGCCATGAAATCCGAAATAGAGTCCATGAAGGTCAATGATGTGTGGACATTGGTTGACCCACCCGAAGGAGAAAAACCCATAGGGTGTAAGTGGGTTTTCAAGCGGAAGAGGGGCGCAGACGGAAAGGTGGAGACCTATAAAGTCCATCTGGTTGCCAAGGGATATCGTCAACGTTATGGTATAGACTATGATGAGACATTTTCTCCTATGGCAATGCTCAAATTCATTCGGATTATGCTTGCGATAGCTGCCCATCTGGACTATGAAATCTGACAGATGGATGTGAAGACAGCTTTTCTAAACAGAGAGCTGGATGAAGAGGTGTATATGATACAACCTGAAGGGTTCACATCCACAGATGAGTCTAAGGTGTGCAGGCTATAGAGGTCCATTTATGGACTTAAGTAGGCATCCTGAAGTTGGAACATATATTTTGATAGAACGATCAAGACGTATGGCTTCATTAAGAACGGAGAAGAGCCCTACATTTATAAGTGGGCTAATTATCCAGTAGTTGTATTTCTTGTATTGTATGTGGATGATATTTTCTTAATCGAGAATGATGTCCCTGCATTACAGGGAATAAAGATTTAGCTGTCGTCACAGTTCTCCATGAAGGATCTGGGAGAAGCTTCCTACATCCTAGGGACAAGGATCTATAGGGATAGAACTAAAAGGTTGCTTGGCTTATCCCAGTCCACGTACATTGATACTATGCTGAAGAGGTTCAGCATGAAGAATTTCAAGAAAGGCTATCTACCGATAGACCATGGAATTTCTCTCTCAAAGAGGAATTATCCGACAACGCCTCAAGAGAAAGAGTGTATGGATAGAATTCTATATACTTCGACAGTGGGATCTATCATGTATGCCATGACATGTACACGATCAGATGTGGCATACTCACTAGGGGTAGTGAGTAGATACCAATTTGATCCAGGGGAGAATCACTGGAAGGTTGTTTAAACCATCCTGATGTATTTAAGAAATACTAAGGACCAGTGGCTTGTTTATGGTGAATCGGACTTGAGACTTATAGGGTTTACAGACTCTAGTTTTCAGTCCGATCATGATGACAGTAAGAGTGTGTCGGGATTTATTTTTATCTTTAATAATAGGGCTGTCTGTTGGAAGAGTTTCAAGTAGCACACTGTGGCAGATTCAGTTTGCGAGGCAAAGTATGACACTGCATCAGATGCTGCGAAAGAAGCGGTGTGGCTGAGGAAATTCATCATCGAGCTCGAAGTAGTACCCTCCCTTGTTGGTCCAGTTTTGCTCTATTGTGACAGCTCTGGAGCCATTGCTCAAGCAAAGGAACCAAAGGCACACCAGTGGACGAAACATATTCTGCGCTGCTACCATCTTATCCGAGAAATCATGGATAGAGGTGACGTCGACCTTCAGAAGATTGACGAAAAGGAGAATCTGACCGACCCATTTACTAAAGTCATTGCGGTGAAGGAGTTCAACGACTTCAAGTCGAAGATGGGTATTAGATACTGCACCGATTGGCTTTAGGCCAAGTGGAAGATTGTTGGGAATAGTGTCCCAAAGCCAATCATCAGCCTGTTGACGGTTGTGCTCTTTCTTGTATTAGTATATAAATTACAAATTAATAAAAGTTATTTTGATATTTTTCATCACAAATTGCTTCATCTTCTAATGAACTCCTGTGTTGTGGTGAAGTTCTTAGGACTATTTAGACTCGACAAAGGAGGATTTGTCGTTTAGTCCTTAAACCTATTCACGACCAAATGATACGTTGTTATCAAGGACAACAACATTTATCAAGCATAGGTCATTATGTGCCATATGGGTTGGTTGTCCTCTTAACCAAGGAGTATGGAGACACTGGTATAGCATACAGGTGAGATGTAAGGGTACATCTGCACTGAACGTGACCAACTCCAGAGCTTTTTCTGCTATCAAGATTTGCTCCGATGGGATATGGGTATAATTATCCCTCTGACCTGAGACCACCACGGTGACTTGCAAGCAACTCACTGTACTTAGGCACTGGACTACCTGAATTTCTAATTCAACGATGGAAGGCTGCTGGGTGTAGTCAAGTACTTGACTTGTCGGTGTTGGGAAATGTGTCCCAAAAAGCCAATCGTCAAGCTATTGACGGTTGAGCAACCAAGTATTGTAATTGATTTGTTAATAAATAAAATATATTTGGCATCTTCATCATAAGCTTTCATCTTCTAATGAACTCCGTTGTTATGATGAAGTCCTTAGGACTATTTAGGTTCGATAAAGAGAGGATTTATCGATTAGTCCTTAAAACTGTTCACGACCAAATGATAGGCTGTTAATAAGGACGACAGCTTCTATCGAGCATAGGTCGCTGTAGGCCATATGGGTTGGTTGTCCTCTTAACCAAAGAGTGTGGAGACACTGGTATGGCCTATAGGTGAGATGTAAGGGTACATCATCATTGAACGTGACCAACTCCAGAGTATTCTACTGTCGAGAATATCTCTGATGGGATATAGGTATAAGTGTCCCTTAGACCTGAGATCGCCTCAGTGACTTGCAAGCAACTCACTGTGCTTTGGTACTGGACTAACTGAATTTCTAATTCAGAGATGGAAGGCTTCTGGGCACAGTCAAGTACTTGCGAAGTCAGAGTGTGATCGAGATGGGATTGACCACTCCAAGAGTTGGAGAAGAATGAGTCGCTGTATTTCAATTTAGCAAAACCTTGGCCAGGGTAATCCATCAGATGGATTTGATATTTTGAAATACAATATGGACAACCTGATCAGAGTTGACAGTTGAGCTCTGGGGTGTCCTATGATCATTTTGGTCAAGGGGATGAATTATATGAAAACTATATCCGCATGGGTTCTAAGGATGTTGTTCTACACATTCGACCTATCCGGTCGTCGGGTATCATTGCTAGATGGTCACTTCGATTGGTATAGGAATTTGTTCCTATGCTACCGACTTAGGTTCGGACCTATGAGGTCACACACATTAGAGTTCATGATCTGATCGGATGGTTGATCAACGATTAAGAATCGTTCTAGTGTTAGATGATCAATACGATTGATATTTAACCCAGTGCAAGTGTTGTAGGAGGATCGATTAGCAATTTGATTACTAATTGGCTTAATTTGATTAAGCCAATGGGCTGAGATTAAGTCTAATTAAATATGATTTAATTAGATTTGATTTGGGCTTGATTGAATCAAGTCCAATTGGTTTATTGGATAAGCCAAGTGCAAGAAAAAAATAGTCCTAGTTCAACTAGGACTTGGGTCAATCTAATTTCTAATATGATTAGAAAATTAAATCAGATTTAAATCTAATTTAATCTGATTAAATTAGGTTCTTAATTGGGTTAAGACCTATTTTAATTGGGTTGATCTAATTTTGATTTGATTTGGTTTGGGAAACCAAATTAAAACAAGTTATGAGACAGAATCCTAGTAGGACTAGGATTCCACCTTGCGCCACATAAACCTTCTCCACGCCCTCTCTCTTATTCAACGCCAATCTCCACTTATTTTGTGCGACAAAAGCCCTCTCCCAGATCTCTCCCACGTTCACAAAAGGTCTCTTCTCTTCTTTCTTACATGAAAGGAGGTTTGGATCAAATCTAAAAGGAATAAGTTTGGATTTCGAATTCTATGAGA
Organism: Elaeis guineensis; assembly: GCF_000442705.2. Taxonomy (NCBI): domain Eukaryota; kingdom Viridiplantae; phylum Streptophyta; class Magnoliopsida; order Arecales; family Arecaceae; genus Elaeis; species Elaeis guineensis. Next base: position 66,297,864 of record NC_026001.2, on the reverse strand, counting down.
TAGAGTTTTAGAAATCCAAAAATCTTTCAATTTTGCACCGAATTTATCCAAATTTTTTTTTGGAATTTTTGTGGCTTTTAGGGTTTACATTGTCCACCCTTTTCTGGTGATCCATGCACCAAAATATGGAGGAGGTGCTCAAGAGTTGGGCATCCCTTAACTTGCCATGTTTGGATAAGCCTTGACTAGGTGTTTGACCTAGACAAGGACTCTATCATATCTCTCTATATAAGATGAGGTTCTTTGTAAAAGTTTAGGAAGAGATAGATATTTGAGAGACCTTTCTACCATACAAAAATCAGAGAGAAATACCTTTGGGTCGTAAAGATATAAAAGACGCAAGTTTGGGTGTCTAGAGAGAAAAATGTGAAGAAGAAGAGGGTCTTCTTCTAGGATTTTTATTTTCATATCTTTCCTCCTTCCATCTTGAGTTTTCTGAGAGTGTCTCAGATCTGAAACTCCTCCTTCTGCTTTTCATCTTTGGAAGAGTCCAAATCAAGAAGAAGGAGGCACCTGATCAACCATCAAAGAAGGATCAGCGCAGTACTAGCATACTGTGCTGATTTCCTGAAGCAGGACTTCTGATCGAGATTCGTGGGCTCGTGTGGACGACTCCTAGAGGCCGGATGCGTGTGCGGCTTGCAACATCATCCTCAAGCCCAGATCAGCAAGGTTAGAACGTCTAACTTGCAAGGTAATAGATCTGATCTATTGTTTAGTACATACATTAGATGTAGTATAGAAACATGTTGATATGATCAACATGTAGTTCATGCTATATTTATATATTTTAATTTCTGATTTAATGTCATGTAATAATCATGTAATAGGATCTTAGATCTAAGGATTTTTTGATCTTAGAAAATAAATTTTGATTTATTTTAGTCTTCCGCTGTATGATCTTGAAAAAGTTTCAAGATCTAACCCTCTTTTCAAGATCTAACCCTGAAACCCTAGATCTGGTTCCTACAATTGGTATCAGAGCCTAGGTTCTTTATTACATGATTATTTATACATGCTTAGATTATTTTTAGATTAAATCTAATTTATAATCTGATTATTAAATCTGAAATTAAAATTTTAGATCAATCACAAAATGCAAGGTTGTCCTGCTGTAAGGTTTACCCCTTACAGTGCAAAGGTTGTCCTAGTTTGTGTAGATCTATCTTTAATCATAAATTTATTAGATATGATCTAGATTAAATTTATGATTTATTAGATTTAAAAGATATTTAAATCTGAAATAAAATCTCTTTGTTAATAATTTTTGTGCAAAGAAATTGTTTAAAGTTGAAATTGTTTCAATTACATGAACCTGTTTAGATTAGATCTAAAGTAGTTTCATGTTTATTTCACTTGCATCTTGATTATGAATCAAACATGCAATATGATTGGTAAAATCATATTATAAAATTATTTTATAAATATGAAAATTATTTTTTTTTTGAAAAGCCAAACCCAACCCTCAACCCAAAACTTAATTAAGAATTAAGAAGTTGTTTGATTAGGTTCTAGGATTGTGAATTGAAGAACCTAAGACACAAATCATAACACATTGGGTTAATGGGTTAGTGGGAATTAGGTCCATTAATTGAGTTAGACCTATGGTTAGATTAAAGATGGACTTAATTAGAGAATTGACTAAATCTAATCAATTGTTGTCTTAGATTAGGTCAAGGATTCTCTAGATCAATTACAATAGTTGTAGTTGGTCAAGTCCATGTCTTTAACGAGAACCAAATGGACTTGATTCTTGGCTAAGCGGTCTAGCATGAACTGTTAGGTTGATCTAATCGAAACTAATTAAACCAGTTGGTGTCTAAGGTAAATCAGACCGATGGTTTTTAATTGGGAGCCCGCTTACCTGGCCATTTCTAATGGTGTCTAAGGCAAGCTTTGGCAGACCCTCCCACTGATCGAACTTACCTGGCCTCTTGGTGAAATTATATTTTGATCGGATCACTTGACTATTCGAGCTGACCCATGTCAACTAGGTAAATCAGTGTGACTGATTTAGGTGCTCCTAGACCAGCCCTTTTAATGGTCTCCCTTAAGCTGACTTGGTGAAGCCAGTGGGAGGATCATGATAAGCTGGTTCATCTGACCTCATCCTCTATATTATTTAAATCCTCTAAAATTATTAGATCCTTAAAATGATAAAGTTATGGAGATAACTGAGTCATAGCCTCCCATTAAGGTGTTTCATAATGAGTCCATTAACTCAATAATCATTGCAGACCCAAAGGCCTGGTGCTTGTTGACTAATGGAATTATCACTCATCATATGATGACTTGAAAGTATCTCTCTAATGGTGGTTAGGTGAGCCAACCAAAGTTGGGCTTAATCATTCATTGGTTAGATACACCAAGTATGATCATGTTAATGGTTGGACCTAACCGGATCCTTACAGTGGAGGCCAAAGCCTACTGATTACGTTTCTGGGGCAAAATTAAAATTACTAGAAATTGTTTAGAGAAACAATTGGTTATGAACCTACCCTTAGATGTACATGGGTTGGCCAACCAAAGTTGGGCTTGTGGCAGTCTAAGTGGATTCTAGTACCCGCTAAGGAATTAGGTTAATTCCTCGAATTGGAGGTAGAGGCTACCAATTCGAATAAAATAGTGGGAGAAACCTTTTGATTAAAGTTCAAATCTTTAGGTTTAATGAATCAATTACTAATTAGGTTATGGTTCTCCTTTGTGCAAATATGGCCACTTCCCTATCACTCCGATCATTGTTGGACAATGATAAGTTGGTGGGACCCAACTTCGGTAGCTGGTACCGAAAGTTGAAGATAGTCCTGGAGCATGAACGGATCCTATATGTGATAATAGATCCTGCACCTGAGGAGCCAGCTGTCAATGCACGTAGAACAATCAGAGACACTTACCAGAAGTGGCTCAGTGATCGGACCACGGTGCGCTGTATCATGCTGGCTATCATGAGCGATGAGTTCAGTTGCAGATTCGAGACGGCTCAGCCAAAGGACAAGCTTCAAGTATTGGAGGATGCCTTTGGCACACCCGATGACGTGGAGAGGCACAAGACTAGTTGTGCCATCTTCAACGCCAAAATGCGGGATGGTGCCTCTGTCACTGATCATGTATTGTACATGATCGAGCTGATGGAATGATTGAGCAAGCTCGACTTTTCCTTGCATGAGCAGCTTGGGAAAGATGCAATACTGAACTCACTGCCCAAGTCTTATCTCCCATTCCTCACTCATTATAGAACGACAAAGCCTGAAGAGAACTACCACGGGTTATTGGGGTTGCTTCAGAACTTTGAAAAGGATCACCAACTTCACAAGGAGTCGGTGAATTTAGTGGGAGGTTCGTCTTCTGGTTCTCGACCTTTTGAGAAAGGAAAGAAGAACAAGAAGAAGAAAGTAAAGAAGGTGCAAGTTCAGGCTAGGACATCAGTGCAGAGCCAGACCAAAAAGGTCAAGCCTGATAAGAGTCTATTCTACTGGCAAGTACCCTAGATTAGATAGTGTGTCAGATATCTACTTATGGCACTGTAGGCTAGGTCATATAAACAAGAACAGAATAAACAAGTTGACTCAAGAGGGAATCCTCGAAGTTAGTGATTGTGAATCACTTCCAACTTGTGAGTCCTGTCTTCTTGGTAAAATGACCAAGTCACCTTTTACTAGAAAAGGTGAGAGAGCTACTGAGCTCTTGAGCCTAGTACATACTGATGTATGTGGGCCCATGAGCACCAGTGCTAGAGGTGGATATTTCTACTTCATAACTTTCATGGATGACCTATCCCGATATGGATATGTCTATCTGATGAAACATAAGTCAGATTCATTTGAAATGTTCAAACGATTCTGAAGTGAAGTAGAAAAATAAACTAGAAAGAGTATTAAAACTCTTCGATCTGATCGAGGAGGAGAATACCTTTCTAGTGAGTTTCTCACATATCTAGGAGAGAATGGGATTCTCTCCCAATGGACTCCTCCAGGAACACCACAGCATAATGGTGTGTTTGAAAGGAGGAATCGGACTTTGTTAGACATGGTCCGATCCATGATGGGTTTTTGCTAGCTTGCTGATATCCTTCTGGGGATATGCACTCGAATCGGCCTGTTATCTGTTAAATAGGATTCCAAGTAAGTCTGTAATTAAGACTCCATATGAGATATGGACAGGGCGTAAGCCAGTACTTTCACACCTTAGGGTCTGGGGGTGCCCGGCCTATGTCAAACGATTAGTCACAAACAAACTTGGACCTAGGTCTGACAAATGCTCATTCATAGGGTACCCCAAAGAGACAAAAGGATATTTTTTCTACCATGCTGATGAACAAAAGGTGTTCGTCAGCCTTAAGGCAATCTTTTTAGAAAAGGAGTTCCTTGGTGAAGGAACCATTGCCTCTAAGGTTGAACTTGATGAAGTTCAACAGGTAGAAGGACCGACACCAATAGCTGAACCTGAGTCGGGTATGATTAGATCACATCCGTAGCCCAATATACCTGCACCATTAAGGCGACCCGGTAGAGTACCGCGTCAGCCGACAGATACTACAGTTTCTTGGTCCGGGACGGTGATCCCATCGAACTTGATGAGAATAATGAGGATCCGATCACCTATATGGATGCAATGCAGAGATCTGATTTTGAGAAATGACTTGAAGCCATGAAATCCGAAATGGAGTCCATGAAGGTCAACAATGTATGGACATTGGTTGACCCACCTGAAGGGGTTAAACCCATTGGGTGTAAATGGGTCTTCAAAAGGAAGAGGGGCGCAGACGGAAAGGTGGAGACCTATAAAGCCCGTCTGGTCGTCAAGGGGTATCATCAACGTTATGGTATTGACTATGATGAGATATTTTTCCCTGTGGCAATGCTCAAATCCATTCGGATAATACTTGCAATAGCTGTCCATCTGGATTATGAGATCTGGCAGATGGATGTAAAGACAGCTTTCCTGAATGGAGAGCTGACCGAAGAGATGTATATGATACAACCTGAAGGGTTTACATCCACAGATGAGTCCAAGGTGTGCAATCTTCAGAGATCCATTTATGGACTGAAGCAAGCTTCTCGGAGTTGGAACATGCATTTTGATAAGGTGATCAAAACGTATGGCTTCATTAAGAATGGAGAAGAGCCCTGCATCTATAAATGGGCAAATGGTCCAGTTGTGGTATTCTTTGTCTTGTACGTGGATGATATTCTCTTAATCGGGAATGACATCCCCACACTACAGGGAATAAAAGTTTGGTTGTCATCACAGTTCTCCATGAAGGACTTGGGTGAAGCATCCTACATCCTAGGGATGAAGATCTATAGGGATAGATCTAAAAGGATGCTTGGGTTATCCCAGTCTATGTACATAGACACTGTGCTGAAGAGGTTCAGCATGGAGAATTCCAAGAAGGGCTATCTACCGATAGGCCATGGAATTTCTCTCTCTAAGAAGGATTGTCCGACAACTCCTGAAGAGAGAGAGTGTATGAGTAGAGTCCCATATGCTTCAGCCGTGGGATCTATCATGTACGCCATGACATGTACAAGACCAGATGTGGCATACTCACTAGGAGTAGTGAGTAGATACCAATCTGATCCTGGAGAAAACCACTGGAAAGTGGTTAAAGCCATCCTTAAGTATTTGAGAAATACTAAGGACCAATGGTTGGTTTATGGCGAGTCAGATCTGAAACTTGTGGGGTTCACAGACTCCAGCTTTCAATCTGACCATGATGACAGCAGGAGTGTGTCGGGTTATATCTTTACTCTGAATGGTGGAGCCATCTGCTGGAAGAGTTCAAGCAACATACTGTGGCGGACTCTGTTTGTGAAGTGGAGTACATCGCAGCATCGGATGCCGCGAAGGAAGCTGTGTGGCTGAGGAAATTCATCAATGAGCTCGGAGTAGCATCCTCCTTCGATGGTCCAGTCCTGCTCTACTGTGACAGCACTGGTACCATAGCTCAGGTGAAGGAACCCAAAGCACATCAGCGGACGAAGCACATCTTGCACCGCTTCCACCTGGTCCGAGAGATCGTGGATCGAGGTGACGTCGACCTTCAGAAGATCGACTGAAAGGAGAACCTAGCCATCCCCTTCACTAAAGCCCTGGCAATAAAGGAGTTCGACAACCACAAGTTGAAGATCGGTATTAGATACTGTGCCGAGTGGCTTTAGGACAAGTGGGAGTTGTTGGAAAATGTGTCCCAAAAAGCCAATCGTCAAGCTATTGACGGTTGAGCAACCAAGTATTGTAATTGATTTGTTAATAAATAAAATATATTTGGCATCTTCATCATAAGCTTTCATCTTCTAATGAACTCCGTTGTTATGATGAAGTCCTTAGGACTATTTAGGTTCGATAAAGAGAGGATTTATCGATTAGTCCTTAAAACTATTCACGATCAAATGATAGGCTGTTAATAAGGACGACAGCTTCTATCGAGCATAGGTCGCTGTAGGCCATATGGGTTGGTTGTCCTCTTAACCAAGGAGTGTGGAGACACTGGTATGGCATACAGGTGAGATGTAAGGGTACATTATCATTGAACGTGACCAACTCCAGAGTATTCTACTGTCGAGAATATCTCTGATGGGATATAGGTATAAGTGTCCCTTAGACCTGAGATCGCCTCAGTGACTTGCAAGCAACTCACTGTGCTTTGGTACTGGACTAACTGAATTTCTAATTCAGGGACGGAAGGCTTCTGGGCACAGTCAAGTACTTGCGAAGTCAGAGTGTGATCGAGATGGGATTGACCACTCCAAGAGTTGGAGAAGAATGAGTCGCTGTATTTCAATTTAGCAAAATCTTGGCCAGGGTAATCCATCAGATGGATTTGATATTTTGAAATACAATGTGGACAACCTGATCAGAGTTGAGAGTTGAGCTCTGGGGTGTCCTATGATCATTTTGGTCAAGGGGATGAATTATATGAAAACTATATCCGCATGGGTTCTAAGGATGTTGTTCTACACATTCGACCTATCCGGTCGTCGGGTATCATTGCTAGATGGTCACTTCGATTGGTATAGAAATTTGTTCCTATGCTACCGACTTAGGTTCGGACCTATGAGGTCACACACATTAGAGTTCATGATCTGATCGGATGGTTGATCAACGATTAAGAATCGTTCTAGGGTTAGATGATCAATACGATTGATATTTAACCCAGTGCAAGTGTTGTAGGAGGATCGATTAGCAATTTGATTGCTAATTGGCTTAATTTGATTAAGCCAATGGGCTGAGATTAAGTCTAATTAAATATGATTTAATTAGATTTAATTTGGCTTGATTGGATCAAGTCAATTGGTTTATTGGATAAGCCAAGTGCAAGAAAAAAATAGTCCTAGTTCAACTAGGACTTGGGTCAATCTAATTTCTAATTTGATTAGAAAATTAAATCAGATTTAAATCTAATTTAATCTGATTAAATTAGGTTATTAATTAGGTTAAGACTATTTTAATTAGATTGATCTAATTTTGATTTGATTTGGTTTGGGAAACCAAATTAAAACAAGTTATGAGACAGAATCCTAGTAGGACTAGGATTCCACCTTGCGCCACATAAACCTTCTCCACGCCCTCTCTCTTATTCAACGCCAATCTCCACTTATTTTGTGTGACAAAAGCCCTCTCCCAGATCTCTCCCACATTCACAAAAGGTCTCTTCTCTTCTTTCTTACATGGAAGGTGGTTTGGATCAAATCTAAAAGGAATAAGTTTGGATTTCGAATTCTTTGAGATAGAGTTTTAGAAATCCAAAACTCTTTCAATTTTGCACCGAATTTATCCAAATTTTTTTTTAAAATTTTTATGGAACTTAGGGTTTACATTGTCCACCCTTTTCTGGGATCCATGCACCAAAATATGGAGGAGGTGCTCAAGAGTTGGGCATCCCTTAACTTGCCATGTTTGGATAAGCCTTGACTAGGTGTTTGACCTAGATAAAGACTCTATCATATCTCTCTATATAAGATGAATTTCTTCATAAAATTTTAGGGAGAGATATATATTTGAGAGACCTTTTTCCATCCAAAAATCAGAGAGAAATACCTTTGGGTCGTGGAGATATAAAAGACACAAGTTTGGATGTCTAGAGAGAAAAACGTGAAGAAGAAGAGGGTCTTCTTCTAGGATTTTTATTTTCATATCTTTCCTCCTTCCATCTTGAGTTTCCTGAGAGTGTCTCAGATCTAAACTCCTCCTTCTACTTTTCATCTTTGGAAGAGTCCAAATCAAGAAGAAGGAGGCACCTGATCAACCATCAAAGAAGGATCAGCGCAGTACTAGCATACTGTGCTGATTTCCTGAAGCAGGACTTCTGATCGAGATTCGTGGGCTCGTGTGGATGACTCCTAGAGGCCGGACGCATGTGCGGCTTGCAACATCATCCTCAAGCCCAGATCAGTAAGGTTAGAACATCTAACTTGCAAGGTAATAGATCTGATCTATTGTTTAATACATACATTAGATGTAGTATAGAAACATGTTGATATGATCAACATGTAGTTCATGCTATATTTATATATTTTAATTTTTGATTTAATGTCATGTAATAATCATGTAATAGGATCTTAGATCTAGAATTTTTTGATCTTAGAAAATAAATTTTGATTTATTTTAGTCTTCCGCTGTATGATCTTGAAAAAGTTTCAAGATCTAACCCTCTTTTCAAGATCTAACCCTGAAACCCTAGATCTGGTTCCTACATCGGTGCGTGTGTCAAGATGGGATTGACCACTCCAGTTCAGGAGCTGTGTACAGTTGTGTTTCAATTTAGCAAAACCTTGGCCAGGGTAGTCCTAGTGAGGAGTCACAGGATTGTTTGAGTTGAGCATGATTCGGATGATCTGATCAGGGTTGACAGTTTAACCCTGAGTTGTCCTATACATGGGGGTCAAAAGGGATGAATTATACAGTAACCATATTCGCGTAGGTTCTGAATGTTACGATTATGACTATTCGACCTATCTGGACGTCAGGCACCATTGCTAGATGGTCACTTCGATTAGTACAGGAATTGGTTCCTGTGCTGCCGGCTTAGGTTCGAACCTGCAGGGTCACACACATTAGAGGTTCCTATCTGATCTGATGGCTAGTGAAGAGTCCCACTGGACTGGGACTCTTCGACCAAGAGTCCTAATGCTTGGAGACTCTGAGTCCTACATGTCTGGGACTCTATGATCAAGAATCAGGATTCTCTGATCATGAGTTCCACATATTTTGGGTACTGGGGTCAAGAGTCCCACTGGTTTGGGACTTTTCTATCAAGGTTTCATATCGATGGACTTTGATGTCCGATTGCCCCTCGGATTTGGTCTCAGTATTTATGAGAGGTTTAATTAGTGATTTGATCACTAATTAACTCAATGTGATTGAGTAATTATTTTTGGATCAAGTTCAATTGAATTGGATTCAGTTGGGTTTGACCCGATTAGGTTAAGAGTTAACCTAATCACCGAGGTGGTTTGGTCTCTGATCTGATCAGGGGTTGGGCTTAGTCAATTTTTGATTTGATTAGGATTTTATTGAGCCTAATTAAGCCTAATTATGTTGAGTTTAATTTAGTCTAATTGTGCCTAACCTATTTTAATAAGGTTGGTTCAATTAGGTTTGAAACCACCTTTGATTTATCTCCCTACTCCACCTCACTCACCTGCGCCTATTTGAATTCACAAGAAATAAGTTCTCATGAATTTTCTCCCATGCAGAAGCCTTTCCATGCCTCTTCTTTATGCACCATTTGGGTGGATAATGATAAGGTTGGTTGGCCATTCAAATTCAAAGGATGTTTGAATTTGAATGGGCAACAAATCCCATGTGCCACCCCTTTCTTTTGTGCGCCACTTATTCTACACGAGAAAAGATTTCTCATGAAAACTCTCCATGCACAAAGAAGCCCACGCTCCTCTCTTCTCACACCAAGAGTGGATAAAGATTGGTTGGTTGGCATTTGAATTCAAATTCAATTTGAATTCAAGTGAGCAACCACCTAGCTTTATCCTCTCACGTTGTAAAAACACTGTAAAGATGCATCTTGCACTATTTTAAAAGAAATGAGAAGGTGGGGCATGCAATAATTTGATCTGAGAGAAAAAAGTTGGCATGAGAAAGCTTTTCTGTGTGAGAAAAGAAAAGAAAAGAAGAGAAAAGATAAGAGAGAGTGGGCGTAAGGTTTTTCTTGGAGTACCCTATGGTTTCTGCCTAGGGTTCGGGAAGTAAGAAGGTGAGCTACGAGTGTTGTGAGCCCACCAAACTTTAGGGAGAGCTTTATTAACCTCTCAAATATATTTGTTGATGATTTGGAGTATCTGAAGAGTCGACAGATCAAGATCGAAGGAGTTTGATCAGCATCAGCTATCCAAAGGGTTCTGTGATGAACTAGCATTCGTGAGGAGCTGATCAGATCGGAAGCTTCATGTGGATGATCTACAGAGGCCAGACATACTGTGTGGCTATATTGTAATGATTAGACCATTTCGATGGTGATCAGACTGCAGCGATCGGCTACCTGTACGAAGGTAATGTGTTCTGAACACAAAATAGTAAAATGTTTACTATAGAGAATTCAAAATTTCAAATTTAAATGCATACTATATATATCATATTTAGATCTTTATGTAGGATTAATACATGTTAATTAATTAGATTAATTAATAATTTTCACTATAAAATTATAATTTTGAAAAGTTTTAAAATTATCATTTTACCCCTGCACTGAAATTCACTTCAGAACCATGTGTGTTCAAAAAGATCAGTGGGAGCACGATTGTCTTTCTCATATTGTACGTAGATGACATCCTCCTAATTGGGAATGACATTCTCATGTTGACCTCAGTCAAAGTATGGTTGTCTAAAGATTTTTCTATGAAAGATCTAGGAGAGGCATCCTTTATACTGGGTATTAAGGTCTATAGAAATAGAGCAAATAGGATGCTCAGACTTTCACAGAAGATGTACATAGAGAAGGTGCTAAAAAGGTTTAGCATGAAAAATTCCAAAAGAGGTTTATTACCTTTTAGACATGGCATTCATCTCTCCAAGAAGATGTGCCCTAGCACACTTGAGGAGATTGAATGCATGAGCAAGATTTCTTGTGCTTCGGCAATAGGGAGCCTCATGTATGGCATGCTATGTACACGACCTGATATAGCCCATGCTGTGAGTGTCACAAGCAAATATCAGTCGAATCCAGACGAAGAGCACTGGACTTCTGTAAAATGTATCCTTAAGTACTTGAGAAGGATTAAGGATATATTTCTAGTCTTTGGGAGTGAAGAACTCCAGATTCAGGGATATATAGACTCAGACTTTATGTCTGATATAGATGATCGAAAGTCAATATTTGAGAGTCTGTTCATTTAAAATGATGGTGCAGTCAGCTGGAAGAGTTCCAAGCAGACGGTGATTGCTGATTCCACCATGGAGATAGAGTACATTGCTGCATCGGAAGCTACGAAGGAGGCATTCTGGTACAAGAAGTTTGCCACAGAGCTTGGATGTCATCGGATGCCATACCTCTTTACTGCGATAATAATGGCGCCATAGCCCTAGCTAAAGAGCCAAGGTCTTACCAGAAGTCCAAGCACATCGAGCAGTGATTCTGTTCGATCCGTGATTACCTCGAAAAGGATTATGTTGAGGTCAAGAGAGTCGACTCCACAGACAATGTGGCAGACCCACTGACTAAGCCATTGGGCCAGCAAAAGATCGAAGCCCACCTTAAGAAGATGGGACTTAGATATGTAGCCTATTGGCATTAGGTCAAGTGGGAGTTTGTTAGATGTGTGCCCTAGATGCCAGATTGGCTGACACATTCCTGTACAAATCTAAGGGCAAATTTATAATTTTGACTATAAATCAATAAATGAGTTTTTCTTATATCATATTATGTACATTGTATCTGTGATACATCCTTTGAGTTAGTAGGAATGTCAATTCATATTTTCAAGAGTTGAAAATTTAAGGCATGAATTTACATAACTAACTCATAAACAGCTCCTAACCATAAGATCATCACGAGGATGGTGATCGATCCGGAAGGTTGGTGTATGATCACTTCCTTAGGGTAGATGTGTCTTGAGTCTACGATATGGAGATACCAAAATGAGAGTACAGGTATTCATTGAGAACGAGAGTACTGAGCGTGACCATATCGAGCAGTCATAAGGAAGTCTACCTTCTAGTCGATGACTAGGACGATGCTGCAGTTGTGTGTCTAGTTCAACTCAAAAAAGGCTTGTTTTAATTCATGAGATAAATTTAAGACAAGCACCTGCTAATTCCTGTCACCTGTCAATTTTATTTTAGGACATTTGTCAAAAGTTGACATATGGGTCTTAAATTGAAGGCCACTTGGCAAGAGCTTATTGGAAGATTTTTGTGGAGCCAAATCACATCAAATTGGGCACCATAATCAGATTATGGTGGGAGCCCAATTGGATTAAGTGGGTGCCCCAAGTGGATAAGGTTGGAGAGTCTTGATAAGATTGGACTCTTTGGCGCCTACCTCTTTTTGTCCTTATCCAGTGTTGGTGCCAACTTTGAGATAGAGGCTTGGGTTCTTATTTGATGTGATTAGATGACATCAAGCAACCAATCAAAATTTTTTCAGAATTTATTGGGATATTTTGGTTGGTTGAATGAGGTGGCACTGTGCAGCATACAGGGTCTATATAAACCCTTCTGCACCTAGGGTTTAAGGCTGAAGTTGTTTTATGCACCAAACCTAATAGCTGCTGCCCCCTCCCTTCTTCTCCATATCCTCCCTACTCTCCTATCTCCCCTCTTCATGTCCAAGGAGTTGGACATTCATCTGGTGCAAGAAAAAGGCGTAGTGACGCCTGGAACAGGAAGGCTGCAGGACATCTTCGATAGGCTGCTGCTCCAACTTCAGAAGGAGTTCTGAAGCACTTCCAAATTAGATAGAGATCTGATTTTTGGAGCATAGATTTGTGAGGAGAATACATTCTAGGTCCTACCTAAGTGGATACCGGTAGAGGTCAGGCCCTTGCGTGGCTACATCAGAACCTCAGGCTGTGCTGAGATCATCTACAGGGTAATCAGATTACCCTTGAGGTATGTCTATACTTCTCATACTTTTAGATTTAATTTTAGATTTTAAATATTATATTATAAAATTAGATCTAATAGATATTAGATCTGAAATAGCATAGGATAAAATTTTTTAAATTATTTCGCCCCAGATTTGATGAAATCTGAAAGATCCTACAAAAGAAAAAAGTAGTTTTTCCTTCATGAGAAAGAGGCTGAATGCTTGGCTCTTTTGAAGCTTGAACACTTTTTCTTGAAGGATGAGAGGATGAAGAAAAGTTGGTGAAAATCTTTCTTAAATGCTCTCTGAATTTGAAGCCCACACTCCTCTCTTTTCTCTTCCTTTTTGGATTTACAATGAAGCTCACACTTTTTAATGATTTTTCTTTGATAATCCATTTTTCTACTTTTTCTTTTGATTCTCCATCTTTTAATAGGCTTGATAATGGGTGGAGATTGAGATTAGATCATTGGAGGGCTTGAACTAGCCATTGGAGATGAAATAGAGCCGTTGGGGATGAACTAGAAACTAACTGTTGAAGTCTATCTCATGGCTCGAGTCGACTCAGCTATCTTCAAGTCAACTCCTATCACCCCCCGAATTGACTCAAAATTCTATCGATTCAGCTCAGCCCTAGGATCTAAAAAATAGCTTTTTGTTTCTGAGAAGAAGTTGACTCGAATTCTGCTCGAGTCGACTCGGCCCCCATGCCAATGCTTCTCCTCGTACCAGAGGTGACTCCATTCTTCCTGGGGTCGACTCCAATTCATCTGAAACTTGAAAATCTTCTTTTTAAGCTTTCTTTTAGTGAATAGGTCAGTTCTTTTTGCTCTAGGATCAACTCTACCAAGTTAAAGACCTAATTTTTCTTCTTTAAAATCTTTGACTTGATGACTTTTGTGGAGATCTTTTCTTCAAATTATTTCTTCACCTTAAGTACCTGAAAAGACCTACAACCACTCTTGAAATACTTGGTTAGAATCATAATTACTCAAAATTTGATAATCATCAAAATCAAACATGGGGTTAACAGTATATCAGCTTTTGGAGCCTTCTTTCCTCATGCACCAGAATCGAACTAAGGGCCATGGGGGAACAACCATGTACAAAAAGAGTTCTTCATTTGGTTTGGGTTTGCTGAGAATGGATGGCAAGCTGAGATAATTATTCAGCTCATCAAAAGCCATCAAGCATTCATAGGTCCACTAGAAGTCCTTTGCCAGCTTTAGGATTTGAAAGAAAGAGAGTGTTAATCCAAGGATTAATTTTGATGAGTACAAAATATTTTAGTATGATACTAATAATTGTGTATTCTTAGAGAAGTTAATTTATTTTATAAAGAGCACAATAAGTATGAATATTTAAAGAGGCATGGAGAAGCTTAGAAGAATAAATCCTAAAGTTAGAGAAGTATTTAAAGTATTTGGAGAAGTATTTTTAAGCATTTTTCAGATGGCACAAGCATCAAGTCGACTCCAAGCATTATTCGAGTTGGCTCTCTCCAAAAAGCAAAGAGTGGATTTTTCAGCACTAGTCTTGAGTCGACTCCAAATCTGTATGAGTTAGCTCCTACCTAATCTGAGTTGAATGCGATAATAGCCTAACGACTAATTTTTCTACAAACTTTCAATGGATAAATCTGATTTTTATGAGCTAGTTTGACCTCTCCAATGGCTATTACACCTCCTCCAATCAAATTTAAGTATATTTAAGATATAAAATCAATTAGAAAAATAGATCTAATAGAGAAGATATTGATCCTATAATTGATTTTGATGATTACAAAATAGTAAGTAACTATGATTCTAATCATATATTTCAAGAATGGATGTAGGATTTTTCAAGTGCTTAAATAAAGAATTTATCTATAGGATAAATCCCCTAAAGGGAGCTATGTCAAAATAATTCAACGAGAAACTTTCAAGTTTTTGACTTAATGGAGATGACCCAGAAGCATAGGAGTTGACTTTTGAAGAATTTAAGTTTCAAAAAGTTTAAGAGTCGATCCCAATAGTAGAGGAGTCAAGTTTGGCATGGTTGGAGTTGACTGGTATACATACAACTTGATTCATGGGTAGATGAGTCGACTCTCTTAGTAAAGATAGAAAGCTACATTTTTGGGATCCTAGCTTGAGTCGACCCCTGGACAAGTTGAGTCAACTCATGAAGATGGCAAACTGACTCTTTCAAGAAGGACAAAACACAGAACTTTTAGATCCTGAGGTTGAGTTGACTCAAAGAATTTGAGTCGAATCCTGACATAGGAATAACAATAATAGCTAGTTTTTCTATACTTCTCCAATGGATATTTCTCCACTTCAATGGCTAGTCCAAAAATCCCAATAGTAAAAGCTCACTCTTTAGCCATTTTTAAGCTTACAAAAGGCTAGAGAAACTTTTGGAAAGTGAGATTGAAGGGATTAAGGAGTGAAATACTCAAATTTGTGAGAGCATCATTAAATATCCTTGAGAAGGAGAAAAGAGAGGGATTTGTGCATAGATTTCAGTGGCTTCTAAGAGTGATCATCTTCATTATCCTCTCAAGCATCTATAAGAAAAGTTGAAGCTATTGGGATGCGTAGGTGTTGAAAATTATGTCTTAAAATCAATCATATGACGATTGAGTTCATCCTTGCATATGAATTATTGATTATTGAATAATGGTTATTCTGATATTTTTCATCACAAAGTGACACCTTTCTTGAACTCTTGTACTGTGATGAAGTTCCTACAACTATGTTAGTATACGATAAAGAGAGGATTTATCATATAGTTTTTAAACAAGTTCGCGATCAAATGATATGTCATTACGGAATGATGATGTTTATCGAGTGAAGGTCATTGTGTGCCATATGGGTTGGTTGTCCTCTTAACCAAGGAGTGTGGTGACACTGGTATGGCATATAGATGAGATATAAGGGTACATCATCACTGAACAAGTGACTCACTTGCTAAGCATTTTGCGGTCAAGAGCTGCTCACAAAATATATGGGTATAAATATCTTTCAAATCTGAGATCACCATAATAACTTGCAAGCAACTCACTATACTTTGAGGTCGAACTATCTAAATTTTTAATGCAGTGATGGAAGGCTACTGGGTACAGTCAAGTACTTGCGAAGTCTATGTGTGGATCAAGATGGGATTGACCCTTCTAGATTATTGGAGTTGATGTATCACTGTATTTCAATTTAGTAAAGTCTTGACCAAGATAATCCATGAGATGGATTTGAAAGATTGAGATACAATATGGATGAAGCAATCTCGATTGACAGTTAACCTGAGACCATCCTAGAGCATCCAGGGTCAAAAGGATGAATTATGCGGTAACCATGAGTATGGGTTCTAAAATATTACTTTGAGATAATTTGATCTATCTAGATGTTGAGAACCATTGCTAGTTGGTATCTTGATTAGTACAGAAATTGGTTCCTGTGCTATCGGCTTAGTGTTTGAACCTATGGAGTCACGCACACAAGTCAGACAAAGTAGGAAGGAATTGACCTATGTTTATATGTCCAATCTGGAAGTACTTGATTTGATTGAACATATAAGCTAACTTGATTGAGAATTGAGTTATGGATCAAATGAGATTGAAGAGTTGACTATGTCTAGCTAGCACTACACATGAGGTTCAGATTCAATCCCGGAGATGAACAATTTCTATCTATGATCCATGGAATATATGAAAGATTGAATTTAAGTATTAATTAATTTTAGATTAGATATGAATTAATTAGACTTAAATAGGTTCAAAATATAAGTTAGACTTGGTATAAAAATTTTAAAGAGTTTAGGATTGACAGCCTTTCGAAATTATTTTGAACCGGCTTCGAATAAGATTTGAATCGGACCTGTTTCAGATGAGATATGAGTATTCCTACTTGCACTGGGAATACCCACTCATGAAGCATGATCAAAAATTGGTTTGGTGCTTATTTGGGATGTCCCAAGTGGGTGTGAGAGTGGGTGCAAAGTGGATGTCATAAGTGATGGCAATTATATCTCATGTAGGAGTCCTTTCATGAGTATTGGACCAATTCAAATCATATTTGAATAAAGAGTCCTCCTTTCATTGGGTTATGAGAATCATCTATAAATAGAGAAGGTCTCTACCTATGGATGAGAGAAGAGAATAGAATAGTAAACAAATCAAATTGAGAGAAGAGAAAAAGAGAGAGAGAGAGAAGCGTGTGAAGAGAGAGGTCCTTCATCTTCTACATCTCTCCCTTTGTTGCTGCCTCCTCTCCTTGGGCGTGGATCCTTCTTGGGCATCCTACCTACTGGTGTGAGATGTCATATCATCACATCTCATCCCTCGATTGATTGTGTATGCGAAGCCAATTAGATTGGAGTTCATCCTACTTTCCTGCGGTGTCTGACGTGCATGCGAAGTAGAGGGTCGCATATCCAGGCCTCCATGAAGGTTTATATCAAAAAATTTAAGATTTGATCCTTGGTTTTACTGTGATTCAGGTAAAAATTTGATCCTTAAATAAGTAGAATATCAGAAAAAAAATTTAGATGCAACCTGGGTATTCTGGAGGAAAATTATTTCCTTCCCTTCAACTGGTATCAAAGCAGGTCTGAAATATATACATATAAAATAAATTTTTTTATGATTATTTATATAAGATATAATTAAGATTTTTTGTGTGATATTAAATCTCATTTAAATCTATTTATATAAAATTTTTTATCTAATTTTGATTGGATTAGAGGTGCCTAATCAATGGTTGATTGAGGTTGTTATAAATCTATTATAATAAAATTCTGCTATTGCTAAATTTTTGATGAAAATTAATATAAATTAAAAATCTATTTTAAATATATTTTAATAAAATTTTAATTTTATTATTTTTATTATAAAGTGAGGATTATTTTAGATTTAAATTGAATTTATTTTGATAGATATTTAGAACTAAATTCTATCACAATTCAGCACTATGCAAAAGTAGATTTTATCAAAATTAATTCATTATGTATTCATATTTGCATCTAATTATTTTTCTATTTGATATCAAATCTAAAATTAATATTTTATAATTAGTATAAGATAAGTTTTAGATTTGATATGATGTATATGATACATCAAATCTAATTGGATTAAATAAAAAACATAATTGATGAGATCAAGGATATGTTCATGACATAAAATAGTTTTGTCAATAATTACATATTGATGTAATTATATATAAAATTAGATTTTAGATCTTAGTAGCCTAGTACTCAGATTGATGGGATCATCAGATCATCCGATCATAAGAGATTGAAGAGATTAATCTCTCTTTTGCCTATTTGATGGGTTCTTTTATGATGTGTAGGGGTATCGTTGTAATTTAGTTTCATGAAGAAGAAAAATGAACAGAATTTTATATATTATTTTGATCATAGATATATTTAGATTAGATCTAAAGTGATTTATGATTCAATGTAATAGAATAAAATTTAGATATGAAATTATTTTAGATCTAAATTATATGTTACATATAATGTAATTGGTATTGATCTAAAAGTTATCATGATACATAAGATATATGAATGAAATTTAGATCATACCTATGTATGTTTAATTATTAAACATATTATAAAAATTTATTTTTATGTGTTGAAATATATGGTATGCTTCACTTGAAACCCTTATAGAATAGTTCTACAAACTGAAACACACATTTCACATACTTAATTTTGAATAAAGTTTGAATAATCTAGAATTGAGAATTGAAGATCATTAAGACACCATATAATATGATGAGCAAAGGATTAGCATGAATTCTTTTTATTGGGTTAGACCTAGGGTTAGAAATACATATGGATCAAGTAGAGAAATTAATTAAATCTAATCAAGTATTAAATTAGATTAGGTCAGTATTTCTCTAAATCAATCTCAATAGTTGAAGTTTGATCAAGTCTATGTGTTTGACTTTAATAAATGGAACATGATCATGGCTCCATGGTTGAGCCCGAACTTCTAGTGTACCAAATCGAAACTAATTAACTAGTTGGTGTCTAAGGTAAGTTTGGCATATTCGATCAAGTGATTTTTAATTGGGAGCTGTTCACCTAGATGCATCTACGGTGAGTTAAGGGCAAATTCCTCCCACTGATCTCACTTATCTGGTCAATATGGTAGATTATATTTTGATTAGGTCACTAGTCAATTCATGCAGACCCATGCCATTAAGGTGAATCAGTGTGACTGATTTAGGTATCTTTAGATCAGCTTGTGTTTAATCCTTTACATGACTTAGTAAAGTCAGTGGAAGGATTTGCAGCTTGCAGGTCGACTTCTTCACTTATTCTCAGGTCAATGAAATCAAATCTTCTAAATTTTTAGGTCCATAAAGTGATAAAGTTATGAGATAACTTGGTCATTGCCTCCCATTAAGGTGTGTGATAATGAGTCCAATATTCCAAATAGGCATTGGAGGCACCCATGCCTGGTGTCTATTACGTATTGAAATTATCATTCATCATATGACCATCATGATGTACCTTCAGATCAATGCTCAGGTTGGCCGAGCCACACACGGGCCTGGATATCCATTTGTTGGATGCACTTGATGTGTCATGTTAGTGCTTGGATCTAACCAAGATTTTCAGTGGAGGCGCCACACGCTTGCTGAAGGGATGTCTGGGGCAAAATCCAATGCTAGAAGTTGTTTGGAGAAATAATTGGTTATGAACCTATCCATGGATGCACTAGGGTTAGCCAAGCCACACTCAGGCCTGAATGCTGTCTATGTGAATTCTAGTACCCGCTAAAGAATTAATGTAATTCCTCGAGTTGGAGGTAGAGGCTGCCAATTCATAAAAAATAGTGAGATGACCTTTAGACTAAAGTCCATGTCTTTAGGATTAAAAAAATAATTTATATACCAATAGGCTAATATTTTCTCCTTTCAATTATGGCCAATACACTATCCTTCCGTTCACTGTTGGACAGTGACAAGCTCATCGGACCCAACTTCGATAGCTGGTATCGAAAGTTGAAGATCATGTTGGAGCACGAGAGGATTTTGTATGTCCTTACAGATCAGGCACCTGAAGAACCTGCAGCCAATGCTCCTCATGCTGCGAGAGATATTTACATGAAGTGGCTCAATGATCGCATGATTGTGCATTGCGTGATGAGGATAGCTATGAACGATAAACTTAGTCATAGGTTCGAGGATGCATAGCCTGAGGAGATGATTCAAAGGCTGAATGAGTCCTTCAGCATCCCTGAGGATGCGGAGAGACATAAAACCTCTTGCACAGTATTCAATACCTATATACGAGAAAGAGATTCAGTCACCGATCATGTATTATATATGATTGAGCAGATTGAATGTCTTAGCAAACTTGGCTTTCCATTGCATGAATAGTTAGGCAAGGATGCTATCCTCAATTAGCTATCAAAATCCTACCTACCCTTTCTCAGTCATTATAGAATGACGAAGCCTGCAGTAAACTACCATGGTGTGCTAGGGTTACTACAAACTTTTGAGAAGGATCACTAGCTCTAAAAGGAACCAGTGAATTTAGTGGGAGGTTCATCTATAGAGCATCGATCCTCTGAAAGAGAAAAGAAGAAAAAGGTATAAAAATCTCGTGCCGCCGATCCCAAGAAGAGCAAACCATCAAAAGTTGACAAGAGCCAGGCAGAGTGCTTCTTCTATAAGAAGCTGGGTCATTGAAAAAAGAATTGTCCTGCTTATATAGCCACCTTTGACCCAAACAGGCCTAAGAACAAAAGAAAGAGGCAAGTGGTTGATTCACAAGGTATTTATATGATAACACCTTGTAATTTCTCTGTTTGTGATACTTCTACATGAGTATTGGATATCGAAAGTCCTATTAATATATGCAATTCATTGTAGGGACTGCAGGTAAGTAAAAAATTTCGAGAGGATGAGTGGTTCCTTAATGTTGGAGATGGAAGCCTTATTCCAATTCTGGCCTTGAGAACTTTGCAGCTTGTTTTCAAGTCCAGTAGTGTCATGTTAGATGATTGTCATTATTGTCCCTCCTTTATGATGAATGTCATCTCTGTAGGCCTTTAGGCCAAACTTGATTACAAGTTTATAATAAAAGATGATTTTTGTGATATCATTATGAATGATACCACAATTATGCATGGACAACTAAAACATGGTATATACATAATGTTGGGTATAAAATACCCCCCAGCCGAAGTTCGTGACAGGAGTGACCCTCCGTGGATTCTACCGACTTCCGACCTTCAGCGACATCTTTTCGAACCTCTCTGGCGGCCGAGCCTCCGCAACACTCCCAAGTTTTGCCGACGGATAAGCCCCCACCAGCATCGACCAGATTCTTCGTGACGGACGGACTCCACCCAAGTTTCCACGATAATCGACCACCTTCTAGACTGCATCCGGACTCCTACGGGAGCCGGACTTCGTCCCCGACTCTGGCTGCAGGAAGACTTCGCTCGGACTCCTATGGGAGCCGGACTTCATCCCCGACTCCAACTGCGGGAAAACTTCATCTGCACTCCTATGGGAGCCGGACTTCATCCCTGACTTCAATTGCAGGTAGACTTCATCCGGACTCCTACGGGAGCCGGATTTCATCCCCGACTTCAACAGCAGGTAGACTTCATCCGGACTCCTACGGGAGCCAGACTTCATCCCCGACTCCGGCTGCAGGAAGACTTCATCCGGACTCCTACGGGAATCGGACTTCGTCCCTGACTTCAACTGCAGGTAGACTTCAACCAGAATCCTATGGGAGCCGGACTTCATCCCCGACTCCGGCTTTAGGAAGACTTCATCCGGACTCCTACGGGAGCCGGACTTCATCCCCGACTTCAATTGCAGGTAGACTTCATCCGGACTCCTACGGGAGCCGGACTTCATCCCCGACTACGGCTGCAGGAAGACTTCGCCCGGACTCCTACGGGAGCCAAACTTCATCCCCGACTCCAACTGCGGAAAGACTTCATCCGGACTCCTACGGGAGCTGGACTTCATCCCCGACTTCAACTGCAGGTGGACTTCATCCGGACTCCTACGGGAGCCAGACTTTGTCCCCGACTTCAACTGCAGGTAGACTTCATCCGGACTCCTATGGGAGTCGGACTTCATCCCCGACTTCAATTGCAGGTAGACTTCATCTGGACTCCTACGGGAGCAGACTTCATCCCCGACTCCGGCTGCAAGAAGACTTCACCCGGACTCCTACGGGAACCGGACTTCGTCCCCGACTCCAACTGCGGGAAGACTTCATCCAGACTCCTACGGGAGCCAAACTTCATCCCCGACTTCAACTACAGGTAGACTTCATCCGGCTCCTACGGGAGCCGGACTTCGTCCCCGACTTCAACTGCAGGTAGACTTCATCCGGACTCCTACGGGAGTCGGACTTCATCCCCGACTCTGGCTGCAGGAAGACTTCACCCGGACTCCTACGGGAGCCGGACTTCATCCCCGACTCCAACTGCAGGTAGACTTCATCCGGACTCCTACGGGAGTCGGACTTCGTCCTCGACTCCGGCTGCAGGAAGACTTCATCCAGACTCCTACGGGAGCCAGACTTCATCCCCGACTTCAATTGCAAGTAGACTTCATCCAGACTCCTACGGGAGCCGGACTTCGTCCCCGACTCCGACTGCAGGAAGACTTCGCCCGGACTCCTACGGGAGCCGGACTTCATCCCCGACTCCAACTGTGGGAAGACTTCATCCGGACTTCTACGGGAGTCGGACTTCATCCTCGACTTCAACTGCAGGAAGACTTCATCCGGACTCCTACGGGAGCCAGATTTCATCCCCGACTTCAACTGCAGGTAGACTTCATCCAGACTCCTACGGGAGCCGAACTTCATCCCCGACTCCGATTGCAGGAAGACTTCGCCCGGACTCCTACGGGAGCCGGACTTCATCCCTGACTCCAACTGTAGGTAGACTTCATCCGGACTCCTACGGGAGCCAGACTTCATCCCCGACTCCGACTGTAGGAAGACTTCGCCCGGACTCCTACGGGAGCCAGACTTCATCCCCGACTCCAACTGTAGGTAGACTTCGTCCGGGCTTCCACGGGAGCCAGACTTCCACCCTAAATTCCTATTGCAGGTAGATCTCACCCCGAACTCCTACAAGGGCCGGACTCCGAGCTTCTACTGCAAGCGACCCACTCTGAGTTTTCGCTACAAATGGTCTACTTCAAATTTCTACCACGAGCGGTTCGTGCTGGATTCCCACCATAAGCCTTCAGCTGAGCTTCCATTATGGATGAATTTCTTTCAGATTTCTGTTGCAGGCAGGCCTTGGCCGAGACTCCTCGACAAATGATCCCCATCCAGGCTTCTACGGAGATCGGACTCTGATCGAACTTCTATAAGCGAGCAAATGCCATGCTCATAGAATCTAGTAGCTAGACCCCTCCGGCGGATGAACCTCTCCAGCGCCATCCGGTATCCACCATCGGTCGACCCTCTGTCGAAGTCTGCACAAAACCAGACTGCATCTGCAGAAAGCCTCTGACCGAGCTCCTACGGCAAGTGGTCCTCGCCTGCAGCCTTAACGCCCAAGGCACCCAACAGGATTTGCAACATCCGAGCTCCTCTCAGATGGATGGCTACCTCTCTCTGCCAGGCACCTCAACCGAACTTTGACCGACAGGCCCGGACCCCCTGGCAGGCCACAGTAATGGCCACGACTCTACTCCACTTCCTGCGACGGATCCCACGCGGCTCCATCACTCCCTAACAGGCCTCAGTAATGGCCACGACTCTGCTCCACTTCCTGTGATGGATCCCATGCGGCTCCATCACTCCCTGGCAGACCACAGTAATGGCCACGACTCTGCTCCACTTCCTGCGATGGATACCACACGGCTCCTCCACCCTCTGGCAAGTCGCGACAACGGACGTCGCTCCACTCCTCGCAACAGACTCCACATGGCAGGTCTCGGTGATGGCCACGATTCCACTCCACTACTCTTCACAACAAACTCCTCCTGACCCTGAGCGGCCCACTGCCAGACGGTTACAAACATCGCTATCAGTCTGTTACACCCTCCGCCTATAAAAGGGGGACCCCAGATACGTTATTCTTTAAGCTCTAATTTCTATCCCAAAACTCTGCTAAAATTTTCGTTCGAACACTCCATTCTTGTTGAGGCAGAGAACTGACTTGAGCATCGGAGGGTCATGCCGGAGCACCCCCAACTCTGATTTAGACTTCCTTTGTAGGTCCCGACGGCGACCGCGACTCCCTCGACTCCAGCTTCTCCGACGCAGGTGGATTTTTGCACCAACAGGATTGGCGCTAGAGGAAGGGGCCTATGTCTTCGCAGTACCCTTGTTCTTAAAGGAGCGCTCAACAGGACCGTCTCCGATCATCTTTTTCGACATCCTCTCCTCCTTCCCCCATTAGGTCTTCGCCCGATGCCTCCCCGCAAAGCATCCAGCGGTGATCCATGACCTCCGTGGCCAGATCTCAGGCTCCGGCCTCACCTCCAATTTTCCACCTCCTCCCCCTCCTCCGGCAATGACGGTTGGCGCGGAGCAATTTGACCTACTGGTGCAGTAGGTCAGAGGCCTCACTGAAGCTATGTGGGCCATGCAACAGTAGCAGCAGCTGCAGGCATCGGTGCGACTGGAGAGAGCATCGCCAGAACTCCAAAATCCGACAGTAGGATGGGCCACTTGGGCCAGCCGCCCCATCTTTCCCGAAAAGATGAATCTGAGGGTGGAGAGCCCTCAGTCAGATCACGATTCCACCCATGGAAGATCTCTACCTCCATTCTGCCAGAAAACCCTCGAGACCCATAGTCGAGAGAATTTCCTGGACTAGAGGCTCCAGAAGATGAACCGATGGATTGAAGAACTCTGCCACGCTCCCCCCGCTTATGGTGAGGATATTTGTACTGACCCCCCCTTTTTCTCAAATGTCATGCAGGAACCGATCCCGCCGAACATCAAGCTCCCTTAGTTTGAAAGCTACGACGGGACTTCGGACCCAGTTGACCACCTGGAGGCCTTTCGGACAATGATGCTGCTTCATGGCATGCCTGACGCCATCCTGTAACGAGCTTTCCCATCCACCTTGAAGGGATGACGAGAAATTGGTACTCGACGCTGAAGTCGGGTACTATCTTTTCCTTCGATCAGATGAACCACCAGTTTGTGGCTCATTTTATTAGCAGCCGGCATCCCCGGAGGGGTTCGGAGTCCCTCATCAACATCAAGTAGAGGGAGGGGGAGTCCATCCGGGCTTACGTCAACCGTTTCAATGTCGCCGCATTGGAGGTCTGGAACTTGGACCAATTGGTCGCGATGGCCGCTCTGAAAGACGGCCTTCAGAAGAACGACCTTTTATTCTCTCTGAAAAAGAAGTACCCCAGGATTTTGCTGATCTGTTGGCTCGGGCCGAAGGGTACGCCTGAGCAGAAGAAGCCTTCAAAATGAAGGATAGGGAGACTGCGAGAGAGCGACAGGCGGGAGACTCGAGTAAGCCCGCAGTCGAGAAAGGGGCGAGAGAAGCTCGGCCACGTTCTCGGACTCCCCCCGGGCACAAGCGCGCCCAAACTCCTCCCCAAGCACACAGACAGAGAAGCCTGGAGTGCCGAGTCTGTCGGGGGTCTCCCCCAGGAGATTCCATAGCTATGCCCCCCTCAACGCATCGAAAACCTAGGTGCTGATGGAGGTCAGAGAACAACTCCCAAGGCCAGAAAGGATGCGCACGCACCCCCAAAAGCACAATTCTAATAAGTTCTGCCTCTACCATCGTGACCACGACCACGACACGAAGGAATGCATTCAGCTCTGAGATGAGATCGAGGAGCTCATCAGATGAGGTCGGCTCGACAGGTTCATTCGACGCTGGCCTGAGGGTAGAGAGAATCGACAAAGGGCCCTGCAGCAGCCTGAGCCACCGAGGAGAGAAGAGCAGCCCGGAGATCGACCTCCAATTGGGATCATCAACTCTATCTCTGGAGGATCTTGACAAGAAGCAGACCTTCTACGGCCCTGGGATTTGAAAAACTTGTAAATATATTACGAACGATCCTGCTTTAAATCAAGATTCCTTTCAAGTCTGCATATCTTTTCCTTTTTGGTATGGACTTGTAACAACAGGGGATGACCCCTTCGGACAATGAAAACAAACCCTAATGTGGGCAAAGTTGACAGTCCGATTATTTGTAGACCGAATGGGGGGAGAGGCCATACAGCATCCATATGCACCCCCACGGCCATGTTAGGGACAGGAGGAGAACCTCGCCCTAACATGAGCAAGGTCGAAGGCCCGGTTATTTGTAGACCGGATGGGGGGAGAGGCCATACGGCACCCATATGCGCCCCCACAGTCATGTCAGGGATAGGAGGAGAACCCCACCCTAACATGAGCAAGATCGAAGACCCGATTATTTATAGATCGGATGGGGGGAGAGGTCATACAGTGCCCATATGCACCCCCACAGCCATGTTAGGGACAGGAGGAGAACCTTGCCCTAACATGAGCAAGGTCGAAGGCCTGGTTATTTATAGATCGGATGGGGGGAGAGGCCATATAGTGCCCATATGCGCCCCCACAGCCATGTTAGGGACAGGAGGAGAACCTCGCCCTAACATGAGCAAGGTCGAAGGCCCAGTGATTTGTAGATCGGATGGGGGGAGAGGCCATACAGTGCCCATATGCACCCCCACAGCCATGTTAGGGACAGGAGGAGAACCTCGCCCTAACATGAGCAAGGTCGAAGGCCTGGTTGTTTGTAGACCGAATGGGGGGAGAGGCCATACAGTACTCATATGTGCCCCCGCAGTCCCGTTAGGAACAGAAGGAGAACCTCATCCTAACCTGAGCTGAAATCGATCACATCAGAAGAACCTCGTCCTAACACCAATTAAGGTCTGATCATTCAAAATCGGATAAGAAAAAGGAAACCTTCCCAGCGACCCCTCTGCGCTCTCGCGACCCCACTAAGAGTAGGGGAAGACCCCCACTCGAGAAAAGGAAAAAAGGGAAGGAGTTAAAAAGAAAAGCGATGAACTACATCAGCGACAAATGGAAAACAAATTGCATTAAAAATGCAGGGGACCTCATCTCAGCGAGGATGGCGGTTCTCATAAAAAATCTTCGATCTTCAAAAGAGCTCTCAACGCAGGCCAAGGATAAGACGGCTTCCTCAGGACGACGAGAAGCTTAGATCTCCGAGCTCGAACTCTGAAAGGAGGCATCAAACTCGAGTGGTCCCAAACAAATCAGCGGCCATAAACAGAAGGACGGGCCAATGCGACGGGATCGGGTACCTCCGAATGGCATTGATATCGGACAAGGCAAAAGCGAAGGAAGCACGGCAAATGACAATTCAACACGTGAGTAAAAGAGGTAACGAAAAATTCTCTTGTCATGTCATTAATTAAGTATACATTACAGAGCCCTTGAGACTGAAAAAGAAAGATGACAAGAAAAGCAAGCCGAAGTGGCAACGACCAAGAACCTCCAGACGACATCGACATCAAAAAGGAAAAAAAAAAGAAGAAACAACAATGCCAACAAACAAACAAGCGGCAAAAGAAGACACATGGAAGGACGAAATGCAAAAAGAGCCCTAAGGGGGCCCGACTTCCTCCGACTTCGAACTTTCGGCTTCGACCCTCATCAGGGAGTGCCTTAAGCTCTCGACTTCTTCTTCCAATTCCTTCCCTCTCATTAGCATCTCCATATATCTCCGATGAAGTCGCTGGCTTTCGTTCTCCGCCTCTCGACACCTTTTTCTCAGGACCTCAGATTCTGCCTCCGCATCCTTGACTGCCTGCTACTCGTATACCAGCTGGATCTTCAATTGCTGCAATTCGGCCTTCCCTCCCCAAGGGCGACAGATAGCTCTTCTATGATTCTTCTCAGGGATTGGAGTTTGTTGGGATCCCGAACAGGAGCAAACTGAGCTCCTTCAGCTAGCTGCCTTTGAAGGCGGGCAACCTCATCGATCGCCATCCTGATCCTCCCCCTATAGTCGTCCACCTGCTTGCACCAACCGGCACGGTATGCATTATAGCTCACCTCGGCATCCTGGAGCTGTTGCTGAAGGTCGGAGAGCTTCTTCGACCATTCCCGATCGCAGTCAGCCGAGTCGAAAGTCGGGATGAGCTTCCTTCCAACTGGCTAATCCTCTCCTGCGTAGCCGACAGCTCCACTCTGAGAGAGCTGATCTTGGTAGCTTGGGCCCAAGATCGGTCGCTGGCATGCTTCTTATGTTCCTCGAGCTCCTTCTCAAAGTTTCTTTCCTCCGCTGTACTCCATGATCCCCTTCACGTGGAGGTTCCGAAAGTGGGTGGCCTCCGTGGTGGCCTCAGAGTGACTCTCCCTTAACCTGCAAAGTTTGCCATCCATCTCTTTCGACCTTTTTGTTAAATGATGAACTTTCTTCTTTAGATGTTGGATCGTGGACTTCAGCGAAATTCCCTGTGGCAAGAGAAGCACTTCGGCAGGACACTGCCATCGGGAGACAAAAGCGTCAAGGCGTGTCTCATTGCAAAAAAAAAAAAAAAAAAAAAGAGGAGGGAGGAAGAGTGGAGAAGCCCTCCATAAGGAGAAATCCAATTTTATTGATTGAATATTTTTTAAAGATAAAAAAAAAATTGCAATAAAAGAAAAATACAAAGTCAGAGGTCTCAGACCTCTGAAATAGGAGTTGGAGAGCTCGGTGTTCTCGGAAGGGGGGCTGCGATGGCAGTGGCAGTATGAGAGGGCCCGACTTCATCTTCAGATGCCTCATCCAAGAAGCTGAGGTCAAGCTCGGGAAATTTCTTGACCACCTTCTCTTGACAGAGCTCGAATCCTTTGATGAATGCTTTTTGACCGAATTTGATGTTCAGATCCCTCATCTCCGTGGAGGCCTTAAACTCCTCCACTGCTAGGACCCTGGCCTCCGAGATCAAAACTAAATCTGCTCCGTCAAATTTGCGACCTCGGCCTCCACCTTCCTCACCGTCTCCTCCGAGGCCTGCTTTTCTTTCTCAAGGGTCTCTTGGAGGTTGGCTATCTTGACGGCCTTTTCTTTGAGGCAAGCGACTTCGGCCCGGTGACTCTCCTCCGCCTGGATGGCATCCCTCCTCGCCCGATTCGTTGCCTCGATGTTGGCAAGGAGCTGGTGCCTGATCTACAAGGGTGGCCAGGAGGTCAGAATGAAAGTTGAAGAATTAATCAAACAAAGGTGCGAGGGGAAGAAGGAAGGTGAATCTGTTCACCTCGAGAAGGATCCTAAGGAGTCCCAAACCCACTGTTCGGGATCGGCATGAACAATCCTCTAGACGACTTCGGGCAGGATGCAGCCATCGACCAGTCACTTTATCAGGTCCCTGTCATTAAAGGGATTCTCCCCTGGCTCTTCTTCGAAACCGTGGGACTCTCCGATGGTGGCTCGGTGGCTACTCACCCTGCGGGCCACCGACTTCCTTCTCCTCCCCCTCTCAACCCCTGGCACCTCCTCGAAGCGGGCCCCCGAAGCGGGAGCCTCAGCGGGGGAGCTCCGTGAAGAGGCTCGGGGAGCTGGAGGTTCGGCGTTTGAAGGAACGTCGACCGCGAGGGCCACCTAGGCAGGCGTGGTCAAGCTCGTCTCCTCTGTTCTGGCCTTCTTTGCCGATCCGGAGGCTTCAACGCCTTTTCTTTTGTGAGCCTTGAGGCCCCTGGCGAGCATCCGTGCTGCTTCGACGTCCATTCTTAAAAAAAAAAAAAAGAAGATCAGTGATGGGGTGAAAAAGGAAGAAGTGACATGCAAAAAAAAAAAAAAGAGAGAGAAGCAGAGTAGGAGAAAAGAAGAGGAAAGGAAAGATGAGATACTCGCAGGATCCAGGGGGCTCAAGCCGATGTTGAATAAAAACTACTCCTTTAGAAGGTTGGAAAGGGAAGGAGTCGAATAACCAAGAAGCCTTCGGGCGGCCTGAAGGTCGTCCTCCCTCAGGCTAGGAGCCCGACGGACAGAGTCCCTCAGGGAGCCCCAAGGGGGCAATCCCAGCCTCAAGGTCGGGCATTGGACGAAGAGGTACTTTCCCTTTCAGTTATGGATTGAAGAGGGAGCACCTTTCAGCAACCCCTTCTTGCCAAACTGGGGGGAGAAATACCACCAGTCCTTTGTCGAGGGGTGGTGCTTCAAGGTGTAAAAATACCTAAATAAAGAAAGAGATGGCTGAACTTCGACTACGTGGCAAAGGGAGAGGAACCCTATCAGAAACCTAAAGAAATTCGGCGCAACTGAAGCCAAAGAAATGTCTAAAAAATGGAAAAGAACGACGATGAAGGGCGAAAGTGGAAGATGGAGCCCGGCACGGGAGGCCTCCTGGTATAGGCAGAAATGGCCAGGTGGGGGGGTGCTAGCCTGGTCGGCGGGATCAGAAAGCTTCAGATCATACTCCGGAGGAACTCCATACTGAACCCTTATCAGTAAAAGTTCATCCAGAGTCAGAGAACAAGGAATGGCACCCGGCGCAAAAATCAGACGAGGCCCAGCCCTAGATGAGGGTTCGTCTACAGTATGAGGGTTCTGAGGGGTTGAGGCGGACGAACTCTCAGAACCACTAGAGGCGAAGGTGCCAGAAGACATCTCAAACAAGGACCCTAAAAATCCCAAAAAAATCAGGCAAAATAAGAGGCGAAAGGTTCGCGGGAGACCAAACTAGGAGAATGCGGTGGAAGGAAAATGGAGGAGAAAGGGCACCTAGATGGCAAGAAGAGAAACGAAAGTTTCGGGACTAACCTAGGTCACTCCGAAGGATGTAGAGGGGCGAGGACAGGGATGACTCGAAGAATGCTTAGGGCCAAGGTGGACACCGAAGAGGGTCAGAGCTCTCGGAGAGAAGGCAGACACCGACAGAACTCTCAGGCGGAATGAGACTTCGGAAGGCGGAAAGGTGGGTTTAAATAGAACCTGGGATCCGACGCTATAATGATCGTGGATCTACCCAGACCGACCCATGCTCGCCACATGTCCCACTCGCCATCGCAGGCGGCTAAAAGCTGCTTATAGCTGACAGAGCCATTACTGCGCTGTACCTGGGCCAACACTCCAGCGGAAATTTCGAAAGGTCCCTTCGGATCGCCCCGATTTGAAAAGACTCCAGCATGCGTGCATTAAATGCCAGAATATCTGAGGGCGATCGTGCACAGGATTCAAGGGGACAACTTCGACTGCAAAAATTTTCCTATACTTCCTTCATTCGAAACTCGAACTCGAAAGTAGGAGGACTAGTGTTGGGTATAAAATATCCCCCAGCCAAAGTTCGTGACAGGAGTGACCCTCCGGGGATTCTATCGACTTCCGACCTTCGGCAACATCTTTTCGAACCTCTATGGCGGTCGAGCCTCCGCAACACTCCCAAGTTTTGCCGATGGATAAGCCCCCACCTACGTCGACCGGATTCTTCACGACGGACGGACTCCACCCAAGTTTCCATGATGACCGACCACCTTCTAGACTGCATCCGGACTCCTACGGGAGCCGGACTTCATCCCTGACTCCAGCTGCAGGAAGTCTTTGCCCGGACTCCTACGGGAGCCAGACTTCATCCCCGACTTCAACTGTGGGAAGACTTCATCCAGACTCCTACGGGAGCCGGACTTCATCCCCGACTTCAACTGTAGGTAGACTTCATTCGGACTCCTACGGGAGCTGGACGAACTCCAGGTAGACTTCATCCGGACTCCTACGGGAGCCGGACTTCATCCCCGACTTTGGCTGCAGGAAGACTTCATCCGGACTCCTACGGGAGCCAGACTTCATCCCCGACTTCAACTGCAGGTAGACTTCATCCGGACTCCTACGGGAGTCAGACTTCATCCCCGACTCTGGCTATAGGAAGACTTCATCCGGACTCCTATGGGAGTCAAACATCATCCTCGACTTCAATTGCAGGTTGACTTCATCCGAACTCCTACGGGAGCCGGACTTCGTCCCCAACTCCGATTGTAGGAAGACTTTGCCCGGACTCCTACGGGAGCCGGACTTTGTCCCTGACTCCAATTGCGGGAAGACTTCATCCGGACACCTACGGGACCTAGACTTCATCCCCGACTTCAACTGCAAGTAGACTTCATCCGAACTCCTACGGGAGCCGGACTTCGTCTCTGACTTCAATTGCAGGTAGACTTCATCTGGACTCCTACGGGAGCCGAACTTCATCCCCGACTCTGGCTGCAGGAAGACTTCGCCCGGACTCCTACGGGAGCCAGACTTCATCCCCAACTCCAACTGCGGGAAGACTTCATCCGGACTCCTACAGGAGCCGGACTTCATCCCCTACTTCAACTGCAGGTAGACTTCATCCGGACTCCTATGGGAGCCGGACTTCGTCCCCGACTTCAACTGCAGGTAGACTTCATCCGGACTCCTACGGGAGTCGGACTTCGTCCCCGACTCTGGCTGCAGGAAGACTTCGCCCGGACTCCTATGGGAGCCAGACTTCATCCCCGACTCCAACTGCAGGTAGACTTCATCCGGACTCCTACGGGAGCCGGACTTTGTTCCCGACTCCGGCTGCAGGAAGACTTCATCTGGACTCCTACGGGAGCCGGACTTCATCCCCGGCTTCAATTGTAGGTAGACTTCATCCGGACTCCTACAGGAGCCGAACTTCATCTCCGACTCCGGCTGCAGGAAGACTTCGCCCAGACTCCTACGGGAGCCAGACTTCATCCCTGACTCCAACTGCTGGAAGACTTCATCCGGACTCCTACGGGAGCCGGACTTCATCCCCGACTTCAACTGCAGGTAGACTTCATTCGGACTCCAACGGGAGCCGGACTTCGTCCCCGACTTCAACTGCAGGTAGACTTCATCCGGACTCCTACGGTAGCCAGACTTCTCCCCGACTCTGGCTATAGGAAGACTTCACCCGGACTCCTACGGGAGTCAGACTTTGTCCCCGACTCCAACTGCAGGTAGACTTCATCCGGACTCCTACGGGAGCCAGACTTCATCCCCGACTCCAGCTGCAGGAAGACTTCGCCCGGACTCCTACGACAGCCAGACTTCATCCCTGACTCCAACTGCAGGTAGACTTCGTTCGGGCTCCCATAGGAGCCGGTCTTCCACCCTAAATTCTTAATGCAGGTAGATCTCACCCCGAACTCCTACAAGGGCCGGACTCCGAGCTTCTACTGCAAGCGACCCACTCTGAGTTTCCGCTACAAATGGTCTACTTCAAATTTCTACCACGAGCGATCCGTGCCGGATTTCCACCGTAAGCCTTCACCCGAGCTTCCATTATGGACAAATTCCTTTCGGATTTCTATTGCAGACAGGCCTTGGCCGAGACTCCTTGACAAATGATCCCCATCTGGGCTTCTACGGAGATCAGACTCCGACCGAACTTCTATAAGCGGGCAAATGCCGTGCTCACGAAATCCAGTAGCTGGACCCCTTCGGTGGATGAACCTCTCCAGCGCCATCCGGCATCCACCGCCGGTCGACTCTCTGTCGAAGACTGCATGAAATCAGACTGCATCTGTGGAAAGCCTCTGATCGAGCTCCTACGGCAAGTGGTCCTCGCCTGCAGCCTTAACGCGGAAGGCACCCAACAGGATTTGCAACATCCGAGCTCCTCTCAGATGGATGGCTACCTCTCTCCGCCAGGCACCTCAACCAAACTTCGACTGACAGGCCCGGACCCCCTGGCAGGCCACAGTAATGGCCACGACTCTACTCCACTTCCTGCGATGGATCCCACGCGGCTCCATCACTCCCTGGCAGGCCTCAGTAACGGCTACGACTCTGCTCCACTTTCTGTGATGGATCCCATGCGGCTCCATCACTCCCTGGCAAACCACAGTAATGGCCATGACTCTGCTCCACTTCCTGCGATGGATACCGCATGGCTCCACCCTCTGGCAAGTCGCGACAACAGACGCCGCTCCACTCCCCGCAACAGACTCCACGTGGCAGGTCCCGATGATGGCCACGATTCCACTCCACTACTCTTCACAACAAACTCCTCGTGACCCCGAGCGGCCCACTGCCAGACGGTTACAAACATCGCTATCAGTCTGTTGCACCCTCTGCCTATAAAAAGGGGACCCCAGATATGTTATTCTCTAAGATCTAATTTCTATCCCAAAACTCTGCTAAAATTTCTGTTCGAGCACTCCATTCTTGTTGAGGCAGGAAACTGACTTAAGCATCGAAGGGTCTTGTCGGAGCACCTCCAACTCTGGTTTAGACTTCTTTTGCAGGTCCTGGCGGCGACCGCGACTCCCTCGACTCCAGCTTCTCCGACGCAGGCGGATTTTTGCACCAACATATAATATCACGGCCTGTTAGTGTAATGTACACACCTAGTAAACATCTCAAAATAGATAATATTAGTGAATCCTATCTTTGACATTATAGGCTTGGTCATGTGAACAAGAATAGGATTGACAGGTTGATCAAGGAATGTATCCTTGAGATAGATGATTGTGAATCATTGCCTACTTATAAATCTTGTCTACTTAGTAAGATGACTAAGTCACCTTTTAAAGAAAAAGGTGAAAGAGCTAGTGATGTCCTAGGTCTAATACATACTAATGTATGTAGGCCTATGAATATAAGTGCCAGAGGAGGATACTACTAATTTATTATATTTACAGACGACCTATCGAGGTATGGATATATCTATCTTATGAAGCATAAGTCAGAATCATTTGAAATGTTCAAATGATTCCCTGCTAAAGTAGAGAAACAAACTGAAAAGAGTATTAAGATCTTTTTGTCAGACCAAGGAGGTGAATACCTCACCAGTGAGCTTCTGACATATCTGGAAGAGAATGGGATTCTCTCATAATAGACTCCTCCTGGAACACCACAACATAATGGTGTGTCTGAGAGGAGGAATCAAACCTTGTTAGACATGGTCCGATCCAGATGAACTTTTTTCAGTCTGCCAATATCCTTTTGGAGATATGCTCTAGAGACTGCCTATTATATTTTAAAATAAGGTACCCGACAAGTCTGTCGATAAAACTTCATATGAGATATGGACTGGACGTAAGTCGGTGCTCTCACATCTTAGGATCTGAGGGTGTCCAGCTTATATCAAGTATTTAAAGACAGATAAGCTTGGACCAAAGTCCGATAGATGCTTATTCGTAGGGTACCAAAAAAAAATTAAAGAGTACACTTCTACATCTCTGCAGAATAAAAGGTGTTTGTTACCAGCCGGATAGTCTTTTTGGAAAAGGAGTTCTTTGATGAAGGAGCTAATGCCTGTAAAATTAAACTTGATGAAGTTTATGAGGTGGAAGGATCGACACATATAGAATTGGGTTTGTTGCTCCTTGAATTGATTTTGATGATTACAAAGCATTTGAGGAGATTACTAATGATTTTGACTTGGAAAAAGACTTATTGCATTTCAGGGGCAAAATCATAATTTTATTAAGACCTGATTCAGAAGCCTCAAGAGCAAGAACAAAAGACGTACAATCTATTGAAGAAAATTTTAATATTTTTGAAAGTATATTTTGTAAGAAAATCAGATTTCTATTTTTGAATCGACCCCATGAGTTGACTCATGGCTTAAAGGGCTGAACGACACGCAGAAATTTTGGCTGGCACACTTTGTGAGTCGACCCCATGGGTCGACCCCTTGGCATGAGTCGACCCCATGAGTCAACCTCTGCTGCTCTGCAGGCCAAAATTATAGAACAATTATTTTCTACTCTTTTCCATAGAGGTCGACCCCATGAGTCGACCCATGAGCATGAGTCGACCCTATGAGTCGACCCCTGTGATGGAAAAATTCTACAATGGCTAGTTTTTAACCCATTTCAATTGCATTTAATACTCATTTAATGTGCTCTAATGGCTCTATTTCAGCCCAGATTACTCTCCATCATTATTTGAAGTTATAAAAGGCACTCAAAGGAGGAATCAAAGATAGAGAGAGAGATTTGAAAAAGGTTCTTCAAGCCTTCTTGTCAACCCTAAGCAAGAGCCCACTAAAAGAGTTCAAGAAGCTTTTATTTCAAGTTCACCAACTCCTCAAGAGTTCATTCAAGTCTCCAACCACCTTGAGAAAATTTGAAAGAGCTTCCTTCTAATTGTGTAAAGTGTATTTAAAGCTTTATTCGCTCATTAAAAGAGCTTCAATCTATATTTCTGTGCAATTAACTGTAATACTCTTTTTGAGTTATTATTTTTATTTTGGAAGGGCTCTAAAATGTGGGAAGGTTGATCCGAACCTTGAATCGGGTTGTATTGGATTGACTTGTACCCAGGAAATAAGTGGTCTAGCTTGGGATAGCTAGAGTCAGAAGTTCCGACGAGTGTATTCAGGTTGAATACAGTTTAGTGGATTGAAATTCTCAAGTAGGAGCTTGGGAG
>NC_026001.2:66184633-66260516 GCF_000442705.2 Elaeis guineensis | reverse complement strand
GATCTTTCATGGAGAACTGTGACGACAGTCAAATCTTTATTCCCTGTAATGCAGGGACATCATTTCGATTAATAGAATGTCATCCACATACAATACAAGAAATACTACTACTGGACCATTATCCCACTTATAAATGCAGGGCTCTTCTCCGTTCTTAGCGAAGCCATACATCTTGATCGTCTTATCAAAAGTCTGTTCCAACTCCGTGATGCCTGCTTAAGTTCATAAATGGACCTCTGTAGCCTACACACCTTAGACTCATCTGTGGATGTGAATCCTTCAGGTTGTATCATATACACCTCTTCATCCAGCTCTTCGTTTAGGAAAGCTGTCTTCATATCCATCTATCAGATTTCATAGTCCAGATGGACAGCTATCGCAAGCATAATCCGAATGGATTTGAGCATTGCCACAGGAGAAAACGTCTCGTCATAGTCTATACCATAACGTTGATGATATCCCTTGGCAACCAGACGGGCTTTATAGGTTTCCACCTTTCCATCTGTGCCTCTCTTCCTCTTGAAGCCCCACTTACACCCTATGGGTTTTACTCCTTCGGGTGGGTCAACCAATGTCCACACATCGTTGACCTTCATGGACTCTATTTCGGATTTCATGGCCTCTAGCCATTTCTCAGAGTCGGATCTCTGCATTGCATCCATGTAGGTGATCAGATCCTCATCATTTTCATCAAGTTCGATAGGATCATCATTTCGGACCAAGAAACCATAGTATCTGTCTGGTTGACGTGGTACTCTACCAGATCGCCTTAAAGGTGCTTGAACAATGAACTCCGGATCTGATCTAATCAA
The DNA here is from genome assembly GCF_000442705.2 of Elaeis guineensis. Classification (NCBI taxonomy): domain Eukaryota; kingdom Viridiplantae; phylum Streptophyta; class Magnoliopsida; order Arecales; family Arecaceae; genus Elaeis; species Elaeis guineensis. Next base: position 66,259,704 of record NC_026001.2, on the reverse strand, counting down.
ATCCGGTTCAGGTTCAGCAACTTGTGTCAGTTTTTCCACCTGTCGAACTTCATCAAGTTCGACCTTAGAGGCAACAGTCCCTTCACCAAGGAACTCTATTTTCAAAAAGATTGCCTTAAGGCTGACAAACACTTTTTGCTCATCAGCTAGGTAGAAGTAATACCCTTTGGTCTCTTTTGGGTACCCTATAAAATTATACTTGTCAGACCTAGGTCCAACCTTGTCCGTAATTAAATGTTTAACATAAGTCGAACACCCCCAAACCCTAAGGTGCGAGAGTACTGGCTTACGTCCTATCCATATCTCATATGGCATTTTGGTTACAGACTTACTCGAAACTCTATTTAGAAGATAACAAGCTGATTCGAGTGCATATCCCTAGAGGAAGATCGGCAGACCAACAAACCCCATCATGGATCGAACCATGTCCAACAAGGTCCGATTCCTCCTTTCAAACACACCATTATGCTATAGTGTTCCAAGAGGTGTCCACTGAGAGAGAATCTCATTCTTCCCAAGATATGTCAGAAAATCACTGGAAAGGTATTCACCTCCTCGATCAGATTGAAGAGTTTTAATACACTTTCCAGTTTATTTTTCTACCTCATTTCGGAATAGTTTGAACATTTCAATCGACTCCGACTTATGCTTCATTAAATAGACATACCCATACCTTGATAGGTCGTCTGTGAAGGTTATGAAGTAGAAATATCCACCTCTTGCACTTGAGCTCATGGGTCCACATACATCAGAATGTTCCAGACCCAAGAGTTCACTGGCTCGCTCACCTTTTTCAATAAAAGGTGATTTGGTCACTTTACCAAGAAGACAGGACTCACAGGTTGGAAGTGATTCACAATCACCTACTTCAAGAATTCTTCTTGAGCCAACCTGTTTATCCTATTCTTATTGATATGACCTAGCCTACAGTGCCAAAGGTAGACTTCTGACACCTTATCTATTCTAAGGCATTTACCGGAGGTTTGAACCACATTAACAGGTTCTGATAGAAAGTAAATTCCTTTATTAAGTTGTCCAACAAATATTGTAACACCATTCAAAATGATATTGCAAATTTTCTTTTATTAAAAATGGATAACCGTTTATGGTCAAAAGGCCTACAGAAATAATATTTAATAAAAAGCTTGGATAATAGTGACATTCACTCAGAATTATGTTTCGAGAATTGATTACAAGGTTCATGATTCCTAATGCTAGAACTGGAACTTTGCTTCTATCTCCAACGTTCAGGAGCCTCTCGCCTTCATCAAATCTCCTACTGACCTGCAGACCCTGCATCGAATTGCAAATATGATAAGGGCTTCCGGTATCCAATACCCTGGCAGTAGTATCATAAAGAAAAAGTTGTAAGGTGTTATCATATAAGTACCTTGCTTCTTCTTCGGCCTGTTCGGGTCTAGGAAGGCAATGTATAGAGGACAGTTCCTCTTCAGTGCCCCTGCTTCTGACAAAAGAAGTACTCCACCTGGCTCTGATCGGGCTTGCACTTCTTGGTCTGACCCTGTACAGACGTCCCAGCATGCAGCTGCACCTTCTTATTCTTCTTCTTCTTGTTCTTCTTCTTCCTTTTCTTAATGGGTCGACGACCAGAAGAAGACCCTCCACAACATTCACCGACTCCTTATGGAGCTGGTGATCCTTCTCAAAGTTCTGCAGCAACCCCAACAAGCCGTGGTAGTTCACTGCAGGCTTTGTCATCCAAAATGAGTAAGGAATGGGAGGAAGGACTTGGGCAATGAATTAAGGATCGCATCCTTACCGAGCTGCTCATGCAAGGAAAAGCCCAATTTACTTAGGCGCTCAATCATTTCGATCATGTACGTACATGATCAGTGACTGAGGCTCCATCCCTCATCCGAGCATTGAAAATGGCACAACTAGTTTTGTACCATTCAATGTCGTCAGGCATGCCAAAGGAGTCATTCAACATTTGAAGCATCTCCTGTGGCTGGGCATTCTCGAACCTGGGCTGAACTCATCATTCATTACCCCCAGCATTATGCACCGAACGGTGGTGCAGTCGTTGAGCCACTTCTGATAAGTGTCTCGACCTCCCTCTAACGTTCGGGGCTGGCTCCTCAGGTGCCAGATCCGTTACTACATAAAGGATCCGCTCATGCTCAAGGATGATTTTTAATTTTCGATATCAGCTATCGAAATTAGGTCCCATGAGCTTATCATTATCTAATAATGATCGGAGCGATAGGGTAGTGGCCATAGCTGCATAAAGAAAAATCAGACCTCTATTAGTACATAAATTATAAATACTAAAGACTTGGACTTTAGTCTAAAGTTTCTCCCAGTATTTTTATGAACTGGTAGCCTCAACCTCCAATTCGAGGAATTACTTTAATTTCTTAGTGGGTACTAGAATCCACACAAACTACACACGAGCCCAACTTTGGTTGGTCAACCCATGTGCATCTATGGGTAGGTTCATAACCAGTTGTTTCTCTAAACAACTTCTAGTAATTGATTTTGCCCCAGAACCTAATCAGTAGGCTTTGGCCTCCACTGAAAAGATCTGATTAGGTCCAACCATTAACATGATTTGATTTGGTGAATCGGACAAATAAATGATCAGGCCCGACTTTGGCCGGCCAACCTGACAACCATCAGAAAGACTCAAACCAAATTATCATATTATGAATGATAATTTCATTAGTCAATAAGCACCAGGCCTTTGGGCCTCCAATGATTATTAAACTAATGGACTCATTATCACTCACTTAATGGGAGGCTATGACTTAGTTATCAATATAACTTAATCATTTTTAGGGACCTAATATTTTTGAGGATTTTATTAAAGGATAGATGAGAAGAAAATATCCAGCCAATTTCAATCCTCCCACTGACTTCACCAAGTAGATTAAAAAAAAGATTTAATTAAAGCTGGCATTAGGAGCACCTAAATCAGTCAAACTGATTTACCTAATGACATGGGTGAGCCCTAATCACCAAGTGATCTAATCAAAACCTAATTCACCAGGTTGGCCAGGTAAGTGAGATCAGTGGTGAGGATAAGCCATTAACTCGTCAGAGATCAAATCACTGTGAGTAGCTCCCGCTTAAAAACCACTGGTCAAACTGCCAAACTTACCTTAGACACCAACCGATTCATTAGTTTTAATTTGATCAACTTAGTAAATAGGGTTCCACCGTAGCCATGAATTAAGTCCATCTTGGTCTAGTTAAAGACATGACCCATTCAACTACAACTATTGGAGTTGAGTCTAGAGTATCCTTGACCTAATCTAATTCAACTTTTGATTAGATTTGACCAATTACTCTAATTTAGTCCATTTCTTTAAGCTAACCTTAGGTCTAACCCAATTATGGACCTAATCCACCTAACCCATTGACCCATAAGTTTATGCAATTGTCTTAGGTCTTAATTCACAATTCTAGACCTACTAGACAACACTTAATTCTTTTAATTAAGTATTTGGGCTGATGGGTCAGGGTTTGGCATTTTGAAAATAATTTTCAAATTTGAAAGGTTTTATTTTCTGTTCACCAAATATGTTGACTCATTTCACAAATAGATCAGCACATTTCATAAATAGCAATCCTATTGCTAATTACATAACAGAAAATAACTCAATCAAAATAAATCATGAATATTCTTTAGATCTAATCTAACACATTCATGATAAATTTCATAATGAACCTTTACAATTAATTCTTTCGCTGCTTCATCTGCATGGGATATAATTGCAGCGGCACCCCTACCGCCATAGGAGACCCCATCGAATGGGAGGAGAGGACCTTTAAATCCTACTTTTCTCCTATGATCGGACGGCCATGGCAACCAACCCAATTCGATTACTTGCTACTTGGATCAAGCATATCTAAATATATCAATTTCAAAATTTAAATTTCAAATTTTAAATTTTAAATTTTGAATTTCAAATTTCAAATAATTTTCAAATTTTCAAATTTTTAATTTCAAATTTTGAATTTTAAATTTTGAATTTCAAATTTGAAATTTCAACCAAATTTTAAATTTTAAATTTTAAATTTTGAATTTCAAATTTTTGAATTTTGAATTTTTTTGAATTTCAAATTCAAATTCAAATTTAATTTCAAATTTTTGAATTTTGAATTTCGAACAACTTTCAAAATTCAAATTTTAAATTTTAATTTCAAATTTTAAATTTAAATTTTAGATTACAACTTAATCTAGCATGCAAATATATATATCATATCTAAGAACCCGCTCTGATACCATTTGTGGGAAAAATTCAGTGCAGGGGTAAAATGGTAATTTTAAAATTTTTTCAAAATTATGATTTTACAGGAAAAATATTAATTAATCTAATTAATTAATATAAATTTATCCTACACTAAGATCTAAATATGATATATAGCATGCATTCATTTAAATTTGAATTTCAAATTCAAACAGTAAACACTTTACTGTAATGTGTTCAGAACACAATACCTTTGTGCGGGTAGTAGATCGCCGCAATCTGATCACCGTCGGAGAGTCTGATTATCATGATGAGCCACACAGATGTCTGCCTCTACGGATCATCCACATGAAGCTCTCGATCTGATCGACTCCTCACGAGTGCTAGCTCGTTGTAGAGCCCTTTTGACGGTCGATGCTGATCAAACTCTTTCGATCGATGTCTGTCGATTCTTCGGATGCTCTGATCATCAACAGACATGCTTGAGAGGATGTTGAAGATCTTTCTAAAATTTTATGGGCTCACGACATTCGTAGCTCACTTTCTCACTTCCCGAACCCAGGCTAAAACTCTAGGAAACTCACCAGAAACCTTGCACCACTTTTCTTTCTTTTCTTTCTTTTTCTCTTGGAAGGATATGGACTTCCTTCTCACGCACAAGACTTCTCATGCCCCAAAATTTTTCTCCAAAAATCTTCCTAGCACGCCCCACTCTTCTCCTCCTTTTATAACCACGTCAAACGTCTTATCCAAAAGAAAAGATAAAGATGAGTAATTGCACATTTGAATTCAAATCAAAATTTGAATTCAAATGACACCAACTCATCCCTTATCCACTAAAGATGTGAGGCATGGCTTAAATTATGCATGGAGTGATTTCATGAGAAACCTTTTCTATATAATAAATGAGGCGTAAAAAAAGGGATAAGGTGCAAAGATTGATTGCCCATTCAAATTCAAACTTTATTTTGAATTTGAATGGCCAACCAATCATCCTTATCCATTCATATGGCACATTAAAGTGGGGTGTGGAGAGGGCTTGGCATGAGAAAATAATTTATGAGAAGTTTCTTCTCATGAATTCAAATGGGTGCAATGAAAGTGAGGTGGCGCATGGAGATTGGGTCAAGGTGGTTTAATTATTTAAACCAACCTAATTGAACCAAATAAGTTAGGTCCAATTAGACTAATTTAAATCCAACTAAACTAAATTTAATTAAGCTCAATAAAATCCTAATCAAATCAAGAATTGATTAAGCCCAACCCCTGATCAAATCAGGGACCAAACCATCTCGACGATTAGGTCAACTCTTAACCTAATCGAGTCAAACCCAACTGAATCCAATTCAATTGGACTTGATCCAAAAATAATTACTCAATCAAATTGAGTTAATTAGTGATCAAATTACTAATTAAATCTCTCATAAATACTGAGTCCAAATCCGATGGGCAATCAGGCATCAGAATTCATCGATATGTAACCCTGATCGAAAAGCCCAACCAGTGGGACTCTTGACCCCGGTACCCATAATGTGTGGAACTCATGATCAGAGAATTCTGATTCTCGATCACTGAGTCTCAAATATGTAGGATTCTACATCAGCCATCAGATCAGATAGGAACCTCTAATGTGTGTGACCCCGCAGGTTCGAACCTAAGCCGGTAGCACAGGAACCAATTCTTGTACTAATCAAAGTGACCATCTAGTAATGGTACCCGATATCCGGATAGGTCGAATGGTCACAATCGCAACCCTCAGAACCTACATGAATATGGTTACTGTATAATTCATCCTTTTGACCCTGTGTTTAAGATGACTCATGGTTAAACTGTCAACCCTGATCAGATCATCCGAATCATGCTCAACTCAAACAGTCCTGTGACTCCTCACAAGGACTACCCTGGCCAAGTTTTACCAAATTAAAATACGACTGTACATAGCTCCTAAACTGGAGTGGTCAATCTCATCTTGACACACACACTGACAAGTCAAGTACTTGACTACACCTAGTAGCCTTCCGTCACTGAATTAGAAATTCAGGTAGTCCAGTGCCTAAGTGCAGTGAGTTGCTTGCAAGTCACCACGGCGGTCTCAGGTCGGAGGAATATTTATACCCATATTCCATCGGAGCAAATCTTGATAGCAGAAAAAGCTCCGGAGTCGGTCACGTTCAGTGCAGATGTACCTTACATCTCACATGTATGCCATACCAGTGTCTCCACACTCATTGGTTAAGAGGACAACCAACCTATATGGCACACAACGATCTATGCTTGATAAATGTTGTCGTCCATGGTAACAACATATCATTTGGTCACGAACAGATTTAAGGACTAAACGACAAATCCTCCTTTGTCGAGTCTAAATAGTCATAAGGACTTCACCACAACATAGAAGTTTATTAGAAGATGAAACATTTTGTGATGAAAAATATCAAAATAATTTTTATTAATTCATAATTCATGTACATATATAAAAAATGAGCACAACCGTCAACAGACTGATGATTGGCTTTGGGACACTATTTCCAACAGTGCATCTATTGGTAGGTTCATAACCAGTTGTTTCTCTAAACAACTTCTAGTAATTGATATTGCCCCAGAACCTAATCAGTAGGCTTTGGCCTCCACTAAAAAGATCTGGTTAGATCCAACCATTAACATGATTTGATTTGGTGAATCGGATCAATAAATGATCAGGCCCGACTTTGACCGGCCAATCTGATCACCATCAGAAAGACTCAAACCAAATTATCATATTATGAATGATAATTTCATTAGTCAATAAGCACCATGCCTTTGGGCCTCCAATGATTATTAAACTAATGGACTCATTATCACTCACTTAATGGGAGGCTATGATTTAGTTATCAATATAACTTAATCATTTTTAGGGACTTAATAATTTTTTTTTTGAGGATTTTATTAAAGGATAGATAAGAAAAAAATATCCAGCCAATTTTAATCCTCTCACTGACTTCACCAAGTCAGATTAAAAAGGATTTAATTAAAGCTGGCATTAGGAGCACCTAAATCAGTCAAACTGATTTACCTAATGACATGGGTGAGCCCAAATCATCAAGTGATCTAATCAAAATCTAATTCATCAGGTTGGCCAGGTAAGTGAGATCAGTGGTGGGGATAAGCCATTAACTCGTCAGAGATCAAATCACTACGAGTAGCTCCCGCTTAAAAACTACTGGTCAAACTGTCAAACTTACCTTAGACACCAACCGGTTCATTAGTTTTAATTTGATCAACTTAGTAAATAGGGTTCTACCACGTAGCCATGAATTAATCCATCTTGGTCTAATTAAAGACATGGACCCATTCAACTACAACTATTGGAGTTGAGTCTAGAGTATCCTTGACCTAATCTAATTCAACTTTTGATTAGATTTGACCAATTACTCTAATTTAATCCATTTCTTTAAGCTAACCTTAGGTCTAACCCAATTATGGACCTAATCCATCTAACCCATTGACCCACAAGTTTATGCAATTATCTTTGGTCTTAATTCACAATTTTAGACCTACTAGATAATACTTAATTCTTTTAATTAAGTATTTGGGCTGATGGGTCAGGGTTTGGTATTTTGAAAATAATTTTCAAATTTGAAAGGTTTTATTTTTTGTTCACAAAATATGTTGACTTATTTCACAAATAGATCAGCACATTTCATAAATAGCAATCCTATTACTAATTACATAACAAAAAATAACTCAATCAAAATTAATCATGAATATTCCTTTAGATCTAATCTAACATATTCATGATAAATTTCACAATTGAACCTTTACAATTAATTTCTTTCACTGCTTCATCTGCATGGGGTATAATTGCAGCGGCACCCCTACCACCATAGGAGACCCCATCGAATGGGAGGAGAGGGCCTTTAAATCCTACTTTTCTCCTATGACCGGACGGCCATGGCAACCAACCCAATTCGATTACTTGCTATTTGGATCAAGTATATCTAAATATACCAATTTCAAAATTTAAATTTTAAATTTCAAATTTTGAATTTCAAATTTCAAACAAATTTCAAATTTCAAATTTTTGAATTTCAAATTTTGAATTTTAAATTTTGAATTTTAAATTTTTGAATTTGAAACTTCAAATTTTAAAATTCAAATTTTAAATTTTGAATTTCAAATTTTTGAATTTGAATTTTGAACAACTTTCAAAATTCAAAATTCAAAATTTTAAATTTCAAATTTTAAATTTAAACTTTTAGATTACAACTTAATCTATGCATACAAATATATATATCATATCTAAGAGCCCGCTCTGATACTATTTGTGGGAAAATTCAGTGCAGGGGTAAAATGATAATTTTAAATTTTTTTCAAAATCATGATTTTACAGTGGAAAAATATTAGTTAATCTAATTAATTAACATAAATTTATCCTACACTTGGATCTAAATATGATATATAGCATGCATGCATTTAAATTTGAAATTCAAATTTGAACAATAAACACTTTATTGTAATATGTTCAGAACACAATACCTTTGTGCGAGTAGTAGATCGCCATAATCTGATCACCGTCGGGAGAGTCTGATCATCGTGACACAGCCACATAGCATGTTGGCCTCTGTGGATCATCCACACGAAGCTCTCAGTCTGATCGACTCCTCACAAGTGCTAGCTCGTTGTAGAGCCCTTTTGACGGTCGATGCTGATCGAACTCTTTCGATCGATATCTGTCGATTCTTTGGATGCTCTGGATCATCAACAGATATGCTTAAGAGGATGTTGAAGATCTCCCTAAGATTTTGTGGGCTCATGACACTCGTAGCTCACTTTCTCACTTCCCGAACCCCAGGCTAAAACTTTAGGAAACTCACCGGAAACCTTACACCCACTTTTCTTTCTTTTTGTTTTGGAAGGATATGGACTTCCTTCTCACACACAAGACTTCTCACACCTCAAAATTTTTCTCCAAAAAATCTTCTTCTTGCACGCCCCACTCTTCTCCTCCTTTTATAACAACGTCAAATGTCTTATCCAAAAGAAATGATAAAGATGAGTAATTGCACATTTGAATTCAAATCAAATTTTAAATTCAAATAGACACCAACTCATCCCTTATCCACTAAAGGTGTGAGGTGTGGCTTAAATTATGCATGGAGTGATTTCATGAGAAACCTTTTCTCATGTAATAAATGAGGTGTAAAAAAAGGGATAAGACGCAAAGATTGATTGCCCATTCAAATTCAAACTTTATTTTGAATTTGAATGGCCAATCAATCATCCTTATCCATTCATATGGCACATTAAAGTGGGGCGTGGAGAGGGCTTGGCATGAGAAAAAAATTTATGAGAAGTTCCTTCTCATGAATTCAAATGGGTGCAATGAAAGTGAGGTGGCGCATGGAGATTGGGTCAAGGTGGTTTAATTATTTAAACCAACCTAATTGAACCAAATAAGTTAGGTCCAATTAGACTAATTTAAACTCAACTTAATTAGCTTAATTAGGCTTAATAAAATCCTAATCAAATCAAAAATTGACTAAGCCCAACCCCTGATCAAATCAGGGACCAAACCATCTTGACGATTAGGTCAACTCTTAACCTAATCGGGTCAAACCCAACTGAATCCAATTCAATTGGACTTGATCCAAAAATAATTACTAAATCAAATTGAATTAATTAGTGATCAAATCACTAATTAAACCTCTCATAAATACTGAGTCCAAATTCGATGGGCAATTGGACATCAGAATTCATCGATATGTAACCCTGATCGAAAAGTCCCAACCAGTGGGACTCTTAACCCCGGTACCCATAATGTGTGGAACTCATGATCAGAGAATCCTGATTCTCGATCATCGAGTTCCAAATATGTAGGATTCTATATCAGCCATCAGATCAGATAGGAACCTCTAATGTGTGTGACCCCGTAGGCTCGAACCTAAGCCGGTAGCACAGGAACCAAATCCTGTACTAATCAAGTGACCATCTAGCAATGGTACCCGATATTCAGATAGGTCGAAGAGTCGCAATCGCAACACTCAGAACCTACATGAATATGGTTACTGTATAATTCATCTTTTGACCCCTGTGTTTAGGACAACTCAGGATTAAACTATCAACCCTGATCAGATCATCCGAATCGTGCTCATCTCAAACAGTCCTGTGACTCCTCACAAAGACTACCCTGGCCAAGGTTTTGGTAAATTAAAATATGACTATACACAGCTCCTAAACTGGAGTGGTCAATCCCATCTTGACACACGCACCGACAAGTCAAGTACTTGACTACACCCAACAGCCTTCCATCACTGAATTAAAAATTCAAGTAGTCCAGTGCCTAAGTGTAGTGAGTTGCATGCAAGTCACCGTGGTGGTCTCAGGTCGGAGGGATATTTATACCCATATTCCATCGGAGTAAATCTTGACAGCAGAAATAGCTCCAGAGTCGGTCATGTTTAGTGCAGATGTACCCTTACATCTCACCTGTTTGCCATACCAGTATCTCCACACTCATTGGTTAAGAGGACAACCAACCTATATGGCACACAACGATCTATGCTTGATAAATGTTGTTGTCCTTGGTAACAACGTATCATTTGTCGTGAATAGATTTAAGGACTAAACGACAAATTCTCCTTTGTCGAGTCTAAATAGTCCTAAGGACTTCACCACAACATAGGAGTTCATTAGAAGATGAAACATTTTGTGATGAAAAATATCAAAATATTTTTTATTAATTCATAATTCCTGTACATATACAAAAATGAGCACAACCGTCAACAGGCTGATGATTGACTTTGGGACACTATTCCCAACATTCCGATATCCAATACCCAGGCAGTAGTATCACATATAGAAAAGTTGCAAGGTGTTATCATATAATTACCTTGCTTCTTCTTCGGCCTGTTTGGGTCTAGGGAGGCAATGTATAGAGGATAGTTCCTCTTTCAGTGCCCCTGCTTCTTACAAAAGAAACACTCCGCCTGGCTCTGGTCGGGCTTGTGCTTCTTGGTCTGACCCTATGCAGACGTCCCAGTATTCGGCTGCACCTTCTTGTTCTTCTTCTTCTTGTTCTTCTTCCCTATCTTAAAGGGTCGACGACCAGAAGAAGATCTTCCCACAACATTCACCAGCTCCTTATGGAGCTGGTGGTCCTTCTCAAAGTTCTGCAGCAACCCCAACAAGCCGTGGTAGTTCACTGCAAGCTTTGTCATTCAAAAATGAGTAAGGAAGGGGAGGAAGGACTTGGGCAATGAATTAAGGATTGCATCCTTACCGAGCTGCTCGTGCAGGGGAAAGCCCAGTTTACTTAGGCACTCAATCATTTCAATTATGTACAGTACATGATCAGTGATTGAGGCCCCATCTCTCATCCGAGCATTGAAAATGGCACAACTAGTTTTGTGCCTTTCAACGTCGTCGGGCGTGCCAAAGGAGTCGTTCAAAATTTGAAGCATCTCCTGTGGCTGGGCGTTCTCAAACCTACGGCTGAACTCATCATTCATTATCGCCAGCATTATATACCAAACGGTGGTGTGATCATTGAGCCACTTCTGGTAAGTGTCTCGAATCGTGCCTCTAGTGTTTGGGGCTGGCTCCTCTGGTGCCGGATCCGTTACTACATAAAGGATCCGTTCATGCTCAAGGATGATTTTTAATTTTCGATACCAGCTATCGAAATTAGGTCCCATGAGCTTGTCATTATCTAATAATGACCGAAGCGACAGGGTAGTGGCCATAGCTGCATAAAGAAAAACCAGACCTCTATTAGTACATAAATTATTAATACTAAAGACTTGGACTTTAGTCTAAAATTTCTCTCAATATTTTTACAAACTGGTAGCCTCAACCTCCAATTCGAGGAATTACTTTAATTCCTTAGTGGGTACTAGAATCCACACAGACTACACACGAGCCCAACTTTGGTTGGTCAACCCATGTGCATCTATGGGTAGGTTCATAACCAGTTGTTTCTTTAAACAACTTCTAGTAATTAATTTTGCTCCAGAACCTAATCAGTAGGCTTTGGCCTCCACTGAAAATATCTGGTTAGGTCCAACCATTAACATGACTTTATTTGGTGAATCAGATCAATAAATGATCAGGCCCAATTTTGGCCGGCCAACCTGACCACCATCAGAAAGACTCAACCAAATTATCATACTATGAATGATAATTCCATTAGTCAATAAGCACCAGGCCTTTGGGCCTCCAATGATTATTAAACTAATGGATTCATTATCACTCACTTAATGGGAGGATATGACTTAGTTATCACTATAACTTAATCATTTTTAGGACCTAATAATTTTTGAGGATTTTATTAAAGGATAGAAGAGAAGAAATTAACCAGCCAATTTCAATCCTCCCACTAACTTCAGCAAGTCAGATTAAAAAAGATTTAATTAAAGCTAGTATTAGGAGCACCTAAATCAGTCACACTGATTTACCTAATGACATGGGTGAGTCCTAATCACCAAGTGATCTAATCAAAATCTAACTCACCAGGTTGGCCAGATAAGTGAGATCAGTGGTGGGGATATGCCATTAACTCATCAGAGATCAGATCAATGCGAGTAGCTCCCACTTAAGAACCACTGGTCAAACTGTCAAACTTACCTTAGACACCAACCGGTTCATTAGTTTTAATTTGATCAACTTAGTAAATAGGGTTCCACCGCGTAGCCATGAATTAAGTCCATCTTAGTCTAGTTAAAGATATGGACCCATTCAACTACAACTATTGGAGTTGAGTTTAGAGTGTCCTTAACCTAATCTAATTCAACTTTTGACTAGATTTGATCAATTACTCTAATTTAGTCTATTTCTTTAAGCTAACCTTAGGTCTAACCCAATTATGGACCTAATCCATCTAACCCATTGACCCACAAGTTTATGCAATTGTCTTAGGTCTTAATTCACAATTCTAGACCAACTTGACAACACTTAATTCTTTTAATTAAGTATTTGGACTAATGGGTCAGGGTTTGGCTTTTTGAAAATAATTTTTAAATTTGAAAGGTTTTATTTTCTATTCACCAAATATGTTGACTCATTTCACAAATAGATTAGCACATTTCATAAATAACAATCCTATTACTAATTACATAACAGAAAATAACTCAATCAAAATGAATCATGAATATTTCTTTAGATCTAATCTAACACATTCATGATAAATTTTATAATTAAATCTTTATAATTAAGTCCTTTCGCTGCTTTATCTGCATGGGATATAATTGCAGCGGCACTCCTACCGCCATAGGAGACCCCATCGAATGAGAGGAGAGGGCCTTTAAACCTTACTTTTCTCCTATGATCGGACGGTCATGGCAACCAATCCAATTTGATTACTTGCTACTTGGATCATGTATATCTAAATATACCAATTTTAAAATTTAAATTTTAAATTTTAAATTTTAAATTTTTGAATTTCAAATTTCAAACAAATTTCAAATTTCAAATTTCAAATTTTTGAATTTTAAATTTTGAATTTTAGATTTTGAATTTCAAATTTGAAATTTCAACCAAAAAACAAATTTCAAATTTCAAATTTTAAATTTCAAATTTTTGAATTTTGAATTTTAAATTTTAAATTTCAAAATTCAAATTTCAAATTTTGAATTTCAAACTTTTGAATTTTGAATTTCGAACAACTTTCAAAATTCAAATTTTAAATTTTAAATTTTAAATTTCAAATTTTAAATTTAAACTTTTAGATTACAACTTAATCTATGCATGCAAATTCATATATCATATCTTAGAACATGCTCTGATACCATTTGAAGTGAAATTCAGTGCAGGGGTAAAATGTAATTTTAAAATTTTTTCAAAATTATGATTTGACAGTAGAAAATATTAATTAACCTAATTAATTAACATATGTTTACCCTACATTAGGATCTAAATATGATATACAACATGCATGTATTTAAATTTGAAATTAAAATTTGAACAGTAAATACTTTACTGTAATGTGTTCAGAACATAATACCTTTGTATGAGTAGTAGATCGCCGTAATCTGATCATCATCGAAAGAGTCTGATCATCATAATATAGTCACACAGCACGTCTGGCCTCTGTGGATCATCCACACGAGGCTCTCGGTCTGATCGGCTCCTCACGGGTGCTAGCTCGTTGTAGAGCCCTTTCGATGGCTGATGCTGATCGAACTCCTTCGATCGATGTCTATCAATTTTTTGGATACTCTGGATTGTCAACAGACATGCTTGAGAGAATGTTGAAGATCTTTATAAAATTTGATGGGCTCACGACACTCGTAGCTCACCTTCTCACTTCCCGAACCCCAGGCTGAAACCCTAGGGAACACACTGAAAACCCTGCGCTCAATTTTCTTTCTTTTCTTTCTTTTTCTCTCGGAAGTTTTAGACTTCCCACTCATGCACAAGAGTTCCTCATGCCCCACTTTGACCAGGTTGGCCAGGTAAGTGAATTCAAATGAGCACAGATATGTGAGGTGGCGCAGAGAGTTAAATTCAAAAGATGGTTTCATCCAAATTGAACCAACCTAATCAAAATAGGTTAAGCATAATTAGACTAAGTTAAACCTAACTTAATTAAGCTTAATTAGGCTTAATAAGATTCTAATCAAATTAAAAATTGACTAAGCCCAACCCCTGATTAAATCAGGGACCACACCATCTCGATGATTAGGTCAACTCTTAACCTAATCGGGTCAAACCCAACTGAATCCAATTCAATTGGACTTGATCCAAAAATAATTACTCAATCAAATTGAGTTAATTAGTGATCAAATTACTAATTAAACCTCTCATAAATATTGAGTCCAAATTCGATGGGCAATCGGGTATCAAAGTTCATCAATATGAAACCTTGATCGAAGAGCCCCAAACCAGTGGGACTCTTGACCCCGGTACCCAAAATGTGTGAGACTCATGATCAGAGAATCTTAATTCTCGATCACAGAGTCTTAGACACATAGGACTCATAGTCCATGAATATTAGGACTCTTCATCAGCCATCAGATCAGATAGAAACCTCTAATGTGTGTGACCCCGCAGGTTCGAACCTAAGCCGGTAGCATAGGAACCAATTCCTGTACTAATCGAAGTGACCATCTAGCAATGGCACCCAACATTCGGATAGGTCAAATAGTCACAATCACAACACTCAGAACCTACATGAATATGGTTACTATATAATTCATTCCTTTTGACCCCTGTGTTTAGGATGACTCAAGGTTAAACTGTCAATCCTGATTAGATCATCCGAGTCGTGCTCAACTCAAACAGTCTTGTGACTCCTCACTAGGACTACCCTGGTCAAGATTTTGCTAAATTGAAACATGACTGTACACAGCTCCTGAACTGGAGTGATCAATTCCATCTTGACACACGCACCGACAAGTCAAGTACTTGACTACACCCAATAGCCTTCCGTCACTGAATTAGAAATTCAGGTAGTCTAGTGCCTAAGTGCAGTGAGTTGCTTGCAAGTCACCATGGCGCTCTCAGGTCAGAGGGACATTTATACCCATATCCCATCGGAGCAAATCTTGACAGCAGAAATAGCTCCAGAGTTGGTCACGTTCAGTGTAGATGTCCCCTTACATCTCACCTGTATGCCATACCAGTGTCTCCACACTCTTTGGTTAAGAGAACAACCAACCTATATGGCACACAATGACCTATGCTCAATAAACATTATTGTCCTTGGTAACAACGTATCATTTGGTCGCGAACAGGTTTAAGGACTAAACGACAAATCCTCCTTTGTCGAGTCTAAATAGTCCTAAGGACTTCACCACAACACAGGAGTTTATTAGAAGATGATAATTTGTGATGAAAAATATCAAAATAATTTTATTTATTTATGATTTATGTACTAATACAACAAAGAGCACAACCATCAACAGGCTAACGATTGGCTTTGAGACACTATTCCCAACAGCTCGGACTTTCACAGAAGATATACATAGAGGAGGTGCTAAAAAAGTTTATTATGGAAAACTCCAAAAGAGGTTTATTACCTTTTAGACATGGCTTCATCTCTCCAAGAAGATGTGCCCTAGCACACCTGAGGAGATTGAATGCATGAGCAAGATATCTTATGCTTCGACAATAAGGAGCCTCATGTATACCATGCTATGTACACGACGTGATATAGCCCATGCTGTAAGTATCACAAGCAGATATCAGTCGAATCCAGGTGAAGATCACTGAACTTCTGTGAAATGTATCCTTAAGTACTTGAGAAGGACTAAGGATATGTTTCTAATCTTTGGGAATGGAGAACTCCAGATTCAGAGATATACAGACTCAGACTTTATGTCTGATATAGATGATCGAAAGTCGACATCTGGGAGTCTGTTCATTTACAATAGTGGTGCAGTCAGCTAGAAGAGTTCCAAGCAGACAGTGATTGCTGATTCCACCATGGAGGCAGAGTATATTGCTGCATCGAAAGCTGTGAAGGAGGCATTCTGGTACAAGAAGTTTGCCGCAGAGCTTGGAGTGATGTCATCGGATGCCATACCTCTTTATTGCGATAATAATGGCACCATAGCCCTAGCTTAGGAGCCAAGGTCTCACCAGAAGTCAAGCACATCGAGCGGCGATTCCATCTGATCCGTGATTACCTCGAAAAAGGGTTATGTCAAGGTCAAGAGAGTCGACTCCATCGATAATGTGGCAGATCCGCTGACTAAGCCATTGGACCAATAGAAGATCGAAGCCCATCTTGAGAAGATGGGACTTAGATATGTAGCCAATTGGTATTAGGTCAAGTGGGAGTTTGTTAGATGTGTGCCCTAGATGCCAGATCGACTGACACATTCTTGTACAGATCTAAGGACAAATTTATAATTTTGACTATAAATGAATAAAAGGGTTATTCTTCTATCACATTGTGTACATTGTATCTGTGATACATCTTTTGAGTTAGTAAAAATGTTAATTCATATTTTTAAGAGTTGAAAATTTAATACATGAATTTACATTACTAACTCATAAACAGCTCCTGACCATAGGATCATCACTAGGATGGTGATCGATCCGGAAGGTTGGTGTACGATTGCTTCCTTAGAGTAGATGTGTCTTGAGTCTACGATGTGGAGACATCAAAATGAGAGTACAGATATTCATTGAGAATGAGAGTACTGAGCATGACCACTTCGAGCAGTCATAAGGAAGTCTACCTTCTCGTCGATGACTAGCTCGATGCTGCAGTTGTGTGTCTAGTTCTTTGACCTGAGGTGTATCGATAGTTCACCTTGAGTGTGTTATAGTTTGACTACACCATAACTTGGTCTTCTAGCCATTTGGAATCCTGAGGTGTATGTTGGCTGTAGCATATTCATTGTAGGAACTAGGTCGCACCATGATGGGATCTATCAACCTCGGTAGATGAGAGGATAGTCCTATGATAATTGAAAGACGAGTTCTTAAGCCCATAGCCATGGTAGAGTGAAATAATGAAAAAAGTATTTTTCATTGGGGTTTCACATCAGACTCAGATCGATCAATTAACTCATATGACTGATGTTAGGTTTGACGAGTTTACCTTAACCCTAATTCAGTCGGGACTCATGATAGAGGAACTCAATCACACAGGTAGCTGCACCGAGAGGTTCATCTTCAGTTCTGATGGGTTGCCACCATATACTGCTAGGTGTCACTGATGGATTTTGAGAGCAATTAGAATGATATTGATAATCGATCATTCTAATTGTCTGAATCAGAAGAGTTCTGGTCCATCGAAAGGAGTTTCGATGATATCGATGATGAGATCACGACATGTCTCATTACCATACAGAATTGAACCTAACTGGGTCACACAAATAAGGATTAGGGTCTGGATGTCATCAATTGGGCTAACCTAATTGATTTGGATTAGATCTAATTAGGTTCAAGGAAATCGTGCTAGCACTCGATTGAGCCTAACTTTCTCCTTGTGTAATCTTTTCTGTCTCTACTGAGCCAAATATGATTTGACTCATTCTGAGAACCTTTGAAAGATTTCTCTCAGTCTAAATGAAGCTTGTCCAGCTCAAAAAAAGCTTGTCTTAATTCATGAGATGAATTTAAGACAACACCTTCTAATTCCTAACACCTGCCAATTTCATTTTAGGACATCTGTCAAATGTTGACATATGGGTCTTAAACTGAAGAGAGCTCATTGGAGAATTTTTATGGAGTGTCCACATACCAAAACCCAATTGAATTGGATGCCATAATCAGATTATGGCATGAGCCCAATGAGATTTAAGTGGGCACCCCAAATGGATAAGAACCAAAGAGTCCTGATAAACATGGACTCTTTGGCGCCACCTTGATTGAGCTTATCCAATGTTGGTGCCAACATAGGAGAGAGGGTGGGGTTCTTATCTGATGTGATCAGATGATATCACTCCACCAATCAAAATTTTTTCAAAATTTATTAGAATTTTTTGATTGGTTGAATGATGTGGCACTACGCAGTATACAGGGTCTATATAAACCCTGCTGCGCCTGGGATTTCATGAAAGAAATTATTTTATGCACAAAACTAAATAGCTGCTTCCCCCTCCCCTCTTCTCCACATCCTCCCTACTTTCCTTCCTCCCCTCTTCACATCCAAAGAGTTGGACATCCATCTGGCAAAGATCCAAGGCATGGTGATGCCTGGAACAGAAGGCTGCAGGACATCTTCGAAAGGCTGCTGCTCCAACTTCAGGAAGACTTTTGAAGATCTTTCTAATCAGATTTAGATATAATTTTTGGAGAATAGATTCATGAGGAGAAGATGTTCTAGATTCTACCTGAGTGGATATCGGTAGAGGCCAGGCGCTTGCGTGGCTACATCAGAACCTCGGGCTGTGTAGAGATCATCTACAGGGTAATCAGATTACCCTTAAGGTACTTCTTCTTTCATCATAGTTTTAGATTTAATTTTAGATTTTAAATATTAGATAATAAAAATAGATCTAGAGAATTAGATCTAAAATATGTAGGATAATTTTTTTTAAATTATTCCATCTCAGATTTGATGAAATCTGGAAGATCTTACGAGGAAAAGTGATTTTCCTCCTTCATATTCCACATGCATTGGCAGCTGGCTCCTCAGGTGCAGGATCCGTTATCACATATAGGATCTGTTCATGCTCCAAAACTATTTTCAACTTTCGGTACCAGCTACCGAAGTTGGGTCCCACCAACTTATCATTGTCCAACAATGATCAGAGCGATAGGGAAGTGACCATATCTGCACAAAAGAAAATTACAACCTAATTAGTAATTAATTCATTAAACTTAAAGATTTGGACTTTAATCAAAAGGTTTATTTCACTATTTTATTCAAATTGGTAGCCTTTACATCTAATTCAAGGAATTACCCTAATTCCTTAGTGGGTACTAGAATCCACTTAGACTACACACAAGTCCAACTTTGGTTGGCTAACCATGTACATCTAAGGGTAGGTTCATAACCAATTATTTCTCTAAATAATTTTTAGTAATTTTATTTTTACCCCAGTCTCTAATCAGTAGGCTTTGGCCTCCACTGAAAAGGTCTGGTTAGTCCAACCATTAACATGACCATACTGTTAGATGTGTGCCCTAGATGCCAGATTGGCTGACACATTCCTATACAAATCTAAGGGCAAATTTATAATTTTGACTATAAATGAATAAAAAGGTTATTCTACTATCATATTGTGTACATTATATCTGTGATACATGAAAGGAATATGCTCTATAAGCCAATCAAAAGGTTAATTTGATGGATATTCTTTTATCTCTCGACAACTCATATACTTATATTTTAAATAAATAAAGGCATTTAATTCATCATATGCTGTGTTTTATTATGATAAACCCCATAAATCAGGGCTATGGTTTTAGGGTTATGATGCGATCATACCAGTGAGACCTAAAACCTTAAAATCCTAATTTTAAATATTTTTAGTCGATGGAACATTGAGTAGGGGATCAATATTTTCGGTAAGACTGGTACATCCTGTGTATGCTCGATGGAGAGGGTAATTGATCTCACCATTACTTGTGCATGACACTAATATAAGGATGTAAGTGCTCATTAGAGAATGAGTTTACTAAATTGATCTAATTAAAGAATATCTGATGGAGTCTTATCTACATGTCAACAGATGTTTCTCATAGTGGGAATTGTGCATGTAAATCTTTTGACCTGAGACTGCCATAGAACCTCATAAACATGAATCCATATTTTGGATCATACTCATTCATGATTTAATCATGTACGGGGTGTTCTGGATATGGTAGATTGCTTATGAAGATTGTGAGAAGGTCAATATGGAAACGATCACTCCTAGTAAGAGGAGATCGCATCCTATCTGCTTCGATCGAATAATGATTCAGGAAGACTTTGATCAGAGCATTATGAAAAATAGAAATAGTTTCTAATATTTCATAAATCGAATCATTATTATCTGATTGAGAGAAATATGAATATAAAATTAGTTTTGATATTTTTTCATACCCAAACTTATATTCGGGATGCAGGATGATCGCAAGATCAAGTTGCACGATAATTTTCCATGGAAGGGTATTTTTGGTATTTCTATCAAAATTCTATATCTTTCAGGTAGACATGATACATTGCTAGACATCAATCATATCTTGTGAGTTTGATCGAATTAAAAATTTAATTCGATCGTTAATTAGAAGCTGTTTGATTGATCGAAACGGGTCAGCTAGATTTGACCTAAATCGGCTTGGTTGTGTTCTAACCAAATTAGGTCAAATTGCACCTGGACTCATTGCTGGCTAGATGTGAAACCCAATGAGTCACACACAGAGGAAATTGATCATGGGTTTAATTTGATTAAACCATGTTTGCAAGTTGAACATGCTAGCACATGTTGCAAACCCTAGCATCTAGATTCGAATCGGATTGAATCGGGTTCTGATTTTGGCTAATTTAGAACCAATTTGAGCCAAATTGGATTTGATCTTGAAATAGATTTGAAGTATTCTGATTGGGCTTACTGTTGGGTGCCAAAAACTAGGGAACCACATGCCTAAGAGTCTCTCTCTTGGCATGTGGATTTAAATCCATGCGCATGTGCCACATGGCGCATGGAGGGAGTTGGCGCCCCTTAACTTGGTCTTATCTATTTTCTCCGTGGCTTTTATTCTATGAAAGGTTTTCAAAAATCTTAAGAGGCATCTGAGAGTCCTTCTGAGTATTAAACTCTTCATAGAAAAATTAGGAGAAGAGATAAGGATGTATCCATGCGCATGTGCCACATGGCGCATGGATGGAGTTGGAGCCCCCTTAACTTGGAATTATCCATTTTTCTTCCATGGTTTTTTATTCTACGAGACTTTCAGATCTCTTAGAAGGCACCTAAGAGTCCTTCTGTATCTGAAACACTCCGTAGAATATTTGTGGGAAGAGATAAGGATGAAGCCATGCGCCACCCTTTGGAAGTACCCCTTAGACCAAGTCAAATTTCAAGGTTGTTTTGAATTGTTCCACGCCCCTTATCTCTTGCACCCTTCCTGAAGTTGGCACCCTCTATCTTGGCCATTGGATGGGCTTTCTTCTAGATCCAAAGGCATGGGTTGATGGCGCCAATAAGAGAAGCATTGCGACTTCTCATGTGAACACCGTAAGTTAAGATCAAAGAGTCCTTCTGCAATAAGGCGCCTCTTCAACCCAACTTTGATGTCCACATGGATTTTTCTCATCAAATGGGGTATGAGAAATTGAGAGGAGGTGTGAGTGGGCGTGAGATGTTTGGTTTGCACCCCTACGTGCAATATAAATAGGGGTGCACGCGGAGGAGTCATCGCTCATTCCAAACTCTTTCTTCTTTCTTACAATGGGCTCATCTTGTCCAATTCTTTTTATTCTTCTTCTCTAGCCTAGACAAGGTCCTGATAAAGGACAAGAAGTCTTCCAAAAAGGCTTAGAGAATTGGAATAAAAATTAAGGTGACAAGGAGCAAGAAAGGAAGGCAAGAAAAGGTCCAACAGTGTGACAGCAAAGCCAAGAAAGGAGATTCTGCCCAAATTATATTTTAATTCTGATAAATTAGAATTTAATTGTAGAGAATATTTAAATAGGTGCTAGTGGGTTGATCGAGTCTCCGTGTGGATCAACGTTGGAGGGTGAACACATGGGCACCTGGTGGAAACCCTGACGGACTGCTACCGGCGATCGTGCACAAATTAGGATCTAGCGATAAGAGGTATGTTTCTATACCTTATATTATGATATTAATGCATATTATATGGTTTAAATTCTGATAAGGTGATCTTGGAGTTAGGTTTTGATTTTATGATTTCATAATAATTGCTTTGAAATCCGTGCTTCTGCCTTGACACTAAACCCTACAGTGGTATCAGAGCCACCTTGTTAGAATTAAATCATATGATGATAAGTTAATGATTTAATGGCAATATTATAAATATGATATGATCATAATTTATAATTATTATATGATATTAATATGATGAGATAATATTCATTATTCATAATTAAATTATGATGTATATAATTATGGAATGTTGCTTTGTCATATTGAATTATGTTCACTATGATGCTAATTTCTTTTATTCATGTATTTAGTATGATATAGAAATTAAATATGCATTGAGACCTCAAAAGCCCTCTGTAAAATGATATTAAGTTGTAGTGTAATTAACCAATAGCAGAACCAGTCCAGATGTCTAATTGATCAATCAGTGTCTAAGAAAGTGGTTCATGATTGGTAAAGAGAACGTGGTTTCTAATTGATTTCGTTGTCTGACCTGGCCAATTTATTGGTGTCTAAGGAAAGCAACGGGGGACCCCCACCTCTCTCTCACTTACCTGGCTGATTAGATTAATTTAATTCTTGGCTGGAATGCTTGGTGTTATATTCACTACATTATGGCCTTCCTTCATGCTAGGACATTATTATGTCACGAACCATATTAGGTTTGTTGTGTAACCACAAGACCAATTATGGAAACTGACATAATATTGTTCTGACACATCGAGATGCTTACAACTTTTTTGAGTATAATGCTTTGTTGTGTAACCACAAGAGCATTTATATTCTATTTTGACTGTATTGAAATGAAGGATCCTACTTAACTAAAATATTATGGTTTGTTGTATAAACACAAGGCTATTAATGTTTTAGAAGTCAGAATTTTTATTGAGAATTGCATGAGATGCAATTGGAAAGAGTTTCCTACCCTTAAACTTATAAAAGTTTGTTGTGCAACCACAAGATCTTTTATAAGGAATTAGGGTCTCAATCCCACTAAAAAAATTAATCAGGGTTTTCTCGAACATCATACTAGAGGGTTATGATGTCTGATAAAATAGTGAAAGACACAATAAAATTAAAGTCCTAATTTAATTATGCATATCATCTTGAGTTGTTTGCTTATGTAATGTTCTTTATTATGTAGATTAATGGCTTCTTCACTTTCATTTCGCTCCATTTTGGATACAAATAAATTGACTGGTACCAACTATGTGGATTGGTTGAGAAATCTTAAAATAGTACTTAGTCAAGAGAAGCTTTCTTACATCCTCGATACCCCTGACATTGAGCCAGTTGGGGAGGATGCCACAGAGGAAGAAAAAGCCACATATAGGATGTGGCAAAATGATTCTTTAACTGTCAAGTGTATCATACTTGCCTCTATGACAAATGAGTTGCAGAGGCAGCATGATAGCATGGACACTCATTCCATATTGCTCAATTTAAAGAGCTTTATGAGGAATAGAGTAGGACTGCTAGATATGAGATATCTAAGCAGTTATTCCATACTAAAATGGCAGAGGGGTCATCCGTACAAAACCATGTTTTGATAGTTATTGACTTGATCACTCGATTAGGTCAATTAGGTTTTATTATGGATGGAGAGCTAAGTCAGGATCTAATCCTGCAGTCACTCTCAGAATCATTTTCTCAGTTTGTCGTGAACTATCACATGAACAAACTGAATTCTTCCTTGTTTGAGCTGTTAAATATGCTCAAGATAGTAGAGAGCCATATCAAGAAGGATAAAGCTCCTCTTCTTCTTGTGGATGGGATCTCCAAGAAGAAGGTAGGCAAAAAGGGTTCTAAATGGAGACTGAACCCTAAAGGTGGTATAAATAAGAGGAAGAAAGGAAAGAAGACCTCCGGACAGTCAACCTGCTTTCACTGTGGCAAGGCAGGTCATTGGAAAAGAAATTGCAAGGTTTGCCTTGCAACAGTGAAGACTGGTGCAAATAATGCACCAAAAGGTATGTATGAGATACATACAATATTATCGTTGAATTCTTCCATTTCAAATTCTTGGGTATTGGATACCGCCTGTGGTTTTCATATCTGCAAATCATTGCAGGGAATGCAGAAAATTAAAAGTTTGAGGAAGGGAGTGTTGGGAATAGTGTCCCAAAGCCAATCGTCAGCCTGTTGATGGTTGTGCTCATTTTTGTATTTGTACATGAATTATGAATTAATAAAAATTATTTTGGTATTTTTCATCACAAAATGTTTCATCTTCTAATGAACTCCTATATTGTGGTGAAGTCCTTAGGACTATTTAGACTCGACAAAGAAGGATTTGTCGTTTAGTCCTTAAATCTGTTCGTGACCAAATGATATGTTGTTACCAACGACGATAACGTTTATCAAGCATAGGTCATTGTGTGCCATATAGGTTGGTTGTCCTCTTAACCAATGAGTGTAGAGACACTGGTATGGCATACAGGTGAGATGTAAGGGTACATCTACATTGAACGTGACTGACTCTAGAGCTATTTCTGCTGTCAAGATTTGCTCCGATGGAATATGAGTATAAATATCTCTCCGATCTGAGACCGCCACGGTGACTTGCAAGCAACTCACTGCACTTAGGCACTGGACTACCTGAATTTTTAATTCAGTGACGGAAGGCTGCTGGGTGTAGTCAAGTACTTGACTTGTCAGTGCGTGTGTCAAGATGGGATTGACCACTCCAATTTAGGAGCTGTGTACAGTCATGTTTCAATTTAGCAAAACCTTGGCTAGGGTAGTCCTTGTGAGGAGTCACAGGACTATTTGAGTTTAGCATGATTCAGATGATCTGATCAGGGTTGACAGTTTAACCTTGAGTCATCCTAAATACAGGGGTCAAAAGGATGAATTATACAGTAACCATATTCATGTAGGTTCTGAGTGTTGCGATTGTGACTCTTCACCTATCCAGACATCGGGTACCATTGCTAGATGGTCACTTCGATTAGTACAGAAATTGATTCCTGTGCTACTGGCTTAGGTTCGAACCTGTGGGGTCACACACATTAGAGATTTCTATCTGATTTGATGGCTGATGTAGAATCCTACATATTTGAGACTCGATGATCGAGAATCAAGATTTTCTGATCACGAGTTCCACACATTATGGGTACCGGGGTCAAGAGTCCCACTGGTTGGGACTTTTCGATCAGGATTACATATCGATGAATTCTGATGCCTGATTGCCCATCGAATTTGGACTCAGTATTTATTAGAGGATTAATTAGTGATTTGATCACTAATTAACTCAATTTGATTGAGTAATTATTTTTGGATCAAGTCCAATTGAATTGGATTCAGTTGGGTTTGACCCGATTAGGTTAAGAGTTTACCTAATCGTCAAGATGGTTTGGTCCCTGATTTGATCAGGAGTTGGGTTTAGTCAATTTTGATTTGATTAAAATTTTATTGAGCTTAATTAAGCTTAATTAAGTTGGGTTTAAATTAGTCTAATTGGACCTAACTTATTTGGTTCAATTAGGTTGGTTTAAATAATTAAACCACCTTGACCCAATCTCCATGCGCCACCTCACTTCCATTGCACCCATTTGAATTCATGAGAAGAAACTTCTCATGAATTTTTTCCTCACGCCAAGCCTTCTCCATGCCCCACTTTAATGTGCCATATGAATGGATAAGGATGATTGGTTGGCCATTCAAATTCAAAATAAAATTTGAATTTGAATGGGCAATCAATCTTTACGCCTTATCTCTTTTTTTACGCCCCATTTATTACATGAGAAAAAATTTCTCATGAAATCATTCCATGCACAATTTAAGCCATGCCTCACTCCTTTAGTGGATAAGGGATGAATTGGTATCCATTTGAATTCAAAATTTGATTTGAATTCAAATGTGCAATTACTCATCTTTATCTTTTCTTTTGGATAAGACGTTTGACGTTGTTATAAAAGGAGGAGAAGAGTGGGGGTGCAAGATGAAGATTTTTGAAGAAAAATTCTAGAGTGTGAGAAGTCTTGTGTATGAGAAGGAAGTCCATATCCTTCCAAGAGAAAAAGAAAGAAAAGAAAGAAAAGTGGGTGCAAGGTTTTCGGTGAGTTCTCTAGAGTTTTAGCCTAGGGTTCGGGAAGTGAGAAAGTGAGCTATGAGTGTCGTGAGCCTACAAAATCTCAGAAAGATCTTCAACATCCTCTCAAGTATATCTATTGATGATCTGGAGTATTCAAAAAATCGACAGACATCGATCAAAGGAGTTCGATCAGTATCGACCATCAAAAGGCTCTACAACGAGCTAGCACTCGTGAGGAGTCGATCAGATCGAGAGCTTCGTATGGATGATCCACAGAGGTCAGATACACTGTGTGACTGCATCGTGATGATCAGACTCTTTCGATGGTGATCAAATTACGGCGATCTACTACCCGCACAAAGGTATTGTGTTCTGAACACATTACAATAAAGTATTTATTGTTTAAATTCAAATTTTAAATTTAAATGTATGCATACTATATATCATATTTAGATCCTAATGTAGGGTAAATTTATATTAATTAATTAGATTAATTAATATTTTTTCACTATAAAATCATGATTTTAAAAAAGTTTTAAAATTATCATTTTACCCCCGCACTGAATTTTCCACAAATGATATCAGAGCGGGTTCTTAGATATGATATATATATTTGCATGCATAGATTAAGTTGTAATCAAAAAGTTTAAATTTGAAATTTAAAATTTAAAATTTGAAATTCAAAAATTTAAATTTTGAATTTTGAAAGTTGTTCGAAATTCAAAATTCAAAAATTTGAAATTCAAAATTTAAAATTTAAAATTTGAAATTTGGTTGAAATTTCAAATTTGAAATTCAAAATTTAAAATTCAAAATTTGAAATTTGTTTGAAATTTAAAATTCAAAATTTAAAATTTAAAATTTGAAATTTGAAATTTAAATTTTAAAATTGGTATATTTAGATATACTTGATCCAAGTAGCAAGTAATTGAATTGGGTTGGTTGCCATGGCCGTCCGGTCATAGGAGAAAAGTAGGGTTTAAAGTTTCTCTGCTCCCATTCGATAGGATCTCCTATGGTGGTAGGGGTGCCGCTGTAATTATATCCCATACAGATGAAGCAATGAAAGGAATTAATTGTAAAGGTTCAATTGTAAAATTTATCATGAATGTGTTAGATTAGATCTAAAGGAATATTCATGATTTATTTTGATTGAGTTATTTTCTGTTATGTAATTAGCAATAGGATTGCTATTTATGAAATGTACTGATCTATTTATAAAATGAGTCAACATATTTGGTGAACAAAAAATAAAACCTTTCAAATTTGAAAATTATTTTTAAAATGCCAAACCCTGACCCATCAGCCCAAATACTTAATTAAAAGAATTAAGTGTTGTCTAGTAGGTCTAGAATTATGAATTAAGACCTAAGACAATTGCATAAACTGTTGTGATCCAGGTGGTGTGCCCAAGGCCCAGGGGACCAAGGCTAAGGCCAAGGTCCATCATTCATGAGGGCTTCATGGAGGCTCTAGGGCTAGTTTGGCCCTAGGTTGAAAGGCTGTGGGCCTTTCGGGTTCTTGAGGTCTAGGTTATGTGGGCCTCAAGGGACCAACCTTTATGGGCCAGGTCTGGGCCCAGGATTGGTGAGATTAGGTCGAGTCATGGGTGTACATGGACTTGGGTTAATCTAATCTCCCATAGAGTTGGTCAAGGGAGTTTTGGGTTTGGGTCACTTGACCCTGTGTTTATATATACATGCACTGTATAGGTTTGATTAAGCCAAGGAATACGAAAACTCTTTCTCCCAAGTCTCTCTCTCTCTTCTCCCTCTTTCTCCAGCTATTCTCCACACCCCAGGAGCAAGAAACCCTAGGGTTTCTTGCCGCCAGGTCCATAGAAGGCAGGAAAAGTAGGGGAGGCGCTAGGGTTTTGAGCCCCTCCCCCTTTGTGCTGCCAACCATATTGCCTCTCCCTCTCCTGCAGCCACCCAAACATCAGGTCCAGGACTTGGGATCTCTTGCTACGAGGTTGGTACAAGTTCCTCTCAGATCTAGAGTTGATCTGAGGTCGTTTGAGGCACGGGTGAGATCTCCATCAATAGATCTATAGGAAAGGCTGCAGCAAGATAGATCTACAAGGTCTAGTTCTATCTACCTTCTTTCCTATCTAAAATATCCTGATTTGAGATCTATGAATTGGAAGACCTCGGTCCAGGCCTGATCTAGTTGGGTACCAGATCTTGGATTTTTTAGAGGTGATCTTAGAGGCGTTCTTCATCTGGAATGAAAGGCTGACGAAGAAGATAGCAACCAGGCTGATTTCGTCAAGGGCCTTCGATCGAGTCCAGAAGTCTCCAGATTTGTTCGTTGCTGGTTCTGCTACACCTAAGGTCATGGGAGAAGCCAGGATCATGCTCCAATAGTTAGTATTAGAGCTACAGTGGTGAGAAAGTGGTTCCAAGCATAAGAAGTTGAAGATCCCAAGTGCTGAAAATTTTTAGCAAGGTACCATCAAGGTATATTCTACACTTCTTGATTTTATATTGCCTGTTTGGCTTGGATCCAGTCATGGGCAGCAATATGAAGGTCGATTTTGAGAAGTTTGATGGCAAAAAAATTTTTTTCATGTGAAAAATCTGGGTGGAGGATCTTCTGGTGCAAGCAGATCTGGATCAGGCTTTGATGAGAAGTCTAAGGGAATGACAGATAGACGGTGGGCATTGTTGGAGAAGAAAGCATGCTCGGTGATCAGAGGATGTTTAGCGGATGTAGCGTTGTATTCGGTGCTGGAAGAAAAGACCCCAAAGGGCCTTTGGTCGAAGTTGCACACCATGTATATGGGGAAGAATATGTGCAATAAGCTAATGCTGAAGAAGAGGTTGTACAGTCTTCGGATGCAGGAGGGATCTGATGTGATTGGCCATATTCAGAGGTTCGACCAGTTGTGCACAGAGTTGATGAATATCGGGGTGAAGCTGGATGAGGAGGACAAATCCCTGTTGCTTTTGTGTTTGTTGCTAGGATCATATGACTCTTTGGTGGCTACACTGCTCTACGGCAAGGAGACTCTGGAATATGAGGACATGGTCTCAGTGCTGAGGTCTAATGAGCTAAGGAAAAAGTTGACCAGAGATTGGGCTCCCCAGGAGGGTTTGGTAGTAGGGAAGAGGATAGGTAGAGGCAGAGGCAGAAGCAAGTCCAGGGGGTGGTCCAAGTCTAGGAAGGGAAAGAAAGAGATGAAATGCTTCAAGTGCAACGAGTTCGGGCACTTCAAGCGAGAATGTCCACTATGGAAGAGCAAGAAGGGAGAAAGAAGTGGCTCAGAATCAGTGAGTGCAGTTGCTGGGCAGCAGGTGGAGGATGATCTACTTGTGGTATCAGATGGTCACGGGCATTACACAAAGGAGTGGACACTAGACTCTGCGTGCTCACATCACTACACACCACACAGGTCTTGGTTTGCGACATACACCAAGACAGATGAGGGATCAGTGACTCTAGGCGACAATCATCCTTGCAAGGTGGCTGGGATAGGGACAGTCAGGGTGAGGATGTTTGATGGGATTGTGAGGATATTGACAAATGTAAAGCACATCCCAGAGCTGGAAAAGAATCTGGTGTCACTAGGCTACTTGGAATGCAGTGGATACAGCTTCAGCAGTAGGGCTAGAAGTGAAGTATTAAACATCTCCAATGGAGCTATGGTGGTGATGAGAGGCAGGAGGTTGGACAATAACCTCTATCGCATGGAGGGATCTGTGGTGACCAGAGTCTGATGTAGCAGCTGTAGCACAGGACCAGCAGGGGGCTTACAAGATGTGGCACTACCGCCTAGGCCACATGGGTGACAAGGGGCTGAGGCAGTTGAGCAGGAGAGGACTCATCTCTGATCTGGAGGATGGTGCTACAGGGGAGATCTGTGAGCCTTGCCAGATGAGAAAGTAGAGGAGAGTTCAGTTCAACATCAGTACAACCCGCAATGCAGCCCCTTTGGAGTTAGTACACACAGATGTGTGGGGACCAACCTCAGTTTCAGCTAGGAATGGGGCCAGATACTTCATGACCCTGATTGATGATTTTTCAAGGAAACTCTGGATTTACTTTATGAGAGAGAAGTCTGAGGTCTTCACTATGTTCAAAATCTGGAGAGCTGAGATGGAGAAGGAGCAGGGGAGGAGCGTGAAGTGTCTGAGGTCAGACAATGGTGGGGAGTACACCAGCAGAGAGTTTCAGGATTACTGTGAGGAGTGTGGGATCAGGAGATACTTCTCAGTTAAGAGGACTCCAAAGTAGAATGGGGTGGCCGAGAGGATGAACAGAACACTTCTGGAAAAGGCACGATGCATGAGGCTGCAGGCAGGGCTTCCAAAGGTGTTCTGGGTTGACACAGTGGGTTACTTGATGAATTGGTCACCTCACACCAGGTTGGATGGTAGGCTTCCAGAGGAGGTGTGGTCTAGGAGGACAGTTGGGTTGGGCCATCTACGGGTATTTGGGTGCACGGCCTATGTGCACATTGGAGCTGGTGAGCGGAGTAAGCTAGACGCCAGATCACGCAAAATGATGTTTCTAGGCTATCTGCGAGGAGTTAAGGGATACAGGCTATGGGATCCCTTGGAAAAGAAGGTCATCATTAGTCGGGATGTGACTTTTGATGAGGAGTCAGTCCTACGGGGGCGAGCAGGCATGGAGGAGCAGTAGGAGCAGGAGGAGGCCTAGTAGGGTGCTGCTGGACAGCTTACCTCTTTGATTTTGCCTCTTGCAGGTACTACTGGAAAACATGACATTCAGGTGGAGCACCTATCTAAGGTGTCTCCACAGGTGGAGAAGACTCAGACGGATGATCAAGGCAGAGAGGTCCAGCAGGAGCGAGCTAGACCGAGGACTGATATCGGTGTTGCCCTACACAAGCCCAAGAGGACCATCAGGCAACCGACCGATATGGCTTCAAGGAGATGCTGTCATATGCCCTGGTGACAGTGAATGGATACCCATATATGTATCAGGAGGCTATTGAGAGCCAGAACAGAGAGCGGTGGGTCCAGGCGATGTCCGAGGAGATGCAGTCTCTCCACCAGAACCAGACGTGGTGATTGGTACAGTTGCCACAGGGGAAGAGGCCCATTGGCTGCAAATGGGTCTACAGTCGCAAGGAAGGGCCTTCAAAGTAGGGAGGTATCAGATTCAAGGTGAGGTTAGTGGCCAAGGGATACTCCCAAAGGAAGGCATCGACTTCAGTGAGGTCTTCTCTCCCATCGTCAGACATACTTCCATCAGAGTGTTGCTGAGCATTGTAGCAGCTCAGGATTTAGAGCTGGAGCAGATGGATGTCAAGACAGCATTCCTCCATGGGTATTTGGAGGAGAGGATTTACATGGAGCAGCCACCCGATTTCAGGGATCCAGGATCAAAGGGAAAGATTTGTTTGTTGCAGAAGTCGCTGTACGGGCTGAAGCAGTCGCTGAGGCAATGGTACAAGCGGTTCGACTCCTATGTGCGCAGCATTGGACTTTCCAGGTGCGAGTTTGATCCCTGTGTTTATGTTCAGTCTCTTGAGGATGGTTTTAGGGTGTTCCTACTCTTGTATGTGGATGACATGCTTATAGCATGCAAGAGTAGGAAGGTTGTGCAGGATCTGAAGGCATCCTTATCTCGGGAGTTTGAGATGAAGGATTTGGGCCCTACAAGGAAGATCCTAGGCATGGAGATTTTCAGAGACCGAGCTTGGAGGGTGCTGTATCTATCTCAGGGGGGCTATATACAGAAGGTCTTAGAGAGGTTCGGGATGAAGGAAGCAAAGTCGGTGGAGCTGCCACTTGTCGGTCACTTCAGACTCTCGAAGACCATGGCACCACAGACTGAGATGGAGGCTCAGGAGATGGAGATGGTTTCTTATGCTTCAGGAATTGGGAGCTTGATGTATGCGATGGTCTGTTGTAGGCCAGACATCGCTCATGCAGTGAGTCAGGTTAGCAGGTTCATGGCGCAGCCTGGCAGGGAGCACTGGAGAGCTCTGAAGTGGATATTCAGATACCTGACGGGTTCAGTTGGAGTTGGCATCTACTACGGACAGCAAGGAGGTGCAGTGGGATACTCTAACATGTCCAGGGAGGCTCAGGGGCTGATTGGCAGTTATGTAGATGCAGACTTCGGTGGAGATGTGGATACCCGGAGGTCTACGACAGGCTTCATCTTTAGTCTGTATGGAGATCCTATTTCTTGGAGATCGAGTCTGCAGCCTATCATGGCCCTATCCACTATAGAGGTGAAATACATCGGGCTGACAGAAGCAGCTAAGGATACAATTTGGCTGAAGGGTTTGTTGACGGAGATGGGCCTTACTCAGAAGGCCATTAGAGTGCACTGTGATAGCCAGAGTGCACTTCTATTAGCACAGAACTCAGTCTATCATGCAAGGATAAAGCACATCGACATTCGATATCATCAGATCAGGGAGCTTGTGGAGGATGGCGAGGTGGAGCTGTAAAGGTACACACCAAGGAGAATCCAGCTGATGCACTTATGAAGGTACTTCCACGGGACAGCTTTCAGAGATGTATTGAGATGATTCGGCTGATGGACAAAGTAGAGCTGGTTGAGGCCTTGGGACACCAAGATGGAGATTGTTGTGATCCAGGTGGTGTGCCCAAGGCCCAGGGGACCAAGGCTAAGGCCAAGGTCCATCATTCATGAGGGTTTCATGGAGGCTCCAGGACTAGTTGGCCCTAGGTTGAAAGGCTGTGGACCTTTTGGGTTCTTGAGGTCTAGGTTATGTGGGCCTCAAGGGACCAACTCTTTATGGGTCAGGTCTGAGCCCAGGATAGGTGAAATTAAATCGAGTCATGGGTGTACATGGGCTTGAGTTAACCTAATCTCCCATAGAGTTGGTCAAGGGAGTTTTGGGT
This sequence comes from Elaeis guineensis, assembly GCF_000442705.2. Lineage (NCBI taxonomy): Eukaryota > Viridiplantae > Streptophyta > Magnoliopsida > Arecales > Arecaceae > Elaeis > Elaeis guineensis. The sequence continues at coordinate 66,226,361 of NC_026001.2, read as the reverse complement.
TTGGGTCACTTGACCCTGTGTTTATATATACATGCACTGTATAGGTTTGATTAAGCCAAGAAATACGAAAACTCTTTCTCCCAAATCTCTCTCTCTCTTCTCCCTCTCTCTCCAGCTACTCTCCATGCCCCAGGAGCAAGAAACCCTAAGGTTTCTTGCCGCCAGGTCCATAGAAGGTTGGAAAAGCAGGGGAGGCACTAGGTCCATAGAGACCTAGCTGCTGGAGCCCGTCTGTTGTAGAAGCTCGTTAGAAATCCATCCATGGTAAAAGTTTGGACAGAGTCTGGTTCTAGCAGAAGGCCGAAAGGAGGCCGCTCACTGTAGGAGCCCGGATGAGGATCAGTTGTCATGGAAGCTCGGAGTAGTGTCCTGACGGTGGAGCCTGTCCTGTTGTAGAAGCTCGTTTGGAATCCATCCGCTATGGAGAAGCTTGGCTAAAATCTACCTGTAATAGAAGTTCAGAAGAAATTCATTTATAGTAGAGGCTCGAATGGAATTCGCTTACAGTAGATATCCAGAGTAGATCGCCTGCAATGGGAGTTCGGCTCTCGCAGGAGCTCGGTTGGAATTCGAAAGGCGGTCGACCACCATAGAGACTTGGACGGGGTCTGGTTGCTGTAGAAATCTCATTGTCAGAGGAGCTCGGATATTGACAAAGTCTGAAAAAAGTTTGGAGTAGGGTCGTCCGCGGTCGGAAGAGGTCCAAAAGGGATTCAGAGGATAGTTGATTACTGTAGAAGTTTGGCTGATAGTGAGGCCCAAAGAGCCTTTGGGGCGGCCCGATAGATGAATGCAGGAGCTCATTGTCGCAGAAGTCCAGACGGTCGAGGGGGTTCAGAGAGACACCACATACGGTCGGAAGCTGAAAAAGTCCTGGAAGGGTTGGTCTTTTACAAACTTTGGCAGGAGGTATTTTATACCCAACACCAATCCTCCTACTTTCGAGTTTGGATTTTGAATGAAGGAAGTACAAAAAAATTCTCACAACTGAAGTTGCCCCCCTCGATTTTTGTACTCGATGGTTGTCAGATATTTTAGCGTTCAGCACGCCAGTACTGGAGCCTTTTTGGAAAAGATTTTTTCTTTTTGGAATTTCTGTCGGAGTGCGGCTCTAGGTATGACGTAATAATGATTTTGTCAGCTGCCAACCATTTTCAGCAGCCTGTCATGTTGAGTGGGACACGCGGCGAGTGCAGGCCGGCCAGAGGAGATCCACAATCATTATTGCACCGGACCCTAGGGTCTATTTAAACACATCCTCCTCCTTCAGGGGTTTCATTTTGCCTGAGAGAATCCCTCGATTTCCCTCCTCTTCTCTGAGAGCTCCAACTTCCTCTAGCATCCTTCTCGGCCTTAGGCATCCTCCGAGTCGACTTCCATCGTCATTGCCATCTTTCTGCACTCTTGGGGCCAATCTAGGTTAGTTTCGAAACTTCTTGTCATTTTTCTGTCCTTTCTTCTTTGTATTCTGTTCATTTAGCTTCCTCGAGGGCTTGTTTGCTATTTTTCTTGATTTTTTCTGGGATTTTTGTGGCTTCCATTTGATCCAAAATATCTTCTAATATCTCCTCTTCTAGCAGTTCTAGGAGTTTGTCAGCCCCAGTTCCCCAAAGTCCTTGTACCGTAGACGAACCCGTAGCTAGGATCGAACCTTGTCTGGCCTTTGCACCAGACACCATCCCCGGCTCCTTGACTTCGGATGAACTCTCACTGATAAGGATTCAGTATGGAGTTCCTCCGGAGTATGAGCTGGAGCTTCCCGGACCAACTGACTGGGCTAGCGCCCCTCCTTCCAGCCGCTTCTGTTTGTACCAGGAAGCCTTCCGAGTCGGACTTCGACTTCCACTGCCGCCCTTTGTCGTTGCTCTCTTTCATTTTCTGAATATTTCTGTAGTTTTTGTCGTGCCGAACTCCTTTAGGTTTCTAATAGGATTTCTTTCTCTTTGTAGCTTAGCGGAAGTTCGGCCGACCCTTTCCTTGTTTAGAAATTTCTACACCTTCAAGCGCCATCCCTCGGCAAAAGATTGGTGGTACTTCTCCTCCCAATTCGGTAGAAAGGGGTTGCTGAAAGGTGCCCCCTTTTCTATCCACAACTGGAAGGAGAGGCTCTTCTATGTCCGATGCCCGATCTTGGAGCTAGGATTATCCCCTTGGGACTCTCTGAGGGATTTTGTCCGTCGGGCTTCTAGCCTGGAGAGGGACGACCTCGAAGCCTGCAAAAAGCTCGAGGCCTATCAAGCCCCTCTCCTCTTCGAACTTTTGAAGGAACAACTCTTGTTCAACATCGGCCTGAGTCCTCTTAACCCTGTCGGTACCATTATTAGTTTTATTATAATTCTTTTTTTTTTAGTTGCTTCTCCTTTTTCTTATTCTATCTCTGAGCCGTGTGGGTCTTCTTTTATTGCAGACATGGATGCAGGTGTGGCTCGGAGGTTAGCCCAGGGTCTCAAGACCCACAAGAGAAAAGGAGCCTCAACTTCGGGGTCAGCGAAGAGAGCCAGGATGGGAGAGACAAGCTCAGCCCGCCTATGCAGGTGGCCATGGCCGTCGACGTCCCTTCCGATGTCGAGCCCGAAGTCCCCCAAGCCCCCTCAAGGAGCCCCCGGTCGAGGATCCCATTTCAGAGGCTCATCCTGAGGGGGCACCCAGGGCCCAAGAGAGGAGGAGAAAGAAGACCCTGGCTCACAAGAGCCACAGCCGCAAGGCGGCCGTCGAGGGGGCCGGCAGCTCTGAGGAAGACCTGGGGAAAAATCTCTTCAACAATAGGGATTTAATAAAGAGGCTGGTCGGAGGGTGCATTCTGCCCGAGGTTGTCTAGAGGATCATCCTTGCGATCCAGAGCTGCGGGTCTGGGACTCTCTGGGAACTTTCCTAGAAGTAGGTTAATTCACCTTTTTCTCCTTCCCGCTTCTTTACATAATGTACTCCTTAGCCTTTATATTGACTCCCCGGCCTCTCTTGCAGATCGGACACCAGCTTGTCACCAACGTCGAGGCGGTGAAGATCCCTCTTGGCGATCTACACCGCCTCGACGTTGGTAGCTTGGGCGGAGGAAGGTCGCCTGGCTGAGGCCACCCGCCTTGAGGAGAAGATTGCTGAAGTCTTAAGTCTCCAAGAGGCACTGGAAAAAGAGAGACAAACCTCATCCGATCTGAGGACCGCCTTGGAGGAAGGGAGAGAGAAGGCTGAGGTTGAGGTCTTCAACTGAAGGCACAGGTTTTTGAGCTGAAGGTGCAAGTTTTCGAGCTGAAAGTGCGGATCCCGTCCCTGATCTCAGAGGCAGGGGCCCGAGCAATGGAGGAGTTCAAAGCCTCCTCCAAGATGGAGGATCTACAGGTCCAGTTTGGCTAGGATGCCTTCATCAAGGGTTTCAAACTCTGCCAAGAGAAGGTGGCTGGAAGGTTCTCCGAACTGGACCTCGGCTTCCTAAACCAGGCATCCGACGATGAAGCCAGACCATCCGAAGCCACTGTCAGTTCTCCTCCAATCGGGACCTCATCGATCGCTACGGCCGTCGCTGCTGATCTTCCGAGGACGTCGAGCCCCTCCACTTCTACCCCAGAGGTCCGGAACCTCTAGCTTTGTATTTTTCCTTTGTGGTGATTTTTCTTCATTCTCTTGAACTTAAAAATTATTCAATCAATGAAATCATATTCTTCTTTATAGAGGGTCCCCCATTTTTTTTTTTGTATTCTTTTCCTTCTTTTTTGTCTTCTTGTATTAATTTGAGTCATGGCGCTCTTATCTTCCAATGACAGTGCCCTGTCGAAGCTCTTCCCCAATCGGAGGGGATTCCTCTGAAGTCGATGATTCGAGACCTCCAAAGGGAAGTTCGTCAGTCGACGAGATAATCCAAGAAGCTGGAAGATGAGCTTCACCGGCTAAGGGAGAGCCATTCAGAGGCCATTGCGGAGGCTACTCACTTTTGGGACCTCCACAAGAAAAGTTTCATGGAATACACCCGGAGGAAGGCCGACTTCATGACGGGGCTTGAGGAACTCCGAAAACATGCCAGCGACCGATCTTGGACTCAGGCTTCCAAGATCAGCTCCTTTGAAGTCGAGCTGGTGGCCGCACGGGAGAAGATCGATCAGCTGGAAGGGAGCTCATCCTGGCTCACAATCCAGACCGACCACGATCGAGACTGGTTGAAAAGTTCTCCGACCTTCAAAAGCAGCTGCAGGATGCTGAGGTGAATTACGACGCCTACCGAGTCGGCTAGAGCAGACAAGTAGAGGACTACCGAAGGAGGCTCCAGACGGTGACCGATGAAGTTGCCCGCCTTCAGAGGCAGCTATTTGAGAGAGTCCAGCCTATTCCTACATAAGGTTCCGACGAGCTTCGCTCCTTGAGGGGAACCATGGCAGAACTGTCTGTGGCCCTTGGGCGGGAGGAGGCCGAACTACAGCGGCTGAAGATTCAGCTGGTCCATGAGCAGCAGGCGGTCAAAGATGCCGAGGCAGAGTCCAAGGTCCTGAGGAGGAGGCTTCGAGAGTCGGAGGGCGAGAGCCGGTGGTTCCACCAGATGTACTGGGATATGCTGTTGAGAAAGATGAAACTAGAGGAAGAAGTCAAAAACTTAAGGCAATCCATAGCAAGGACCGAAACCGAGAGCTCGAAGTTGGAAGAAACTGGGCTTCCTTAGAGCCTCTCTTTTTTTCTTTTTTTTATCTCTTCATGTATTCTTTTTCTTTTCGTGTCATTTTTTTCCTTTTTTTTTTTGGCCTCCAAGGCTTTGCAATGTATACTTCACCAATGAAATGAAAAGAAAATTTTTTATTACCTTATCCATTCTGGTATTAAGTGGTTGTTTACCGAACTTCTTTTGTCTTCCATCTTGTTTGACGTTGACGTTGTTTGAAGGTTCCTGGTCGTCACTGTGTTGATTTGCCTTTTTTGTTTATGACCGTAGGACCTTTCGAGGCCATTTGAGTTTGACGCTTCCTCCCGATGCTCGAGGTTGGGGGCCCGAACATCTCATTACCTTGAGGAAGTTGATTTTTCCTTAGCCTGTGCTGAGTTTCCTCTCAAAGACTGAGGGTTTTTGATAAGAGTCTCTTTCCTCGTTGAGACAAGGTCCCTTATATCTTTGATGTAGTCTGTTTTTCACTTATCACTGGTGTACTTCGTCATTTTCCTTTTCCTCTTCCCCCTTTTTTATGTTCGAGTGAGGATTTTCCCTCTGCTCCTAATGGGGTTGTAGGAGTGTAGAGGAATCATTAGGAGGCTTTCCTCCTTATCCGGTCTCAAACAATCGGGTCATCGTTTATGTCAAGGCGAGGTTCTCCTTCTGTTCCCGACGTAGCCGATTTCAGCTCATGTTAGCATGAGGTTCTCCTCCAGCTCCTAACAGAGCTGTGGGGGCACGTAAGGGCCGCTGCAGGGCCTCTCCCCCCATCCGATCTTTAAGAAATCAGGCCTTCGACTTTACTCATGTTAGGATGAGGTTCTCCTCCTATTCCTAACAAGGCTGTGGGGGCACATAAGGACCGTTGCAAGGGCCTCTCTCCCCATCCAATCTTTAAAAAATCGGACCTTCGACTTTGCTCATGTTAGGACGAGGTTCTCCTCCTGTTCCTAATAAGGCTGTGGGGGCACATAAGGGCCGTTGCAAGGGCCTCTCCCCCATCTGATCTTTAAGAAATCGGACCTTCGACTTTGCTCATGTTAGGACGAGGTTCTCCTCCTGTTCCTAACAAGACTGTAGGGGCACATAAGGGTCGTTGCAAGGGCCTCTCCCCCATCCGATCTTTAAGAAACCAGACCTTCGACTTTGCTCATGTTAAGATGAGGTTCTCCTCTGTTCCTAACATGGCTGCGTGGGCACACAAGGGCAGTTGCAAGGGCCTCTCTGTTGGAAAATGTATCCCAAAAAGTCAATCATCAAGCTGTTGACAGTTGAGCAACCAAGTATTGTAATTGATTTGTTAATAAATAAAATATATTTGGTATTTTCATCATAAGCTTTCATCTTCTAATGAACTCCGTTGTTATGATGAAGTCCTTAGGACTATTTAGATTCGATAAAGAGAGATTTATCGATTAGTCCTTAGAACAGTTCACGACCAAATAATAGGTTGTTAATAAGGACGACAGCTTCTATCGAGCATAGGTCGCTGTAGGCCATATGGGTTGGTTGTCCTCTTAACCAAAGAGTGTGGAGATACTGGTATGGCATACAGGTGAGATGTACTGGTACATCATCATTGAACATGACCAACTCCAGAGTATTCTGCTATCGAGAATGTCTCTGATGGGATATAGGTATAAGTGTCCCTTAGACTTGAGATCGCCTCAGTGACTTGCAAGCAACTCACTGTGCTTTGGTACTGGACTAACTGAATTTCTAATTTAGGGATGGAAGGCTTCTGGGTACAGTCAGGTACTTTGAAGTCAGAGTGTGATCGAGATGGGATTGACCACTCCAAGAGTTGGAGAAGAATGAGTCACTGTATTTCAATTTAGCAAAACCTTGGCCAGGGTAATCCATCAGATGGATTTGATATTTTGAAATACAATATGGACAACCTGATCAGAGTTGATAGTTGAACTCTGGGATGTCCTATGATCATTTTGGTCAAGGGGATGAATTATATGAAAACTATATCCGCATGGGTTCTAAGGATGTTGTTCTACACATTCGACCTATCCGATCGTCGGGTACCATTGCTAGATGGTCACTTCGATTGGTACAGAAATTTATTTCTGTGCTATCGGCTTAGGTTCGGACCTATGAGGTCATACACATTAGAGTTCATGATCCGATCGGATGGTTGATCAATGATTGAGAATCGTTCTAGGGTTAAATGATCAATACGATTGACATTTAACCCAGAGCAAGTGTTGCAGGAGGATCGATTAGCAATTTGATTGCTAATTTACTTAATTTGATTAAGCCAATGGGTTGAGATTAAGTCTAATTAAATATGATTTAATTAGATTTAGTTTGGGCTTGATTGGATCAAGTCCAATTGGTTTATTGGATAAGCCAAGTGCAAGGAAAAACTAGTCCTAGTTCAACTAGGACTTGGGTCAATCTAATTTTTAATTTGATTAGAAAATTAAATCAGATTTAAATCTAATTTAATCTGATTAAATTAGATTCTTAATTGAGTTAAGACCTATTTTAATTAGGTTGATCTAATTTTATTTGATTTGGTTTGAGAAACCAAATTAAAACAAGTCATAAGATAGAATCCTAGTAAGACTAGGATTCCACCTTGCACCACATAAGCCTTCCCCACACCCTCTCTCTCATTCAACGCCAATCTCCTCTTATTTTCTGCAACAAAAGCCCTCTCCCAGGTCTTTCCCACGTTCACAAAAGGTCTCCTCTCTTCTTTCTTACATGGAAGGTGGTTTGGATCAAATCAAAAAGGAATAAGTTTGGATTTCGAATTCTATGAGATAGAGTTTTAGAAATCCAAAACTCTTTCAATTTTGCACCGAATTTATCCAATTTTTTTTTGAAATTTTTGTGGCTTTTAGGATATATATTGTGCACCCTTTTCTGGTAATCCATGCATGAAATTAAGGAGGAGGTGCTCAAGAGTTGGGCGCCCCTTATCTTGCCATGTTTGGATAAGCCTTGACTAGGTATTTGACCTAGACAAGGACTCTATAATATCTCTCTATATAAAATGAGTTTTTTTATGAAATTTTGGAAAAAATAGGGATTTAAGAGATCTTTGGACCATCCAAAAATTAGAGAGAAATACCTTTGGGTCGTGGAGATATAAAAGATAAAGTTAGGGTGTCTAGAGAGAGAAACAAGAAGAAGAAGAGGGTCTTCTTTTAGGGTTGTTTGTTTTCATATCTTTCCTCCCTCCATCTTGAGTTTCCTGAGAGCGTCTCAGATCTAAAACTCCTCCTTCTACTTTTCATCTTTGGAAGAGTCCAAATCAAGAAGAAGGAGGCATCTGATCAACCATCAAAGAAGGATCAGCGCAGTACTAGCATACTGTGCTGATTTCCTGAAGCAGGACTTCTGATCGAGATTTGTGGGCTCGTGTGGATGACTCCTAGAGGCCGGATGCATGTGCGGCTTGCAACATCATCCTCAAGCCTAGATCAGTGAGGTTAGAACGTCTAACTTGCAAGGTAATAGATCTGATCTATTGTTTAATACATACATTAGATATAGTATAGAAACATGTTGATATGATCAACATGTAGTTCATGCTATATTTATATATTTTAATTTTTGATTTAATGCTATGTAATAATCATGTAATAGGATCTTAGATCTAGAGATTCTCTAATTTTAAAAAATAATTTTGATTTATTTTAGTCTTCCGCTGTATGATCTTGAAAAAGTTTCAAGATTTAACCCTGAAACCCTAGATCTGGTTCCTACAATTGGTATCAGAGCCAGGTTCTTTATTACATGATTATTTTATATTCTTAGATTATTTTTAGATTAAATTTAATTTATAATCTGATTATTAAATTTAAAATTAAAATTTTAGATCAATCACAAACTGCAAGGTTGTCCTGCTGTAAGATTTACCCCTTACAGTGCAAAGGTTGTCCTAGTTTGTGTAGATCTATCTTTAATCATAAATTTGTTAGATATAATCTAGATTAAATTTATGATTTATTAGATATAAAAGATATTTAAATCTAAAATAAAATCTCTTTGTTAATAATTTTTGTGCAAAGAAATTATTTAAAGTCGAAATTATTTCAATTACATGAACCTGTTTAGATTAGATCTAAAGTAGTTTCATGTTTATTTCACTTGTATCTTGATTATGAATCAAACATGCAATATGGTTGGTAGAATCATATTGTAAAATTATTTTACAAATATGAAAATTATTTTTTGAAAAGCCGAACCCAACCCTCAGCCCAAAACTTAATTAAGAATTAAGAAGTTGTTTGATTAGGTTCTAGGATTGTGAATTGAAGAACCTAAGACTCAAACCATAACACATTGGGTTAATGGGTTAGTAAGAATTAGGTCCATTAATTGGGTTAGACCTATGGTTAGATTAAAGATGGACTTAATTAGAGAATTGACTAAATCTAATCAATTATTGTCTTAGATTAGGTTAAGGATTCTCTAGATCAATTACAATAGTTGTAGTTGGTTAAGTCCATATCTTTAACGAGAACCAAATGGACTTGATTCTTGGCTAAGCGGTCTAGCACGAACTGTTAGGTTGATCTAATCGAAACTAATTAAATCAATTGGTGTCTAAGATAAACCAGATCGGTGGTTTTTAATTGGGAGCCCGCTTACCTGGTCATTTCTGATGGTGTCTAAGGCAAGCTTTGGCAGACCCTCCCACTGATCGAACTTATCTGGCCTCTTGGTGAAATTATATTTTGATCGGATCACTTGACTATTCGAGCTGACCCATGTCAGCTAGGTAAATCAGTGTGACTGATTTAGGTGCTCCTAGACCAGCCCTTTTAATGGTCTCCCTTAAGCTGACTTGGTGAAGCCAGTGGGAGGATCATAATAAGCTGGTTCATCTGACCTTATCCTCTATATTATTTAAATCCTCTAAAATTATTAGGTCCTTAAAATGACAAAGTTATGGAGATAACTGAGTCATAGCCTCCCATTAAGGTGTTTGATAATGAGTCCTTTAACTCAATAATCATTGCAGACCCAAAGGCCTGGTGCTTGTTGACTAATAGAATTATCACTCATCATATGATGACTTGGAAGTATCTCTTTAATGGTGGTTGGGTGAGCCAACCAAAGTTGGGCTTAATCATTTGTTGGTTAGATACACCAAGCATGATCATGTTAATGGTTGGACCTAACCGGATCCTTACAGTGGAGGCCAAAGCCTACTGATTAGGTTTCTGGGGCAAAATTAAAATTACTAAAAATTATTTAGAGAAACAATTGGTTATGAACCTACCCTTAGATGTACAGGGTTGGCCAACCAAAGTTGGGCTTGTGTGCAGTCTAAGTGGATTCTAGTACCCACTAAGGAATTAGGGTAACTCCTCGAATTGGAGGTAGAGGCTACCAATTCGAATAAAATAGTGGGAGAAATCTTTTGATTAAAGTCTAAATCTTTAGGTTTAATGAATCAATTACTAATTAGGTTATGGTTCTTCTTTGTGCAAATATGGCCACTTCCCTATCGCTCCGATCATTGTTGGACAATGATAAGTTGGTGGGACTCAACTTCGGTAGCTAGTACCGAAAGTTGAAGATAGTCCTGGAGCATGAACGGATCCTATATGTGATAATGGATCCTGCACCTGAGGAGCCAGCTGTCAATGCACGTGGAACAGTCAGAGATACTTACCAAAAGTGGCTCAGTGACCGGACCATAGTGCGCTGTATCATGCTGGCTGCCATGAGCGACGAGTTCAGTCGCAGATTCGAGATGGCTCAGCCAAAGGACATGCTTCAAGTGTTGGAGGATGCCTTTGGCATACTCGATGACGTAGAGAGGCACAAGACTAGTTGTGCTATCTTCAACGCCAAAATACGGGATGGTGCCTCTGTCACTGATCATGTATTGTACATGATCGAGCTGATGGAATGATTGAGCAAGCTCGGCTTTTCTTGCATGAGCAGCTTGGGAAAGATGCAATACTGAACTCGCTGCCCAAGTCTTATCTCCCATTCCTCACTCATTATAGAATGACAAAGCCTGAAGAGAACTACCACGGGTTACTGGGGTTGCTTCAGAACTTTGAGAAGGATCACCAACTTCACAAGGAGTCGGTGAACTTAGTGGGAGGTTCGTCTTCTAGTTCTCAACCTTTTGAGAAAGGGAAGAAGAACAAGAAAAAGAAAGTGAAGAAGGTGCATGTTCAGGCTGGGACATCAGTGCAGAGCTAGACCAAAAAGATCAAGCCTGATAAGAGTCTATTCTACTGGCAAGCACCCTAGATTATATAGTGTGTCAGATATCTACTTATGGCACTGTAGGCTAGGTCATATAAACAAGAACAGAATAAACAGGTTGACTTAAGAGAAAATTCTCGAAGTCAGTGATTGTGAATCACTTCCAACCTGTGAGTCCTGTCTTCTTGGTAAAATGACCAAGTCACCTTTTACTGGAAAAGGTGAGAGAGCTACTGAGCTCTTGGGCCTAGTACATACTGATGTATGCGAGCTCATGAGCACCAGTGCTAGAGGTGGATATTTCTACTTCATAACTTTCACGGATGACCTATCCCGATATCGATATGTCTATTTGATGAAACATAAGTCAGATTCATTTGAAATATTCAAACGATTCTGAAGTGAAGTAGAAAAATAAACTGGAAAGAGTATTAAAACTCTTTGATCTAATCGAGGAGGAGAATACCTTTCTAGTGAGTTTCTCACATATCTAGGAGAGAATGGGATTCTCTCCCAATAGACTCCTCTAGGAACACCACAGCATAATGGTGTGTCTGAAAGGAGGAATCGGACTCTGTTAGACATGGTCCAATCCATGATGGGTTTTGCTAGCTTGCCGATATCCTTCTGGGGATATACACTCGAATCGGCCTGTTATCTATTAAATAGGGTTTCAAGTAAGTCTGTAATTAAGACTCCATATGAGATATGGACAGGACGTAAGCCAGCACTTTCACACCTTAGGGTCTAGGGGTGCCCGGCCTATGTCAAACGATTAGTCACAGACAAACTTGGACCTAGGTCTGACAAATGCTCATTCATAGGGTACCCCAAAGAGATAAAAAGATATTTTTTCTACCATGCTGATGAACAAAAGGTGTTCATCAGCCTTAAGACAATTTTTTTTAGAAAAAGAGTTCCTTGGTGAAGGAACCGTTGCCTCTAAGGTTGAACTTGATGAAGTTCAACAGGTAGAAGGACCGACACCAATAGCTGAACCTGAGTCGGATATGATTAGATCAGATCCGAAGCCCAATGTACCTGCACCATTAAGGTGATCTGGTAGAGTACCGCGTCAGCCGGACAGATACTACGATTTCTTGATCCGAGACGGTGATCCCATCGAACTTGATGAGAATAATGAAGATTCGATCACCTATATGGATGCAATGCAAAGATCTGATTCTGAGAAATGGCTTGAAGTTATGAAATTCGAAATGGAGTCCATAAAGGTCAACGATGTATGGACATTGGTTGACCCACCTGAAGGGGTTAAATCCATTGGGTGTAAATGGGTCTTCAAAAAGAAGAGGGGCGCAGACGGAAAGGTGGAGACCTATAAAGCCCGTCTGGTCGCCAAGGGATATCGTCAATGTTATGGTATTGACTATGACGAGATGTTTTCCCTGTGGCAATGCTCAAATTCATTCGGATAATGCTTGCAATAGCTGCCCATCTGGATTATGAGATCTGGCAGATGGATATAAGGACAGCTTTTCTGAATGGAGAGCTGATCGAAGAGGTGTATATGATACAACCTGAGAGGTTTACATCCACAGATGAGTCCAAGGTGTGCAAGCTTCAGAGATCCATTTATGGATTGAAGCAAGCTTCTCGGAGTTGGAACATGCATTTTGATAAGGTGATCAAAACATATGGCTTCATTAAGAATGGAGAAGAGCCCTGCATCTATAAATGGGCAAATGGTCCAGTTGTGATATTTCTTGTCTTGTACGTGGATGACATTCTCTTAATCGGGAATGACATCCCCGCACTACAAGGAATAAAAATTTGGTTGTCATCACAATTCTCCATGAAGGACTTGGGTGAAGCATCCTACATCCTAGGGATGAAGATCTATAGGGATAGATCTAAAAGGATGCTTGGGTTATCCCAGTCCATGTACATAGACACTGTGCTGAAGAGGTTCAGCATGGAGAATTCCAAGAAGTGCTATCTACCGATAGGCCATGAAATTTCTCTCTCTAAGAAGGATTGTCCGACAACTCCTGAAGAGAGAGAGCGTAAGAGTAGAGTCTCATATGCTTCAGCCGTGGGATCTATCATGTACGCCATGACATGTACAAGACCAGATGTGGCATACTCACTAGGAGTTGTGAGTGGATACCAATCTGATCCTGGAGAAAATCACTGGAAAGTGGTTAAAGCCATCCTTAAGTATTTAAGAAATACTAAGGACCAATGGTTGGTTTATGGCGAGTCAGATCTGAAACTTGTGGGGTTCATAGACTCTAGCTTTCAATCTAACCATGATGACAACAGGAGCATGTCGGGTTATATCTTTACTCTGAATGGTGGAGCCATCTACTGGAAGAGTTCTAAGCAACATACTGTGGCGGACTCTGAAGCAGAGTACATCGCAGCATCGGATGCCGCGAAGGAAGCTGTGTGGCTGAGAAAATTCATCAACGAGCTCGGAGTAGCACCCTCCCTCGATGGTCCAATCCTGCTCTACTACGACAGCACTAGTGCCATAGCTCAGACGAAGAAACCCAAAGCACATCAGCGGACGAAGCACATCTTGCACCGCTTCCATCTGGTCTGAGAGATCGTGGATCGAGGTGACGTCGACCTTTAGAAGATCGACGAAAAGAGAACCTGACCGACCCCTTCACTAAAGCCCTGGCGATAAAGGAGTTCGACAATCACAAGTCAAAGATGGGTATTAGATACTGTGCCGAAAGGCTTTAGGACAAGTGGGAGTTGTTGGAAAATGTGTCCCAAAAAGCCAATCGTCAAGCTGTTGACGGTTGAGCAACCAAGTATTGTAATTGATTTGTTAATAAATAAAATATATTTGGCATTTTCATCATAAGCTTTTATCTTCTAATGAACTCCATTGTTATGATGAAGTCCTTAGGACTATTTAGATTCGATAAAGAGAGGATTTATCGATTAGTCCTTAAAATAGTTCACGACCAAATGATAGGCTGTTAATAAGGACGACAGCTTCTATCGAGCATAGGTGCTGTAGGCCATATGGGTTGGTTGTCCTCTTAACCAAAGAGTGTGAAGACACTGGTATGGCATACAGGTGAGATGTACTGGTACATCATCATTGAACGTGACCAACTCCAGAGTATTCTGCTGTCGAGAATGTCTCTGATGGGATATAGGTATAAGTGTCCCTTAGACTTGAGATCGCCTCAGTGACTTGCAAGCAACTCACTGTGCTTTGGTACTGGACTAACTGAATTTCTAATTCAGAGATGGAATGCTTCTGGGCACAGTCAAGTACTTGTGAAGTCAGAGTGTGATCGAGATAGGATTGACCACTCCAAGAGTTAGAGAAGAATTAGTCATTGTATTTCAATTTAGCAAAACCTTGGCCAGGGTAATCCATCAGATGGATTTGATATTTTAAAATACAATGTGGACAACCTGATCAAAGTTAACAGTTGAACTCTGGGATGTTCTATGATCATTTTGGTCAAGGGGATGAATTATATGAAAACTATATCAACATGGGTTCTAAGGATGTTGTTCTACACATTCGACCTATCCGGTCGTCGGGTACCATTGCTAGATGGTCACTTCGATTGGTACAAAATTTATTCCTGTACTATCATTTAGGTTCGAATCAATGACGTCACACACATTAGAGTTCATGATCTGATTGGATGGTTGATCAACGATTGAGAATCGTTCTAGGGTTAAATGATCAATACGATTGACATTTAACCCAGTGTAAGTGTTGCAGGAGGATCGATTAGCAATTTGATTGCTAATTGGCTTAATTTGATTAATCCAATAGGCTAAGATTAAGTCTAATTAAATATAATTTAATTAGATTTGGTTTGGGCTTGATTGGATCAAGTCCAATTGGTTTATTGGATAAGCCAAGTGCAAGGAAAAACTAGTCCTAGTTCAACTAGGACTTAGGTCAATCTAATTTCTAATTTGATTAGAAAATTAAATCAGATTTAAATCTAATTTAATTTGATTAAATTAGGTTCTTAATTGGGTTAAGACCTATGTTAATTGGGTTGATCTAATTTTGATTTAATTTGATTTGAGAAACCAAATTAAAACATGTCATAAGATAGAATCCTAGTAAGACTAGGATTCCACCTTGCACCACATAAGCCTTCCCCACACCTTCTCTCTCATTCAACGCCAATATCCTCTTATTTTGTGTGATAAAAGCCCTCTCCCAGGTCTCTCCCACGTTCACAAAAGGTCTCCTCTCTTCTTTCTTACATGGAAGGTGGTTTGGATCAAATAAAAAAGGAATAAGTTTGGATTTCAAATTCTATGAGATAGAGTTTTAGAAATCCAAAACTCTTTCAATTTTGCACTGAATTTATCCAAATTTTTTTTTGGAATTTTTATAGATTTTAGGGTATACATTGTGCATCCTTTGCTGATGATCCATGCACAAAAATAAGGAGGAGGTGCTCAAGAGTTGGGCGCCCCTTATCTTGCCATGTTTGGATAAGCCTTGACTAGGTATTTGACCTAGATAAGGACTCTATCATATCTCTCTATATAAAATGAGTTTCTTATGAAATTTTGAAAAGATAGAGATTTGAGAGAATTTATACCATCCAAAAATCAAAGAGAAATACCTTTGGGTCGTGGAGATATAAA
Source organism: Elaeis guineensis (assembly GCF_000442705.2). Lineage (NCBI taxonomy): Eukaryota > Viridiplantae > Streptophyta > Magnoliopsida > Arecales > Arecaceae > Elaeis > Elaeis guineensis. The sequence goes on along the minus strand of NC_026001.2, from coordinate 66,210,928 downwards.
AGACACAAGTTAGGGTGTCTAGAGAGAGAAACGAGAAGAAGAAGAGGGTCTTCTTCTAGGGTTGTTTGTTTTCATATCTTTTCTCCCTCCATCTTGAGTTTCCTGAGAGTATCTCAGATCTGAAACTCCTCCTTCTACTTTCCATCTTTGGAAGAGTCCAAATCAAGAAGAAGGAGGCATCTGATCAACCATCAAAGAAGGATCAGCGCAGTACTAGCATACTGTGCTGATTTTCTGAAGCAGGACTTCTGATCGAGATTTGTGGGCTTGTGTGGATGACTCCTAGAGGCCGGATGCATGTGCAGCTTGCAACATCATCCTCAAGCCCAGATCAGCGAGGTTAGAACATCTAACTTGCAAGGTAATGGATCTGATCTATTGTTTTATACATACATTAGATGTAGTATAGAAACATGTTGATATGATCAACATGTAGTTCATGCTATATTTATATATTTTAATTTTTGATTTAATACTATGTAATAATCATGTAATAGATCTTAGATCTAGAGATTCTCTAATTTTATAAAATAATTTTGATTTATTTTAGTCTTCCGCTGTATGATCTTGAAAAAGTTTCAAGATCTAATCCTGAAACCCTAGATCTGGTTCCTACACTCTCCCCCCATCCGATCTTTAAGAAATCAGGCCTTCGACTTTGCTCATGTTAGGATGAGGTTCTCCTCCTATTCCTAACAAGGCTGTGGGGGCACATAAGGGCCGTTGCAAGGGCCTCTCTCCCCATCCGATCTTTAAGAAATTGGGCCTTCTACTTTGCTCGTGTTAGGATGAGGTTTTCCTCCTGTTCCTAACGTGCTTAATTTCATTTGTATGGGGGAGTTATTTCCTGTCATTATAAGCTCATGCCAAAAGAAAAAATATGCAAATATGAAAGAAATTTTTATTTAAGGCAAAGTTGTTGGTAATACATTCGTAGATTTTTTGAATCCTATAGCCGTGGAAGGTCTGCTCTCCGTCGGGGTCCTCCTGAGATGGAGTTGATAATCCCAATTGGAGGCCGATCTTCAGGCTGCTCCTCCCTCCTTGATGGCTCCGACTGCGACAGGGCTCTAGACCGATCTTCCCTACCTTCAGGTCGGTGTCGAATGAATCTGTCGAGCCGACCTCATCTGATGAGCTCCTCGATCTCATCTCAGAGCTGAATACACTCCTTCGTGTCGTGGCCGTGGTCATGATGATAGAGGTAGAATTTGTTTGGGTTGCACTTTTCAAGGTGCGAGCGCATCCTTTTTAGCCTTGGCAGCTGCTCCCTAACCTCCATCAGCACTTGAGTTTTCGATGCGTTGAGAGGGGCGTAGCTGTGGAATCTTCCAGGGGGAGAGCTTCGCCGAACTCTATGGTCTGGGTTTCTTTGCTTACGAGCTTGGGGAGGAGTCCGGACGCACCTGTGTTCGGGAGGAGTTCGAGAATGCGGTCGAGCTTCACTCAGCCCTTTTTCAACTGCGGCTTGCTTGAGTCTCCCGTCTGTCGCTCCTTCGTGGTCTCGTCGTCCTTCATCTTGAAGGCTTTTTCTGCTCAAGCATATCCTTCGGCCCGAGCCAGCAAATTAGCAAAGTTTCTGAAATACTTCTTTTTCAGGAAAAATAGAAGATCGTTCTTTTGAAGACTGCCCTTCAGAGTAGCCATCGTGACCGATTGGTCCAAGTTTCAGACCTCCAATGCAGCGACGTTGAAACGGTTGATGTAAGCTCGGATGGATTCCCACTCCTTTTGCTTGATGTTGATGAGGGACTCCAAACTTTTTCGGAGATGCCGGCTGCTAACAAAATGAGCCGCAAACTGATGGCTCATCTAGTCGAAGGAGAAGATGGTACCTGACTTCAGTGTCGAGTACCAGTTTCTTGCTGCTCCCTTCAGAGTGGATGGGAAAGCTCAGCACAGGATGGCGTCTGGCATGCCATGGAGCAGCATCATTGTCCGAAAGGCCTCCATGTGGTCAACCAGATCGAGGTCCCGTCGTAGCTTTCAAATTGGAGGAGCTTGAAGTTTGGCGGGATCAGTTCCTGTATGATCATTTGAGAGAAAGGAGGGTCAGTACAGATATCCTCACCATAAGCAGGGGGAGCGTGGTGGAGCTCATCGATCTGCTAGTTCATCTCCTGGAGCCTTTGATCCAGGAGGTCCTCTCGATTGCGAGTCTCGAGGGTCTTCTGGCAGAATGGAGGTAGGGATCCTCCGGGAGTGGAATCATGATCAGATTGAGGGCTCTCCACCCTCGGATTCCCCTTTCCGGGGAAGACAGGGCGACTGGCCCAAGTGGTCCACCTTACTGTCAGATTTTGGAACTCCGACGATGCTCTTTCCAATCGCACTGATGCTTGTGGTTGTTGCTGCTGCTGCTGCATGGCCTGCACTGCTTCGGTGAGACCTCTGACCTGCTGAACTAGCAGGTCGAACTGCTCCATACCGACTGCCATTGTCGGAGGAGGAGGAGGAGCCTGGGAAACTGGAGGCAAGGTCAGAGCCTAAGATCTGGCCATGGAGGTCGTGGATCGCCTGGTGGATGCCTTTCGGGGAGGCATCAGGTGGAGATCTAGTAGGAGAAGGAGAAGAAGATGTCAGAGAAGATGACCGGAGGCAGCCCCATTGAGCACTCCTTTAAGAACAAGGGTATTGTGAAGACACAACCTCTTCCTCTAGCGCCAATTCTGTTGGTGCAGAATTTCACCGAAGTCGGAGAAGCTGGAGCTGGGATGACCGCGGCCGCCATCGGGACCTGCAAGAGAAGTCTAAACCAGAGTTGGGGGTGCTCCAGCAAGACCCTCTGATGCTGAAGTCAGTACTCTGCTTCAACAGAAATGAAGTGCTCGAGTGGGAATTTTAGCAGAGTTTCGAGATAGAGTTTTGAGCTTAGAGAAGAACGTATCTGAGGGTCCTTTTTATAGATGGAGAGCGTAACTGATTGACAGCGATGTCTGTAACCGCCTGGTAGTGGGCCGTTCAGAGTCGTGCGGAGTTTGTTAGGAGAGTAGTGGCGTCAGGGGCCGTTCAGGGCCATGTGGAGTTTGTTACGAAGAGTGGAGTGGTGTTTATTATCGTGACTTGCCAGGGAGTGGAGCAAGATAGTGGCCTTGTCGAGGCTTGCCAGAGAGTTTGGATCTGTCAGTTGGAGCTCGACTGGGATGTCTGATGGAGCAGAATGGCTCTTTATCTCATCGATTTAGAAGAAGCTTGGATGTTCCAAGGTTGCTGATGAGTCTACTATTGTCGGATGCCTCAGGCGCTAACGCTACAGGTGAGAGTCATCTGCTGTAGAAGCTCGGATGGAGATTTTTTGTTGACAAAGTTCGGTAGGAGTCCGATTGCTAGAGAAGTCTGTCTGGGATTTGCTTGATGTGGAGGCTCGTCTGAAGACTATCCATTGGAGAAGTCCAATTTTATGAAGAATCTGGCAGAGGGTTGGCCGACGATGGACTTCGGATAGCGTTGGGGAGGTTCGACAGACATCGGAGGTGATTGGCCATTGTAGAGATCCAGCTGCTGGAGCCCGTCTGTTGCAGAAGCTCATCCAGAATCCATCCACGGTGGAAGTTCGAACGGAGTCCAATTCTAGCAGAAGGTCGAAAGGAGGCCGCTCACTGTAAAAGCCCAGATGAGGATCAGTTGTCGTGGAAGCTCGGAGTAGTGTCTTGACTAGTGGAGCCTGTCCCATTGTAGAAGCTCGTCTGAAATCCATCTGCTATGGAGAAGCTCGATTGAAATCTACCTGTAATAAAAGTTCGAAAGAAATTCGTTTACAATAGAGGCTCGAATGGAATTTGCTTATAGTAGATATCCAGAGTAGATCGCCTGTAGTGGGAGTTCGGCTCTCACAGGAGCTCGGTTAGAATCCAGAAGGTGATCGACCATCATAGAGACTTGGATGGGATCTGGTTGCTGTAGAAATCTCATTGTCGAAGGAGCTCGGATATTGACGAAGTTTGGAAGAAGTTCGGAGTAGGGTCATCTGCGTCGGAAGAGGTCCAGAAGGGATTTGGAGGATAGTTGATTACTGTAGAAGGTTGGCTGATAGTGAGGCTCAGAGAGCCTTTGGGGTGGCCCGATAGATGAATGCAGGAGCTCATTGTCGGAGATGTCGAACGGTCGAGGGGGTTCAGAGAGACGCCACACAAGGTCGAAAGCTGGAAAAGTCCTAGAAGGGTCGATCTTTTACAAACTTTGACTGGGGGTATTTTATACCCAACACTTTAGAATGTGAGACTTCAAATTTCATCTCCATATCTTAATATTTTTTTTAGAATTTTTTGAGGTGCCAAAAGGAGGTTTTGGCATTGATTCATGGCACCCTTTCTTCGAAAGTCCCAATTCCTAGTCTATAAAAGGGGACCCCTCTCTTGGACATCCCGTAATCAATTCTCTTGTGAATTTTTTATTTTCAAAACCTTTACTCCTCCTCCTCTCTTTCTTCTCCAGATCTTCTATCACTTTGGAGTATCTAAGATGCTTGTAAAAAAAGAATGAGATCATCTGTCGAAGTTGTTCACAGACTAGCATCTCTGAGCCCCTGATCTACACCAATCTTCATGAGGATTTTTCTATAGAGGCCAGATGACTTTGTGTGGCTATGAGCAACCTGAGAAATACCCTCTCCAACTATTAGACTAGAGGAAATCAAGATCAAAATTTGTTTGGTAATGATCTCTAACTTTTTTGATTCCTATGGTAGATCTAATAGTTAGATCTAGAATTTCTGTATCGATGAGATCAATGTGATTTTATTTTTAGATCTAAAATATATATATTTCATATTAAAGATCCTGATGTAGTATTCTAAAATTAGATCTTATACATATAATTAGGATTAAATTTTTTAATCTATTATTTCTATTGCATAAAATTTTAAAATTTCATGTACTACACTACCATAAATTTTTTTCAACTGGTATCAGAGCGAGGTTATTTTGATATGAATTAATATGATTTTAGATCTAATTTTTTATTATTTGATCTGATTATTTATGATTTAGATTAGATCTAAATTAACTTATTTTTAGATCTGATTATTATTTATTTAGATTAGATGTTCTGAGTAGCAAAGTACTTGGATTGGGTAATCACCAGGCCATCTGGTCATAGGAACAAGTAGGATTTCATGACCCTCTCCTCTCATTCAATGGGATGCTCTTCATGATGTGTAGGGGTGCCACTGTGAGGTCCCATGAAGAAGAAAGTGAAAAGAAAAATTTACTTTCTTACAAAATCCTAGATTTTGAAACCCTCGGTGTTGTTGTATGTGATGCAAGTTGCAAAGATGGTTAGTTACATCTAATCTTATTTAATCAAAATTATTTTGATTTAAAATTATAAAAATTTAGATTTGATCTAAAAAACTTTATGATTTGATGTAAAAAATTTACGTAGAAAATTATTTTCAAAACCTTAACCATGTTGATATAAAACTTAATTGAGAATTAAGTATCAAGCTGATTGGATCTAGTGTTGCTCCTAGATTGATTTTGATGATTACAAAGCAGATTGAAGGGATACAAATAATTTTAAAATGAAAAAGTCCTTATGCTCTTCAAGGGCAAAATCATAATTTCACTAAAATCCTGATTTGATAGTACCATTTGGTAGAACAAATGATTTGAAATCTATTGGTGAAAATTTCATTGTGTTTGGACTTATATTTTTGAAGTTATGAAGGTTTGAAGTGCATGAGTCGACTCATGAGTCAACTCATGGCACTGTGAGCTGATTGGCACGCAAAAATTCTCCTTGGCATGCTAGTTTTCTGGCTTGGCACGACCTGTGAGTCGACTCATGAGTCGACCCACAAGGCATGAGTCGACCCCTGCTAATTTGAGCCAAGAATTTCCAGAAACGCATTCTCTGTTTTTGCAACAGAGGTCGACTCATGAGTCGACCCCTGAAGCATGAGTCGACTCATGAGTCGACCCCTGCGACGGGAAATATCAGCAACGGCTATTTTTTTGCCCATTTTAATTGCCATTTATGCTTCCTAAAAATCCTCTAACGGCTCTTTATCTACCTAAATTATTTTCTCTTGCTTCTAATGCTACAAAATACTTTAAATGGTGAAAGAAATTGCAGATTAAATAGCGGATCAAACGTGAAATCAAAAGAAGAGAAGAATAGAAGAAAGGATCCGAAATTTGCAAGAAAAAGCTGAGATCAACGAAAAATCCAAAAAGAAAAAGAGAGAGGATCCACAATATACCAGAGAGATTGTGAAAGAGAAAAGCAAGATCTTTCAAGGAGAGAATTCTTCACGCCTATTGTTTCAACCTTGATCTAGAGATCGTTCAAAGCTTTCAAGAGATCTTCAATCAACAATCAACCTCTTCTCAAGCATTCAAGCGTTCATCCACTTTGAGAAATTCCAAAAAAGGGTTCTTCATTTGAGTAAAGTTTTATTGTTATATTCGCTCATTTAAGGAGCTGTTATTGTATTAATTTGTGCTCTAAATTTTCTTACTCTTTGTGAGTTTTTGTTCTTGTTTTTGGAGGATTTCCAAAACAAGGAAAGGTTGATCCGAACCTGAAATCGGAGTGTTTTGGGTTTACTTGTACCCGAGAAACAAGTGATCTAGCTTGGGATAGCTAGTGTCAGAGTTTCCGACGTTTTGTATTCGGGTTGAATACAAAGGATAGTGGATTGAAATTCCCAAGTAGGATCTTGGGGAGTGGATGTAGGTGCAAGGTTAGCACCGAACCACTATAAATCCTTGTGTTTGTGGTGTGCTTTATCTCTTCACTTTATTTCTTTATTATATTCTTGCATTCCTGCCTTAGGGAATTAATATTGAATTAAAGTCTTTGTTTTGTTCTTCATAAGTAATCTGTTGGGCTTAAAATTTTTTAGAAACCCAATTCACCCCCCCTCTTGGGTTGCATAGCTGGGCAACAAGTGGTATCAGAGCCGGTGCTCTAGCCCTTCTTTGATCTAATAATCAAAGAGCCAAAGATCTATGGCAACCCATGTTGGTACTTCTCTAGCCGAGGGGCAATCAACAAACCGACCTCCACTTTTCAATGGGTCTAATTACACCTATTGGAAAGCTCGGATGAAGATTTTCATACAAGCACTCGACTATGATATGTGGAGTATCATAGTGAATGGTCCTCACACACCCACCAAGATTATAGATGGTGAGGAGTCAACCAAACCCGAGAAAGAATGGGATGAGGTTGACAAGAAATTGGCACAATTAAATGCCAAAGCCATGAATGTTCTTTATTGTGCACTAGATGCAAGTGAATTTAATCGTATTTCTACTTGTGCATCTGCTAAAGAAATATGGAATAGGTTAGAAGTCACCCATGAGGGAACAAATCAAGTAAAAGAGTCTAAAATAAACATGCTTGTACATAAATATGAATTGTTCAAAATAGAGCATGATGAGTCCATAACTGCTATGTTTACTCGTTTTACTGATATAATCAATGGTTTAAATAGTCTTGGCAAATCTTATACTAACAGTGAACTTGTAAGGAAGATTCTCAGGTCACTGCAAGAACTTGGGAAGCCAAGGTGACTGCCATCCAAGAAGCAAAGGACTTGAACACTCTACCTCTAGAAGAGCTTCTTGGATCCTTGATGACTCATGAACTTAGCATGAAGCAACATCAAGAGGATGAAGTCAAAAAGAAAAGAACCATTGCCCTCAAATCCACAACTTCGCCTGATTATGAAATGGATGACTCTGAAGATGAAGATCAGGATGAAGAGATGGCTCTCATCACCCAGAAATTTAAGAAGTTTCTAAGAAAAAGGAAACAGGGGATGAGAAAGAAATTCACAAAAGGGGATCAAAGCAAAGAAAAGGAGAAAGATCAACCCCCTATATGCTACGAGTGCAAGAAGCCAGGACATTTCAGATCCGAATGTCCACAATTGAAGAAAGGTCCAAAGAAGTTCAAAAAGAAGGCAATGATGGCGACCTGGAGTGCGAGTGATGACTCAAGCTCCGACGAGGAAACCTCAACAGAACAAGCCAACCTGTGCCTGATGGCACATGAAAATGAGGTAACTTCTGAATCCACTAGTGAATTTACTTTTGAAGAATTGCATGAAGCATTCTATGATTCAATTGATGAATTAAAGAAACTAGGAAGAAAAACAAAGAGCTAAAATTGGAAAATCAGTCCTTAGTGAAACAAGCTGAAAATCTTTCAATTGAAAAATTCACCTTGATTCAAGAAAATCAAAACTTAAAGGATGAAATGAACAAGCTGAAATCTATAGTAGATAAGTTCACCTTAAGTTCAAACAAACTAAATATGATCCTTGAAAATCAGAAAGCTATATATGATAAGGCTGGACTTGGTTATAAACCCCTGAAGAAACAAAAATTTCTGAAGGATATTTATGTAAATTATTCAAGTAACAAGTCTACAAATATTACTTGTTTTAAATGTGGAAGAATAGGACATAAATCATACACATGTCTTATTAACAAATATGCAAACACAAAGAAAATATGGGTTCCAAAAGGAACCATTCTGACTAACCTGAAAGGACCCAAGAAAGCTTGGGTACCTAAGACAGAAACGTGACCTTTGCTTGCAGGTGTGTCTAGCATCCCAAGAAGGAAACAGGAAATGGTATCTTGACAGGGATGCTCGAGACACATGACTGGTGATGAATCACAATTCATCACGCTTGATGCTAAGGATGGAGGGATGGTCACCTTTGGAGATAATGGCAAAGGAAAGATCATCGGGATAGGTAACATTGGTATCACTCCCTCCAAATACATTGAGAATGTTTTATTAGTTAAAGGTTTAAAGCATAACTTACTTAGCATTAGTCAATTCTGTGATAAAGGATATAAAGTAAGTTTTGAATCATCTGTTTGCATTGTGACGAGTCCTATTAACGATGGCATTAAATTTATAGGACATAGGCATGGCAATGTTTATATGGTAGACTTGAATGATTTAACTAAATTAGACATGCAATGCCTAGTTTCCTTAAGTGCTAAAATAAATGAGACTAGTTGACTGTGGCATCGTAGACTTGCACACATTAGCATGCATTCTCTCTCAAAATTAATTAAAAAGGATTTAGTTCTCGGTTTGCCAAAACTAAATTTTGAAAAGGATAAATTTGTGATGCATGCCAATTAGGTAAACAAACTAGAGTATCATTTAAATCCAAAAATACTGTTTCAACTTCTAGACCTTTAGAGCTCTTACATATGGATTTATTTGGACCAACTAGAACCACTAGTCTAGGAGGAAAATGATATGGATTTGTAATAATTGATGATTACTCTCGTTTTACTTGGGTTTTCTTTTTAGCTCACAAAAATGAAACTTTTCAAATTTTCACTAAATTTCATCGAAAAGTCACTAATGAAAAAGGATTTTCAATTCAAAATATTAGAAGTGATCATGGAACAGAATTTGAAAATCATGACTTTGAAAATTTTTGTGATGAAAATGGAATTGGCCATAACTTCTCTGCTCCTAGGACATCCCAACAGAATGGGGTAGTAGAAAGGAAAAACAGAACCTTAGAAGAAATGGCCCGTACCATGCTTTGTGAAAGCAACCTTCCAAGATATTTTTGGGCAGAAGCTATTAACACAGCATGTTACATTTTAAATCATGCTTTAATTAGACAATTTTTAAAGAAAACCCCCTATGAACTTTGGAAAGGAAGAAAACCAAATATTACATATTTTCATGTTTTTGGTTGCCGATGTTTTGTATTAAATAATGGCAAAGAAAAACTTGGTAAATTTGATGCAAAATCAGATGAAGCAATCCTTCTAGGTTACTCCTCCACTAGTAAAGCATTTAGAGTTTTCAACAAAAGAACTTTAGTAGTTGAGGAGTCCATACATGTTGTCTTTGATGAATCTAACGATCTTCCTTCAAGGAAGAATGAGGGTGTTGATGATGCAGATCCACTAATAGAAGGTATGAAGGAGATCACTTTGAAAGACTCAGCAACTCCAGATGACAAGGATCAAGAAGTCAAACAAAATGAGAAAGGTGAAGAAATTCAAGAACAACCTCAAGGTACAAATGACTTACCCAAGGAATGGAGGTATGTTCACAACCACCCTAAGGAGTTAATAATTGGTGATCCTATGCATGGGGTAAAAACCCGTTCTTCACTTAGAGATGTACTTAATCATTGTGCATTTGTATCTCAACTTGAACCTAAAACTTTTGAAAAAGCTGAAAATGATCATAACTGGATTAATGCTATGCAAGAGGAACTTAATCAATTTGAAAGAAATAATGTTTGGACCTTAGTAACAAGACCTAAAGATTATTCAATAATTGGCACAAAATGGGTCTTTAGAAACAAATTAGATGAGCATGGAAATGTAATTAGAAATAAAGCAAGACTGGTTGCTAAGGGATATAATCAAGAAGAAGGAATTGATTTTGATGAAACCTTTGCACCTGTTGCTAGATTAGAAGCCATTAGACTTCTACTTGCTTATGCTTGCTTTATGAAATTCAAACTATTTCAAATGGATGTTAAAAGTGCATTTTTAAATGGATATATTTCTGAAGAAGTATATGTAGAACAACCCCTGGATTTGAAAATCATGCTTTTCCCAATCATGTCTTTAGATTAAATAAAGCTTTATATGGTCTAAAACAAGCACCTAGAGCATGGTATGAAAGGCTAAGCAAATTTCTACTAAATAATGGTTTCTCAAGAGGCAATGTAGATACAACCCTATTTATTAAAAGAAACCAAAATGATATGCTAATTATACAAATTTACGTTGATGACATAATTTTTGGGTCTACTAATGAATCCCTTTGTCAAGACTTTGCTAAGCTTATGCAGGGAGAGTTCGAGATGAGCATGATGGGAGAACTCACCTTCTTCCTCGGACTCCAAATCAAACAATCAAAAGAGGAATCTCCATCACCCAAAGCAAGTACACCAAGGAACTACTCAAAAGATTTGGAATGGAGAACTGCAAACCAATTGGCACACCAATGAGTCCCTCAAGTAAGCTTGACAAGGATGATGAAGGTAAAAGCGTAGACTTAAAATACTACAGAGGTATAATTGGCTCATTATTGTATTTAACTGCAAGTAGGCCTGATATCATGTTTAGTGTTTGCTTATGTGCAAGATATCAATCTAATCCTAAGGAATCTCATTTGAATGCTGTTAAAAGAATCCTTAGATACTTAAATGGTACACAAACTATAGGGTTATGGTACTCTAAGGACTCACAAATTAATTTGTTAGGATATTCTGATGCTGATTTTGCTGGATGTAAATTAGATAGAAAAAGCACAAGTGGAACTTGCCAATTTCTTGGAGTAAACCTAATCTCATGGTTTAGCAAGAAACAAAATTCGGTGGCACTGTCTACGGCTGAGGCCGAATACATTGCAGCCGGAAGTTGTTGTGCTCAAATCTTGTGGATTAAGCAACAACTCGAAGATTTTGGAATCAAACTTAATGAAACACCAATAAAATGTGATAATACAAGTGCCATAAATCTATCTAAAAATCTAATTCAACACTCAAGATCTAAACATATTGAAATAAGACATCATTTCATAAGAGAACATGTTCAAAACAAAAATATAATTCTTGAATATGTTTGCACTGAAAATCAATTAGCCGATATCTTTACAAAGGCCCTTAGTGAGGATAGATTCTGTGAAATTAGGAGAAATCTAGGAATTCTAGATCCATTTGTCTGAAATTTCTCAATTTCCAAAGAATAGATGTCAAAAACTCTTAGAGCTCAATTTTCAACATCTATCCTGATCCCAAAAGCTCAGATTTATCACTCTAAAAACTTATCATTGAGCAAAATTCCTTCTCCCAAAATTTTGAATTTTTTGGAATTTATTTGCATTTTTCTTGAATTTCTGAACTTCATGAGTCGACCCCCATGAGTCGACTCAATGACAAACTTGTAAATCCCACCAACTTTCAACGGGTTCATTGTTTTTATAAGGGTTACTGTTTGTGAGACGACTCATCTTCCCATCGTTCTTCTTCCAAAAGCCATCTTCTCCAACTCTTCTTGCTCCAAATCCAAGGATCAATTCTGAGGCAATTCTCCCTCCTCCTCTCCACCAAAAATCGCCTCCTTCAAAAGGATTTTCTGTGCTTTCTCGCTTTGCTTGGCGCGGTTTGAACGTGCCCTAGCACTTCACTGAACTTCCAAAATCCACTTCTTTTCTCCATTAAAATTCCTCTTTACTCTCTTGTGATCTCTCCTCCACTCAATTCAAGTCTTCTTGTCTGCTACTTTATTGGATATGGCTCCAAAGATGAAACTTCCCCAAAGAAGGAAATCAATCCGTGAGCCTGAGGAAATTGTCCGAAAGAAAAGGCATGCTCAGTCTTCCAGTGTTCCCGATCCAGTTTCAGTACCTGCTCAAGGTCTCTCTCAATCCTCCATAAGCCCCAGTGTAAATCCTCTTTCTGATAGAAAAGTAGAAACCGGGAAAAAATATAGATTTTCGGTTCTTTGAGAAAGAAGGCTTTACTTTTGCAAGTAAGATCAAAAATCAAGGATGGGAACTTTATTGCTCTCTTAAGGAAGTCACCTATGTTGATCTAGTTAGAGAGTTCTACCAGAACCTACATTATGGAAACGGGTCAGTGACTTCAACTGTAAAGGGGATTGACATATGCTTGGATTCTAGGATATTGGGAGAAATACTTCAGTTGCCTAGTGAAGGATACTCATATATGGAACTCCCAATTAAAGAAGAAGGGATCAGAATTATCTTAGGAGAAGCTTTTTCAGGAAATTTAAACAAATTGGAAGCAAAGCTATTATCCATTGAGATGAGGATCCTGCATCAGATTGTAACAAAACTCTTCTTTCCTAGGAGTGGTAGGCATGATCTACTATCTGGCAGAGATGTATGTGTCATGTTTCATATCATCACTCAGACCCCCCTAAACCTCCCTGCACTTATGATAGAGGCCATGAGAGAAACTTTGAACAGATCCAAGGCACACTTGCCTTATGGTATGGCCCTTACTAGAGTATTTAGGAGGTTTGGAGTTAGTTGTGAGGGGGAGGCTGCTACCAAGCTCTCACATGTGGACACTTTCAACCAACACAGCCTGCACCGAATGGGAATTACAAAGACTGTTGGTGGTTGGATCAAGGGCTCTGAAGAAAGAACTGAGGAGAGAGTTGAGGAAAGAGCTGAAGACATAACTGAAGGCAGAGTAGAAGAAGAAGGTCCATCTTCTCCTGTACATGACTTCAGGGCAGCTTCACCAGATACCCAGTTCATTCCTGATACTGAGGCTGGCCCTTCTGAGTTTACTAGGATGCCCACACCAGTGTATCAGCCAGAGAGCAGAGCACCTCATTCAGAGTTCAGACTGGCTGACGATCAGATCGAGCATATTTCACAGCGTGTGGCTTCTTTGCTGTCTAGCCAGTGGAGTAGTACTTCTTTTGCACCTGGAGCTACCTCTTCTGATCAGACCATTACTCCCCACATCTCCACTATGTTTCAGATGATTTCAGATCAGTCCATCAGGATCCAGCAGCTTGAGGACACAGTCTGGAGACTGACTGGCAGAGTTCTTGACTTGCAGGGGCAAGTCCTTGCATTGGCCCATCCCCAGCCACAGGAGTCTACTATTGAGGTCACAGACCTCACTGCAGAGGCTGGCAGGCTCAGAGGAGCACTAGAAGGTGGATATGAATTACTGAGGAAAGAGATCCGAGGATCAAGTGAGCATGCTACCACCCAGTTCACTGCTCTACTTCAATCTGTTTCCAGAGCACTGAACGTACTTGATTCTATTAGACTCACCCTTTCTGTTCAGTCCCTGCATCTCAGCGTTCTCAGCCTCCCAGTTCATCTCGCTCTCCTACTCGTGGCAGAGGCAGACGGGGTAGAGGACGCACTTCTGATCCATCATCTCCTCACCCTATATCTGATGACTCCGATCATTGACTTATCTTGATCTTTACTAGGTCCTAGGAGTTAGTATCTTGTTCTAGGATCTATACCTTGAGGCCATGTATTGACAATTAGCTGGTTGAATTTTATTTTTAAGAACTATGTATTGAAACAATTATGATATTAATGGAATCATCTTTTACCTATATTTCTACCTCTTTGTAATGATCATATTTTGGTTATATATTTTCTTCTTGTTGAAATATTGTCTTCTCCTTGTTGTTGTTTGCTGTTGATAATTGCTATATTAAGGGGGAGCAAACATCTGTGAAAAACTCTAAAGAGGAAGAAAATAAAGAATATTTCAGAAAAAGAAAAGGAAGAGTTAACTATGTTTGATGATGTCAAAAAGGGGAAGAAATTAAATAAAAACAAAAATTGAAATTAGACAAAAAGCAAAACCCTAAATTATGAGAAAAAGGGGGAGAAATTAAACAAAAACAAAGATTGGAAGATTAAAACAAATATTGGAGAAATTAAATAAATATTGGAGAAATTAAACAAAAACAAGGATTGAAAGATTAAATAAAACTTTGAGAAATTTGGTATCAGACAGAACTTAAACAAAAAGTCATCCATCAAAAGCAAAATCATAAGTACAATGCAAATAAGTATTTTTTTTATATGCTCTGATATATTTCAAAATTCAAACTTGCTCTGATACATCTTTTGAAATTTTATTCACCTTGATACATCTTAAGAAATTTGTTTTACTCAGATACACCCTACAATTTCTTTTAACTTGCTCTGATACATGATAAAATTTAATCCGATACAGTGTGAAGGTTTCTCTGATAAATTATAACATTTGATCTGATACAGTGAGAAAGTTTCTCTGATATATTATAATATTTGCTCTGATACAGTGTGAAATTTTCTCTGACATTTGCTCTAATACAGTGTGAAATTTTCTCTAATATATTATAAAGTTTTCTTGCTCCGATACATTGTAAAATCTTTTCTGATAACATTGTAAAAAAAAAATTTTTCTTGCTCTGATACATTGCAAAATTTATTTCTCTTCTCTTGCTCTGATATATCTTGAACTCAAAATGATCTAATACCTTTTCAAATCTTTAAGAAAATGGACAAACTATTTTTGCATTTATATTACATGCCAAAAGAATCATACTCTTTTCAAGCATATACACCTATAATGGATTCTTTTGAAATTAATGCATTAACATAAATATTTTTGTTCAAATGTTTTGTCATCATCAAAAAGGGGGAGATTGTTGCTCCTAGATTGATTTTGATGATTACAAAGCAGATTGAAGGGATACAAATAATTTTAAAATGAAAAAGTCCTTATGCTCTTCAAGGGCAAAATCATAATTTCACTAAAATCCTGATTTGATAGTACCATTTGGTAGAACAAATGATTTGAAATCTATTGGTGAAAATTTCATTGTGTTTGACTTATATTTTTGAAGTTATGAAGGTTTGAAGTGCATGAGTCGACTCATGAGTCAACTCATGGCACTGTGAGCTGATTGGCACGCAAAAATTCTCCTTGGCACGCTAGTTTTCTGGCTTGACACGACCTGTGAGTCGACTCATGAGTCGACCCACAAGGCATGAGTCGACTCATGAGTCGACCCCTGCTAATTTGAGTCAAGAATTTCCAGAAACGCATTCTCTGGTTTTTGCAACAGAGGTCGACTCATGAGTCGACCCCTAAGCATGAGTCGACTCATGAGTCGACCCCTGCGACGGGAAATGTCAGCAACGGTTATTTTTTTGCCCGTTTTAATTGCCATTTATGCTTCCTAAAAATCCTCTAACAGCTCTTTATCTACCTAAATTATTTTCTCTTGCTTCTAATGCTACAAAATGCTTTAAATGGTGAAAGAAATTGTAGATTAAATAGCGGATCAAACGTGAAATCAAAAGAAGAGAAGAATAGAAGAAAGGATCCGAAATTTGCAAGAAAAAGCCTGAGATCAACGAAAAATCCAAAAAGAAAAAGAGAGAGGATCCACAATATACCAGAGAGATTGTGAAAGAGAAAAGCAAGATCTTTCAAGGAGAGAATTCTTCACGCCTATTGTTTCAACCTTGATCTAGAGATCGTTCAAAGCTTTCAAGAGATCTTCAATCAACAATCAACCTCTTCTCAAGCATTCAAGCGTTCATCCACTTTGAGAAAATCTGAAAAAGGGGTTCTTCATTTGAGTAAAGCTTTTATTGTTATATTCGCTCATTTAAGGAGCTGTTATTGTATTAATTTGTGCTCTAAATTTTCTTACTCTTTGTGAGTTTTTGTTCTTATTTTTGGAGGATTTCTAAAACAAGGAAAGGTTGATCCGAACCTGAAATCGGAGTGTTTTGGGTTTACTTGTACCTGGGAAACAAGTGATCTAGCTTGGGATAGCTAGTGTCGGAGTTTCGATGTTTTGTATTCGGGTTGAATACAAAGGATAGTGGATTGAAATTCCCAAGTAGATCTTGGGGAGTGGATGTAGGTGCAAGGTTAGCACCGAACCACTATAAATCCTTGTGTTTGTGGTGTGCTTTATCTCTTCACTTTATTTCTTTATTATATTCTTGCATTCCTGCCTTAGGGAATTAATATTGAATTAAAGTCTTTGTTTTGTTCTTCATAAGTAATCTGTTGGGCTTAAAATTTTTTAGAAACCCAATTCACCCCCCCTCTTGGGTTGCATAGCTGGGCAACATCTAGAATTATGATTTGATCTGATGACATTACATAAAACATGGGGCATGAATTAGTTAAAATCAGATTTTTCTCTTTAATTGGGTTAGATCTAAGGTTAGAATCAAAGAATTGATTAACCGTGTAGAGAAATTGATTAAGTCTAAGCAAATATTGAATTATATTAATCAGATTTCTCTAGTACAATAGTTGTAGATGATCAAGTCCATATTTTTGATTAGACCAAATGGATCTTGATTGTGGCTCAATGGTTTAACCAGAATTATTAGGTTGGTCAAATTGAAACTAGTTAACCAATTGGTGTCTAAGTTAAGTTTGGCATTTCGACCGATGGTTATTAATTGGGAGCAGCTTACTTGGCCATTTCGATAGTATATAAGGCAAGTTTAGCAGACCCTCCCGGCAATCTCACTTACCTGGCCAATTTGGTGAACTAAATTTTGATTAGATCGCTAAGTGATTTGAGTTAAACTATACCATTAAGATTAATTAGTATGACTGATCTAGGTGCCAGTTCAATCAGTATGACCTAACCTGATTCAGTGACCTGGTGAAGTCAGTAGGAAGATTATGGACTACTGATTGATCGTTTCTTCTCTTCTCTCTTCTCTAAATTGATTAAATCCTCTAAATTATTAGGTCTCTAAAATGAGCTGGTTATAGTGATAACTAGATCATAGCCTCCTATTAAGGTGAGTGATAATGTGTCCATTATTTCTGATTGACATTGCAGGCACTATCCGTCTGGTATCCTCTCTGAGTGATGGAATTATCATTCATCATATAATGACTCTGTTAACCTATCTAATGATGGTTGGATTGATCGAGCCATCCTCAGGCTTGATCATTTATTAGATAGAATCACTAAGTAGGTTCATGCTAATGATTTGACCTAATCGAAACTTTCAGTGGAGGTCCATCGCCTACTGAAATGAAATCGGGGGCTAAATTAAATACTAAAAATTATTTGGAGAAATAATTGATTGAGAAATTACCCATAGGTACATATGGGTTGACCGAGCCATCTTCGGGCCTATATGCAGTCTGTGTGGATTCTAGTACCCACTAAGAAATTAAGATAATTCCTCGAATTGAAGATAGAGGCTATCAATTCGCATAAAATAGTGGGAGGACCTTTAGACTAAAGTCTAGGTCTTTAGGATTAATAAATTTATATACTAATTAGGCTTTATACTTTCTTTGTGTGTACAGATATGACCTCAACTTATCGCTCCGATCACTATTGGACAGTGAGAAGCTTACCGAACCGAATTTCGATAATTGATATCGAAAGTTAAGGATTGTCTTGGAGCACGAGCAAATTTTTTTTGTGATAATAGATCTGGCACTTGAGGAGCCTACTCCTAACATCTGAAGAGTAGTTCGAGATACTTATTTGAAGTGGCTCAATGATCGTACCATAGTTTGTTGTATCATGCAAACCTCCATGAACGATGAGTTCAGTCGAAAGTTTGAAGAAGCTCAACCAGAGGAAATGCTTCAAGTGTTGAGGGATTCTTTTGGTACTCCTGATGATGTTGAGTGGCACAAGACTAGTTGCATCATTTTTTAATGCTTGGATGAGGGAGGGTGCATTTGTTATCAATCATGTATTGTACATGATCAAGTAGATTGAAAAATTGAACAAACTTGGCTTTCCTTTACATGAACACTGGAGAAGGATGCGATCCTGAACTCTCTACCCAAATCCTACCTGTCGTTTCTCAGTCATTTCAGAATGACAAAGCCTGTGGTCAACTACCACGATCTGTTGGGATTGCTACAGACTTTTGAGAAAGATCACCAGCTCCACAAGGAGACAGTGAATCTAGTGAGAGGATCTTCTTTAGATAGTCATCATCCCTTTAAGAAGGAGAAAAAGAAGAAGAATAAGAAAGTGCCTGGTGCTGAGAGTCAGTCCCAAAAACCCAAGTTCAAAGCTGATTAAAGTCAGACAGAGTGCTTCTTTCCAAGAAGCAGGGTCACTGGAAGAGGAACTATCCACAGTATATTGCTTCCCTTGATCCGAACAGGCCAAAAAAGAAGCAATCAGTTGCTGGATAATGTACTTATGTGATAACACCTTGTAACTTCTCTCTTATAGATACAATGACCTGGGTATTCGATACTGGAAGCCATACTCATATTTGCAATTCGATGCATGGTCTTCAGGTCACTAGGAGATTTAGAGAAGATGAGAGATTCTTGAATGTTGGAGGTAGAAGATCAGTTCTAGTTCTAGCTTTACAAATCATCAAGCTTGTATTTGAGTCTCAATATATTATTTTTAATGAGTGTCATTACTGTCCTAGTTTTCTTTTAAATTTATTTTTGTAGGCCTTTTGGTCAATTCCAATTATGAAATATCAATAAAGAAAAATTTTTATGATATCATTTTGAATGGTATTATAATTTTACGTGGATAGTTGAACAATAGTATCTATATTGTATCTAGGCCTAATATAATATACATTTCAAATAAATATCCTAGAATAGATGATGTCACGGATGCCTACCTTTGGCATTGTAGGTTTGGTGATATCAACAAGAACAAGATGAACAGGCAATGCCTGGTCATATCAAGAAGAACAAGATGAATAGGTTTGCTTAAGAAGAAATTTCTAATAAAGATGATTATGAATCGTTACCTACCTATGAGTCTTGTTTGCTTGGAAAGATGATCAAGTCACCTTTTATTGGAAAAGATGAATGAGCCAGTGATGTGCTGGGTCTCATACATACTGATGTATGTGGACCCATGAGCACATATTTCAGAGGAGGGTATAGCTACTTTATTACATTCACAGATGATCTATCTAGGTATGGATACTTCTACTTGATGAAACATAAGTCTGAATCATTTGAAATGTTCAAACAGTTCTGTAATCAAGTAGAGAGACAAACTGAAAAAGGTATTAAAACTCTTCAGTCTGATCAAGGAGGTGAATACCTTTTCAGTGAATTTCTGACATATCTAGGAGAGAATGAGATTCTCTCCCAATAGATCTCTCCAGGGACACCACAATATAATGGCATCTCAAAAAAGATGGAATCGAACCTTGTTGGACATGGTTCGATCCATGGGGTTTGCAACTCTGTCAATTTTCTTTTGGGGATATGCACTTGAAACAGCCTGTCTTGTACTCAATAATATTTCGAGCAAGATAATTAATAAGACCCCATATAAGATATGGACTGAACGTAGGTCAAACCTCACTTACTTTAGGGTTTGGGGGTGTTCGACTTATGTTAAACGATTTCAAACTAACAAGCTCGGTCCTAGGCCCGATAAGTATAATTTTGTAGGGTACCCCAAAGAAATGAGGAGATATTACTTTTACCTACCTGCTAAACAAAAGATGTTTGTCAGCAGTAGGACATATTTTTTGAAAAAAAAATTCCTTAGTAAAAAAATAGGTGCCTCTAAAATCAAGCTTGACGAAGTTCGACAAGTAGAAAAATCGACACCAATGATTGAATCTGAATCAGATTTGGTGAGATCAAACCTAGAGCCCAATAAACAAACATCCTTAAGGTGATTCGATAGAGTACCGCATCAGTCGGATAAATACTTAGGTTTTTTCATCCGAGATGGAGATCTTGTCAAACTCGTTGAGAACGATGAGGATCCGATCACTTACATGGATGCGATGCAGAGGTCCAATTCTGATAAATAGCTTGAAGCCATGAGATCCGAAATAGAGTCCATGAAGGTCAACGGTATATGGACATCAGTTGATCCACCTGAAGGGGTTAAACCCATAGGATGTAAGTGGGTCTTCAAGAGGAAGAGGGGTGCAGATAGAAAGGTGGAGATCTATAAAGTTCATTTGATTGCCAAGGATTATCGTCAGTGTTATACTATTGACTATGATGAGATATTTTTTTTCTATGGCAATGCTCAAATCCATTCGGATCATGCTTGCGGTAGTAGCATACTTAGACTATGAACTTTGGCAAATAGATGTGAAGACAGCTTTCCTAAATAGAGAGCGGAACGAAGAGATGTATATGATACAACCTAAAGGATTTATATCCTCAGATGAATCTAAAGTGTGCAAGTTTTAGAGATCCATTTATGCGATTGAAGCAAGCATCTCAGAGTTGGAACATATGTTTTGATAAGATGATCAGAACATATGGCTTCATAAGGAACGGAGAGGAACCCTGCATATATAAGTGGGCAAATGGTTCAATAATTACATTTCTTATGTTGTATGTGGATGACATTCTCTTAATCGAAAATGATGTCCTTGTATTACAGGAAATAAAAGTTTGGCTGTCGTCATAATTCTCTATGAAGGATCTAGGAGAAGCAGCCTACATCCTAGAGATGAAGATCTATAGGGATAAATCTAAGAGGCTGCTCAAATTTTCTCAATCCACGTACATAGATACCATGCTGAAATAATTAGTATGGAGAATTTTAAAAAAGGCTATCTTTCGATAGGCCAAAGAATTTTTCTTTCGAAAAGAGATTGTCCGACAACTCCTTAACAGAGAGAGCATATAAGTAGAGTTCCATATGCTTTAGTAGTAGGTTCTATTATGTACGTCATAATATGTATGAGACCAGATGTGGCATACTCACTAGGAGTAGTGAGTAGATATCAGTCTGATCCAGAAAAAAATCACTAGATCGTAAAGACCATTCTTATGTATTTAAGAAATACTAAGGACCAGTGGCTTGTATATGGTGAAACTGACTTGAAACTTGTGGGATTCACTAACTCCAGCTTTCAGTCAGACCATACTGATAGTAAGAGTGTGTTAGATTATATTTTTATTCTAAATAATGGAGCAATCTGCTGAAAAAATTTCAAGCAGAATACTGTGGCAGACTCTATTTGTGAAGTGGAGTATATCGCAGCATCTGATGCTGTGAAGGAAGCTGTATAGTTGAGGATGTTCATCGACGATTGGAGTGGCACCCTCTATTGATGGCCCTGTCTTGTTATATTGCGATAATACTGGAGCCATTACTCAAGCGAAGGTGTCGAGATCCCATCAGCGCACCAAACATATTCTATGCTATTATCACCATATCCAAGAGATCGTGGATCGAGGTGACGTCGACCTTTAGAAGATCGACGGGAGAAAGAATCTGGCCAATCCATTTGCTAAAGCTCTCAGAATCAAAGAGTTTGATGACCACAAATTGAAGATCGATATACAATACTATATCGATTGGCTTTAGTCCAAGTGGGACTTATTGAAAAATATGTCCCAAAGTCAATCGTTAGATGATCGTGCTCATCTCAAATACATATTTTTCATATCAAAGATCCTAATATAGTAGTCTAAGATTAGATCTTATACATATGGTTAGGATTAAATTATTTAATCTATTATTTTTACTGTATAAAATTAAAAAATTGCATGTACTGCACTATCACAAATTTTCTTCACCCAATTCACACCCCTCCCCAAACTTGGATTACAATCTTTTTGGGCAACAATAATAAAAGTTAAATATAATAATGATATATCAATTATTTTGAAATCTATAAAGATGTTTTATTTCTATCCACCTGATTTTTGCAATATATTAATTCATATATAATGCACCATCAATTAGGAAATGAAGTGGATATATAGGTGTGGCATGGCTATTTTTAGTATAGAATATTGATCAATAATTGTTATCACAGCAACAAAGTCCATGCTGCGATGCCAAACATTGTCCTTCTCGATATCCCCAGTCAATGCATGTCCCATTGCATCTTGGGATCTCCCCTCCGCATAGTCCAAGACAAATATCTGCTTTTGCTGTGACAAGAAAATAATTTTGGAATTAGCATACACATTTACATTTGCATGCACAAATATTTAGAAAATCCAAGTATAACTAAGGTGTGCTACATGAATATTAAATAAAAGAGAATGAGGAGTTTAGCAGCATTCATGTCCATATATTCTTCCTATTTTATACATTAAAATAGAAAAAGATATGTACCATAAGTGAAGAACATAGCAAGAACTATGATGGCTATGAAAATTTTATTGGCATTGGAAGAGAATGAAGAAGCCATGCTGAATTTCTTAATCTAGTTTGAGAGTATGCACTAGGGGTTCAAATTTATATTTGTCCAAGATATTTTTTTTGTTGAGTAATAACACTTGTCTCAAGGGGGTTTTGTTTCCTTTAATTGCCATTACACACTATTTATTGGGTTATTTTCATAGGAGTTTCTTATATCCTAATCGAATGGTAACTTTTTGTTTTGTTCTGTTTCTTCATGGCATCTTAATTAATATTGGTAGATTGAGTAACTTGGTAGCCATTATTCTGTAACAGTTTAAGAATAATAGGACCCATTAAATCTTTTGATAAGCACTCTTTCAAATGTTGAATAAAGAGGAATAGGGAGAAGGGAAAAGTCAACATGGAAAATTTTAATTCCATCGATATAATAAGAAGACATAATTTAATCTTTTTTTGTTATCTTGGCCTCTTGAATATCCATTGTTTACTACTCGTGATGAAATTGTTTTGGCAAAATGTAAAGACTTTAAAGATTATAAGTATTTTTGTTAAAGACTATTCTTGAAAAAACATATACTCAAATGGTATGGACAACTTAATGCTCTTTATGGCGATGTCTTGGTTTACACTAGTGCTATATTTTAAATGCTGTAATTTAAGATAGTAGGATATATATCATGGCTAAGGTAGTGAGGCATGAGCCTGCCTGCCTTTTGATGAACCAAACCTCAATTCTAAGTACTTTCACCATGTCTCACTGAGTGAAACCTTTTTTGATTGGATCATATAAAGCAAGAAACATTCATTCCACCAACCTTTTATCTATACCATCAGCTAACAAATATTTTTTTAAATAACATGAGAACTATCAATTTGCCTCTAGTTAGAAATGGTGAGCATGCCTTTGATAGAAGTTGTACAATCATGAGCACTGATTGCAACAAAAAATATGAATATTAATATTCAGAAACCTTTGCATTATGAATGAAACAATTAAAAGCACTAACACTTGAAATACTTATACTAATTTAGCTAGATTTGAAACCACAAATCTCTCAGAAATTGCTCGTAAACTTGATTTCTATAGCTATGTGTTGGTGTAGAATTCCGACCACCATGGGAAAGCTGGAGTGGGTGTAGTGGATCTCTCATCAGTGAGACCTGCAAGAAAAGTACTAGTAGGAGGTGGCTCTAGCATGGACTCTCTGATGCTTAAGTCAGTATTTTGCCAACAAAAATGAAGTACACAGGAGTCAATTAAGAGTTAAAGCATATCGGGAGGATCCAATTTATAGATGGATGATAATGGAGCTGTAACTAATTGGTAGTGGGCCATTCAAGCCATTCTAACTTTATTTTGGGTGGTGAGTGGGTGGTTACAACTACCTGATCGTGGCTAGCTATAATTTGAAGATTTCTTGGATCATGGCTTGCTATAATTTGATAACCACCTGAATCATTGTACCGCAGCTACCCACCTTTACTGTTAAGAATGCCAATGCACGAAGGTCAGGAGCTGTCGAGCCATGGGGCTAATTATCTAGGTTGGATTTATGTTTCAGAATCTGAGGTCGGCAGACTGAGCTTAGAAGCTATTAGCTGGTTGGATTTATGCTTCAGGCCCCGAAATCAGATGGCTCGAGCTTAGGAACTGGATGAGTCTTGGATACCATAGCTCGAAGGACACATGACAAGTCTTTCCTACTCATGAAAGTTGTCTGAGCTCCATGTTTGAGGTCAGACAGTGATAGAAGTCATTGCTACTTGAAAATGGACTGTCGCAAGCTTAAACTGAAAGTCGGATCATGCCAAACTTAGGAGCAAGCCTTTGATGTCGATCAGAGATTGGGAATCAGTTCAGTGTTGCATTTTGGACTCAACTGCACTGGATGCTAGATGGTGCTTCTAAGAGCTCGATGACGATCGACCCACAAGACTTAGGTGAGAACCATTTTTCCCCCAACATATATCCCACCTTCACTGGCCTAGCTGGAAGTAGCAGTGAGCGTCGATCAATTCAATCTACTGGTCCAATAGATGAAAAAATTTGATGGAGGTAGTGTAGGTGATACAGCAACCCAACCACGCATTGTGTGATGCACCACCACAAGAGCAGCCACAGGTCTCCCCGCAGAGTCTTGAGCAGGAGAGATAGACCTACCACAGTCAGCTCAGAAGTCTAAAGCAGAGGAAGCAGTGATCCCCAAGTCCCCGCTCTAGACATGATTCCACTCCAGATCGATCCTCTTCGCAAGGTTCCAAGGCCTACACCACCAGAGAAGTAGACATTGATCGAAAGCTATGAGAAATGAACCAGCAATAGAAGCACTCCACTCCATAACCAGACCTTGGTGCAGAGTAATGGATTCAACACCGATCCACTGTTTAGTGCCAGGATTATATAAGAGTCATTATCTAGTCCTTTCAAGCTATTGCAGTTGGAGAATTATGACGAGATGATCGATCCCATCGATCATCTAGAGTCCTTCAAGGTAGTGATGCTGCTCCATGGAGCATTCGATGCGATTCTATGCCGAGCCTTCTTTTCTACTCTAAAAGGCACTACTCAGCACTGGTACTCAAGTTTGAAATCAGGCACCATCCATTCCTTTGGCCAGCTAGGAAGGTCATTCATTGTTCACTTCATAAGCTATCCAAAATAGCATGGGGATTAAACTCCACCATCA
This sequence comes from Elaeis guineensis, assembly GCF_000442705.2. Lineage (NCBI taxonomy): Eukaryota > Viridiplantae > Streptophyta > Magnoliopsida > Arecales > Arecaceae > Elaeis > Elaeis guineensis. The sequence goes on along the minus strand of NC_026001.2, from coordinate 66,185,652 downwards.
ACATCAAGCAAATGGAGGGAGAGTTCATCAGATCCAATATGAACCGCTTCAATATAGCCACACTCAAAGCCTGAAACTTGGATCAATCGATTGCCATGACCACTCTGAAGAGAAAACTTTAGAAGTAATCTCCTATTTTCATTAGAGAAGATCTACACTCGAGTCTCCACTAAAATATTGCCTCGAGCAAAGAAATATGAATGCATAGAGGAGGCTTTTGAGCAACATGATGTTGATGCCACTGAAGAGCGAAAGCATGGTGAGACTAGTAGGCTCTCTCCTATACGAGTGGACCATAGAAAAAGTTGGCAGCACTTCAAGATACCACTTTGGCATTGAAGATCCAAACCTCCCCTTGAAATCATTGTTGGGATTTCATGATTTCATGCATGCAAAATTCAAAACATATGCACAGCAAAAATTTAAAAATTTAAATTAAAACTATTTTAATCTAAGCATGCATGATATCAAATCTTAAAATCATATAACTGGATCTACATATGTGAGATAGGATTCAAATATAAAAATCAAATAAAAGAAAATAAAGAAGATCTTATCTTCATACCTTTGTGCAGGTCAATCTACACCATGAACCGATGATCGTGGATATCTTCCGAAGGTCCCTTGAAGTTGCACAAGCATCCGACCTCTACAGATATCCACATGAGATCTTGATCTGATCAAAAGCTTCTTGATCTCATCAGGGTGCTAGCTGCTTTGCAGAGATCACATCTTGATGGTCAAAGAAGGCTCTTGTTTTCTCTCAAGAATCTCTTAGAGAAGAACAAGAATAATAGGAGAATATAGATCTCTACACTAGAGATCATGAGAAGAACGTTCTCTTCTCTTTCTTCTTAAAATGCAGAGACAAGATCTCTACACTAGAGATCTAGAGAATGAATGTCCAACTCTTGGATAAAGGGAGAGAAAAATCTATATCCAACTCTTGGGCAACTATGAAGAAGAAGACATATCCAACTCTTGGACAAAAGAGAGAAAAAAAGCCATGCCCAACTCTT
>NC_026001.2:66145623-66184620 GCF_000442705.2 Elaeis guineensis | reverse complement strand
ATTGGCTTTGGGACACTATTCCCAACAATCTTCCACTTGGCCTAAAGCCAATCGGTGCAGTATCTAATATCCATCTTCGACTTATAGTCGTTGAACTCCTTCACCGCAATGGCTTTAGTGAATGGGTCGGCCAGGTTCTCTTTTCCGTCGATCTTCTGAAGGTCGACGTCACCTCGATCCACGATCTCCCGGATGAGATGGTAGCGGCGCAGAATATGCTTCGTCCACTGGTGTGCCTTTGGTTCCTTCACCTGAGCAATGGCTCCAGAGCTGTCGCAGTAGAGCAGAACTGGACCAACAAGGGAGGGTGCTACTCCAAGCTCGATGATGAATTTCTCAGCCACACCGCTTCTTTGGCAGCATCTGATGCAGCAATATACTCTACCTCGCATACTGAATCAGCCACAGTGTGCTGCTTGGAACTCTTCCAGCAGACAGCCCCATCATTAAGGATAAAAATAAATCCTGACACACTCTTGCTATCATCGCGATCAGACTGGAAACTAGAGTCTGTAAACCCTATAAGTCTCAAGTCCGATTCACCATATATAAGCCACTGGTCCTTAGTATTTCTTAAATACTTCAGGATGGTTTTAATAACCTTCCAGTGATTCTCTCCTGGATCAGATTGGTATCTACTCACTATCCCTAGTGAGTATGCCATATCTGGTCGTGTACATGTCATGGCGTACATGATAGATCCCACTGCCGAAGCATATGGAATCCTACCCATACGCTCTCTCTCTTGAGGTGTTGTCAGACAATCCCTCTTCGAGAGAGAAATTCCATGGCCTATCGGTAGATAGCCTTTCTTGGAATTTTCCATGCTGAACCTTTTCAGCATAGTATCAATGTACGTGGACTGGGATAAGCCAAGAAAGTTTTTGGATCTATCCCTATAGATCCTCATCCCTAGGATGTAGGAAGCTTCTCCCAGATCTTTCATGGAGAACTGTGATGATAGCCAAATCTTTATTCCCTGTAATGCAGGGACATCATTCCCGATTAAGAGAATGTCATCCACATACAATACAAGAAATACTACTACTGGACCATTAGCTCACTTATAAATGTAGGGCTCTTCTTCGTTCTTAACGAAGCCATACGTTTTGATCGTCCTATCAAAATGTATGTTCCAACTCCGAGATGCCTGCTTAAGTCCATAAATGACCTCTGTAGCTTGCACACCTTAGACTCATCTGTGGATGTGAACCCTTCAGGTTGTATCATATACACCTCTTCGTCTAGCTCTCCATTTAGAAAAGCTGTCTTCACATCCATCTGCCAGATTTTATAGTCCAGATGGACAGCTATCGCAAGCATAATCCGAATGAATTTGAGCATTGCCACAGGAGAAAACATCTCGTCATAGTCTATACCATAACGTTGACGATATCCCTTGGCAACCAGATGGGCTTTATAGGTCTCTACCTTTCCGTCTGCGCCCCTCTTCCTTTTGAAGACCCACTTACACCCTATGGGTTTTACTCCTTCGGTGGGTCAACCAATGTCCACACATCGTTGACCTTCATGGACTCCATTTCGGATTTCATGGCCTCTAGCCATTTCTCAGAGTCAGGTCTCTGCATTGCATCCATGTAGGTGATCGGATCTTCATCATTTTCATCAAGTTCGACAGGATCACCATCCCGGACCAAGAAACCATAGTATCTATCCGGTTGATGTGGTACTCTACCAGACCGCCTTAAGGGTGCATAATCAATGGGCTCCGGATCTGATCTAATCAAATCCGGTTCAGGTTCAGTAACATGTGTCGTTTTTCCACCTGTCGAACTTCGTCAAGTTCGACTTTAGAGGCAACAGTTCCTTCACTAAGGAACTCCTTTTCTAAAAAGATTGCCTTAAGGCTGACAAACACCTTTTGCTCATCAGCAAGGTAGAAATAATACCCTTTGGTCTCTTTTGGGTACCTATAAAATTATACTTGTCAGACCTAGGTCCAAGCTTGTCTGTAATTAAACGTTTAACATAAGCCGGACACTCCCAAACCCTAAGGTGCGAGAGTACTGGCTTACGTCCTATCCATATCTCATATGGCGTTTTGGCTACAGACTTACTCGAAACTCTATTTAGAAGGTAACAAGCCAATTCGAGCGCATATCCCCAGAGGGAGATCGGCAGACCAGCAAACCCCATCATGGATCGAACCATGTCTAAGAGGGTCCGATTCCTCCTTTCAGACACACCATTATGCTGTGGTGTTCCAGGAGGAGTCCACTGAGAGAGAATCCCATTCTCCCCTAGATACGTCAGAAACTCATTGGAAAGGTATTCACCTCCTCGATCAGATCGAAGAGTTTTAATACACTTCCCAGTTTTTTTTCTACCTCATTTCGGAATAGTTTGAACATTTCAAATGATTCTGACTTATGCTTCATTAAATAGACATACCCATACCTAGATAGGTCATCTGTGAAGGTTATGAAGTAGAAAAATCCACCTCTTGCACTTGAGCTCATGGGTCCACATACATCAGAATGTACCAGACCTAAGAATTCACTGGCTCGCTCACCTTTTCCAGTAAAAGGTGACTTGGTCATCTTCCCAAGAAAACAGGACTCACAGGTTGGAAGTGATTCACAATCACTAACTTCAAGAATTCCTTCTTGAGCCAACCTATTTATCCTGTTCTTATTGATATGACCTAGCCTACAGTGCCAAAGGTAGACTTCTGACACATTATCTATTCTAGAGCGTTTACCGAAGTTTTGAACCACATTAACAGGCTGTGATAGTAAGTAAATTCTATTATTTAATTATCCAACAAATATTGTAACACCATTCAAAATGATATTGTAAATATTTCTTTTTATTAAAAAATCATAACCGTACATGGCCAAAAAGCCTACATAAATAATATTTAATAAAAAACTTGGACAATAGTGACATTCACTCAGAATTACATTACGAGAATTGATTACAAGACTCATGATTCCTAAAGCTAGAACTGAAACTTTGCTTCCATCTCCAACGTTCAGGAACCTCTCGCCTTCATCAAATCTCCTACTGACCTGCAGACCCTGCATCAAATTACAAATATGATAAGGGCTTCCGGTATCCAATACCCAGGCAGTAGTATCACAAATCGAAAAGTTGCAAGGAGTTATCATATAATTACCTTGCTTCTTCTTTGGCCTGTTTGGATCCAGGGAGGCAATGTATTGAGGACAGTTCCTCTTCCAATGCCCCTGCTTCTTGCAAAAGAAGCACTCCGCCTGGCTCTGGTCGTGCTTGCGCTTCTTGGTCTGACCCTGTGCTACTGTCCCAGCATGAGATTGCACCTTCTTATTTTTCTTCTTCTTGTTCTTCTTCCCCTTCCCAAAGGGTTGACGACGAGAAGAAGACCCTCCCACTACATTCACCGACTCTTTATGGAGTTGGTGATCCTTCTCAAAGTTCTGCAGCAACCCCAACAATCCGTGGTAGTTTACTGCAGGCTTTGTCATTCGAAAATGAGTAAGGAATGGGAGGAAGGACTTAGGCAAGGAATTAAGGATCGCATCCTTACCGAGCTGCTCGTGCAGAGGAAAGCCCAATTTGCTTAAGCGCTCAATCATCTCGATCATGTACAGTACATGATCAGTGACTGAGGCCCCATCCCTCATCCGAGCATTGAAAATGGCACAACTAGTTTTGTGCCTTTCAACGTCGTCAGGCGTGCCAAAGGAGTCGTTCAACATTTGAAGCATCTCCTGTGGCTGGGCGTTCTCAAACCTTCAGCTGAACTCATCATTCATTGCTGCCAGCATAATACATCGAACGGTGGTACGGTCATTGAGCCACTTCAAGTAAGTGTCTCGGATCGCCTTACTAGCATTCGGAGCTGGCTCCTCAGGTGCTGGATCCGTTACTACATAAAGGATCCGCTCATGCTCAAGGATGATTTTCAATTTTCGATACCAGCTATCAAAATTGGGTCCCATGAGCTTGTCATTATCTAATAATGATCGGAGCGACAGGGTAGTGGCCATAGCTGCATAAAGGAAAATGAGACCTCTATTAGTACATAAATTAATACTAAAGACTTGGACTTTAGTCTAAAGTTTTTCCCAATATTTTTATGAACTGGTAGCCTCATCCTCCAATTTGAAGAATTACTTTAATTCCTTAATGGGTACTAGAATCCACACAGACTACACACGAGCCCAACTTTGGTTGGTCAACTCATGTGCATCTATGGGTAGGTTCTTAACCAGTTATTTCTCTAAACAACTTCTAGTAATTGATTTTGCCCCAGAACCTAATCAGTAGGCTTTGGCCTCCACTGAAAAGATCTGGTTAGGTCCAACCATTAACATGACTTAATTTAGTGAATCGGACCAATAAATGATCAGGCCCGACTTTGGTCGGCCAACCTAACCATCATCAGAAAGACTCAATCAAATTATCATATTATGAATAATAATTCTATTAGCCAATGAGCACCAGGCCTTTGGGCCTCCAATGATCATTGAACTAATGGACTCATTATCACTCACTTAATGGGAGGCTATGACTTAGTTATCATTATAACTTAATCATTTTAGGGACCTAATAATTTTGAGGATTTTATTAAAGAATAGTAGAGAAGAAATCATCCAGCCAATTTCAATCCTCCCACTGACTTCACCAAGTCAGATTAAAAAAGATTTAATTAAAGCTGGCATTAGGAGTACCTAAATCAGTCACACTGATTTACCTAATGACATGGGTGAGCTCTAATCACCAAGTGATCTAATCAAAATCTAACTTACCAGATTGGCCAGGTAAGTGAGATCAGTGGTGGAGATTTGCCATTAACTCATCAATGATCGAATCAATGCGAGTAGCTCCCGCTTAAGAACCACTGGTCAAAATTGCCGAACTTACCTTAGACACCAACCGGTTCATTAGTTTTAATTTTGATCAACTTAGTAAATAGGGCTCCACCATGTAGCCATGAATTAAGTCCATCTTGGTCTAGTTAAAGACATGGACCCATTCAACTACAACTATTGAAATTGAGTCTAGAGTATCCTTGACCTAATCTAATTCAACTTTTGATTAGATTTGACCAATTACTCCATTTAGTCCATTTTTTAAGCTAACCTTAGGTCTAACCCAATTATGGACCTAATTCATCTAACCCACTGACCCACAAGTTTATGCAATTGTCTTAGGTCTTAATTCACAATTCTAGACCTACTAGACAATACTTAATTCTTTTAATTAAGTACTTGGACTGATGGGTCAGGGTTTGGCATTTCGAAAATAAATTTTCAAATTTTGAAAGATTTTATTTTCTGTTCACCAAATGTGTTGACTCATTTCACAAATGGATCAGCACATTTCATAAACAACAATCTCATTGCTCATTTCATAACAAAAAATAACTCAAAATAAATCATAAATTTTCTTTTAGATCTAATCTAACACATTCATGATAAATTTTATAATTAAGTTCTTTCGCTGCTTCATCGACATGGAATATAATTGCATCGGCACCCCTACCGCCATAGGAGACCCCATCGAATGGGAAGAGAGGGCCTTTAAACTCTACTTTTCTCCTATGACCGGATGGCCATGGCAACCAACCAAATTAGATTACTTGCTACTTAGATCAAGTATATCTAAATATACCAATTTCAAAATTTAAATTTTGAATTTCAAATTTCAAATTTCAAATTTTAAATTTCAAATTTGAGATTTCAACCAAATTTTAAATTTCAAATTTCTAATCTTTGAATTTTAAATTTTGAATTTTAAATTTTAAATTTCAAATTTTGAATTTCAAATTTCAAATTTCAAATTTGAGATTTCAACCAAATTTCAAATTTTGAATTTCAAATTTGAAACTTCTAACAAATTTCAAATTTTAAATTTCAAATTTTTTTGAATTTTGAATTTTGAATTTTGAATTTTAAATTTAAACTTATAGATTACACCTTAATCTATGCATGCATATGTATATCATATTCTAGAACCATGCTCTGATACCATTTGTAGCGAAAATTTTGTGCAGGGGCAAAATGGTAATTTTAAAACCTTTTCAAAATTACTATTTTGTAGTGGAATTATTAATTAATCTTATTAATTAATACTAATTAACCCTATACTAGGATCTAAATATGATACAACAGCATGCACTTAAATTTAAAATTCAAATTTGAATCAGTGAACCTTTTACAGTACTGTGTTCAGAACACATCACCTTTTGCGGGTAGTCGATCACCATAATCTGATCACCGTCGGAGGGCTCTAATCATCATGTCACAGCCACATAAATATCTGGCCTCTGTGATCATCCACACGAAGCTCCCGTCTGATCAATTTCTCATGAATGCTAGTTCGTGATTTCACCCTTTTGATGGTAGATGTTGATCGAACTCCTTCGATCGATGTGTGCCGACTTCTCGGATACTATGGATCATCTGCACAGTTGCTTGAGAGGTTGATGGATCTCTCCCTAAAATTTGGTGGACTCACGACACTCGTGGCACACCAATCTCACTTCCCGATCCCTAGGTAGAAACCCTAGGGTACACACCAAAAACCCTGCGCCCAATGTTTTCTCTTTTCTTTCTTTTTCTCTCGAAAGGTTTTGACCTTCACCTTGCACACCAGCCTTCCTCACACCCCACTTTCTTTCTCTTAATTTTTTTGCACACACCCCACCTTTCTGCCATTTTTAAAATAACATCGAACATGTCTTATCCGCATGAGAGGATAAAGACAAGTGGTTACACATTTGAATTCAAATCAAATTTGAATTCAAACGAAAACCAACTTATCCCTATCCTTTTGGGCATGAGAAGAGAAGGAGCGTGGCTCTTTGTGCATGGAAAATGTTTCATGAGAAACCTTTTCTCATGTAAGTAATATGGCGCACAAAATGGATAAGGATGAAGGGGCAAGTGATAAGTTATCCATTCAAATTCAAACATGCTTTGAATTTGAATGGCTAACTAATTATTTTATCCATCCATATGGTGCAAAAATGAGGGTGTGGGGAAGGGTTTTGTGTGAGAAAAATTTCACGAGAAGTTTCTTCTCGTGAATTCAAATGGGTGCAAGGAAGTTGGGTGTCGCAGGGAATTTAAAACAAGATGGTTTGATTCAAATTGAGCCAACCTAGTTTAAAATAGGTTAAGCACAATTAGATCAGATTAAACCCAACATAATTAGGCTTAATTAGGCTCAATAAAATCCTAATTAAATCAGGAATTAACTAAACCTAACCCCTGATCAAATCAGGGACTAAACCACCTTAGCGATTAGGTCAACATTTAACCTAATCGGGTCAATCCAAACTGAATCTAATTCAATTGGACTTGATCCAAAAATAATTACTCAATCAAATTGAGTTAATTAGTGATCAAATCACTAATTAAACCTCTCATAAATATTGAGTCCAAATTCGATGGGCAATCAGGCATCAGAGACCATCAATATGAAACCCTGATCAAAGAATTCAAATTTCAAATTCAAAATTTGAAATTTGAAATTCAAAATTTTGACCCCGGTATCCAAAATGTGTGGAACTCATGATCAGAGAATCCTAATTCTCAATCATAGAGTCCCAGACAGATAAGACTCATAATCAACCATCTGATCAGAAAGGAACCTCTAATGTGTGTGACCCCGTAGGTTCAAACCTAAGCCGGTAGCACAGGAACCAATTCCTGTACTAATCGAAGTGACCATCTAGCAATGGTACCCGATGACCGGATAGGTTGAATAATCACAATTGCAATATTCAGAACCTACGTGAATATGGTTACCATATAATTCATCCCTTTTGAACCCTGTGTTTAGGATGACTCTGGGTTAAACTGTCAACCTTGATGAGATCATCCGAATCGTGCTCAACTCAATTAGTCCTGTGACTCCTCACTAAGACTACCCTGGCCAAGGTTTTGCTAAATTGAAACATGATTGTACACAGCTCCTAAACTGGAGTGGTCAATCCCATCTTGACACATGCACCGACAAGTCAAGTACTTGACTACACCCAGCAGCCTTCCGTCACTGAATTAGAAATTCAGGTAGTCCAGTGCCTAAGTGCAGTGAGTTGCTTGCAAGTCACCGTGGCGGTCTCAGATCGGAGGGACATTTATACCCATATCCCATCAGAGCAAATCTTGACAGCAAAAATAGCTCCGGAGTTGGTCACGTTCAGTGCAGATGTATCATTACATCTCACCTGTATGCCATACCAGTGTCTCCACACTCTTTGGTTATGAGGACAACCAACCCATATGGCACACAACGACCTATACTCGATAAACATTATCATCCTTGGTAACAACGTATCATTTGGTCGCGAGCATGTTTAAGGACTAAGCGACAAATCCTCCTTTGTCGAGTCTAAATAGTCCTAAGGACTTCACCACAACATAGGAGTTCATTAGAAGATGAAACATTTGTGATGAAAAATACCAAAATAATTTTTATTTATTTATAATTCATGTACTAATACAAAAGGAGCACAACCGTCAACAGGCTGACGATTGGCTTTGGGACACTATTCCCAACAGGGATTTTACTCAAACACGCTGAAAGTAGGAGAAAGCAGCTGGAAAAGAAAGGGACTAAGATCATAGCCCAAACTTACAAAGCGGTGTTCTTTACAGTCTTCGAGAAGTGCAAGTTCATTACCCAAGTGCACCTTCCTCCTGACTTCATCAAGCATCTTCAAATCGATTGTCTGGATGAGGATTTACAGGTGGTGTCGTTGGATAATTGGTCGAGGTTTATAATGACATCCCATTTTTTGGATGAGGTGGACAAAATCGATGTAGCCATCCAGACCGAGGGCATCATCAGCACTGAGGAATACCATCCCGCAGACGACCACCCCGACAATCTCCCTGAGGAGTGATTTATGCCCTCTTCTTCTTTTATTCTTTGTGATCTAAGGCTCCCGGTCTTGTAATAGAATCTCCATAGGAACAGATGTATTCTTCTTCTTTTGATTTTATAAATTATGCTTTTAAATATGTGAATCAAAGTCTTTAACATATGCTCGGCCCCTAGCTATAACTACAAAACTTGATTAGAGTTATAGCCCAAGCGAATACTTAACCTGTGTTGTGCTTCAAGCAAGGCATGGTCGGGCTGAAGTTAGGATGAAAATCCAAGATGGTTTGAGCTGTGGTTAGGATTGCAAGTGTAGTAGAGAGTATAATTCTCATTTTGATCTGATGCAAATTTTCATACTTATCATATAAATTTTGAAAAGATTGGATTTTGAATTGCATCCGCATGGGAGGAATTGGTGCACGTCTGCATACATTCCTTCGAAAGTGGTGTAAAGTGTGATTCACCCATCATTGACATTAACTACCATATCGATGGCTGCAATCACATCCATTTGCAGTCTCCATGTGTCGCATGTACACTAGTCTTCTATCAATGCACGTCTCCTGCAATTAATGCGCTGATAGGAGGCAGCTTTTGAAGGTCCCATTCAAGATTGAGGTTATTTAAAATCTCCAGATAGAACGAGATACGGACCTCATAAAGTTCTGATTATCTTCTCCTTCTACTGCGAGTTCCTCTCTTCTTCATCCTTCCATGGCTTTCTTGCACGAGAGAGAGAGATGGCCCCCATGGAGCCTGACTTTGCTCCGTTAGGCTTTAGATCAGAGTTGATAGAGCGGGATATAATCATGCTGTATGAGCAATATCAAATACCTCCCACATTCCAACTTGAAGTCCCGAGATTGAATGATCGAGTCTGCCGTCTGCCTTCAGGATATATGGGCTTCTACGAGAAGTGCTTTTGAGTTGGGCTGAGACTTTCTCTCCATCCCATTTTTATGGTACTCCACCAATAATTTGAAATATCACCGTGTACGGTGGTGCTGAATGTATGGTAGCATATATGCGGCTTCACCATGGTATATGTGCTAGCTGGGGTTATGCCAAATATCATATTCTTTCATTTTCTTTTTAGCCTCAAGCGGCATCCAAACTCACGCAGGTGATGGTATGTGACTCCGCAAAAGAAGAAAAATAGCTTCCACCTAGCATTTTCAAATATGCCTTCCACCGTGCATGGTTGGAAGCCAACATTTTTCTTCATCTTGCAGATGTCAAGCAAAGACTAGAGTTTTACCACCCGGGGTGAATCTCAAGAGGCTATGCTAAAAGAACCTTCGATGAACAAGAGCCTGGAGTAGGAGATGGCAACTCTATGGAGCTTCAGGGTTCTAGAGTTGAAAGAGCTGCTGTCGGCTCAGTTTAGTGTCAGTATCAGCCAAGTCACTCCTCAAAGTATGTGAGTAAGCTGTTCTAGCCTTAAATCTTCTGACTCTGTTTGTCTTACAATTTGATCACCATGATCGCAGAGCTGGATGAGCTCGAGCCCACCAAAGAAGGAAAGAAGGAGAAGAAAATCTTGTAGAAAAGAGGTGCCAAGCCTGCCATCGGGCGGAGCCTCTGGGTCAAAGTCGGAGATTCTGCACAACCAACCTTGGAGGCCAAGGAGTCTGAACCTTCTCACCTGGAAGATAATGAGATTATTGAAAGAATAATCCCCTATAAGCCAATCGCATGGGGATGTGAAGAAACTTTTCTGTAATATCTTCCTATTTATTTGCATGACATTAGTTATTTTTATTTATGATGTATTATGTTTTATCATTTGCTTCATCATATTTTTATGATTATAATAAACCCCATAGATTAGGGCAATGATTTTAGGGCCATGATGAGATCATACCAGTGGGATCTAAAATCTTGATAGCCCCAATCTAAAATATTTCCAATCGTTGGATCATCGAGTCAGAGATCGATGACTCCGAAAAGACTGGTACATCCTATGTATGCTTGATGAAGAGGGTGGTTGATCTCATAACCACCTATGTGATGACACTAATACAAGGATGTAAATGCTCATTAGAGAATGAGTTCACTGAACAAATCTATAGAAAAAACATCTGATGGAGCCTTACAGCATGTCAACAGATGGTTCTTCAGTGGGAGTGGTGCATATGATCCTTTGACCTGAGATCATCATGTGAGATATTCTGAGTATGGCAAAGTATGCATGGAGGTTGTGAGTGGTCAACAAGAAATCGATCACTTCTTGTAAGAGAAAAGAATATCCTATATGATCTTATAGGATGGTGACTCTAAAAGTTTCTGGCCACAGTAGGGATGAACAGTAGAAATGATTTCTACTGGTTCATCCATCGAGTCATCATTATCTGATCGAAAAACATATGGTTAGGTATTTGGATTTGATATATTTTCATATCCGTGACCTTTTCGAGATGTTGTGTGATCAAAGGATTGAATTGTATGGTAACTCACTATAGAAGGATAATTTTGATATTTTTATCAAATTTTAAATCTTTTGAATAGTCATAACACATTGCTAGACATCAATTTTGACTTATGAACTCACCAAAATTAAAAGAATTTAATTCAAAAATTAATTAAGAAGAGTCCTAGTTGATTGGGACTCTTGAGCTGACCTAATCCAATTGGATTAGGATTTCGTCAAGAGTTTGGATCCACAGCTGGCTAGATTTGGAACCCAATGGGTCACACATAATAGAGATTTGGTCTTAGTTTAATCAATTTAAATTTATTATAAATTCAATGGGTTAATTGAATTACTAGCACATGAATTAACCCAAGTTCCCAATTGGGTTCAGTGCAAAGGTGTTTGTGCTAACCTAGACTTGTTGCCTTGACCTAATGTGATTAGGTTTGAACCATCTAATTAATTAGTTAGTTTTATCTAATTTTATGGAAGTATTCTATGTGGATCCAGCAATCTCTATGCTAAAAGCCATGCTAGGATTAATTGTCACGCCCCATTTATTTTGGCATTAAGAAGGAAGAGTCCTTCTTAACATGGTATCTTAATTTTCTTATATGTTCCACATATTCCTTATTTTTGTGCACCATTAGATGGTGTCTTGGGATGTAGGATGTGGAAGATATGGAGGAGTCCTTCTCGAAGAAGGATCTCCATGCAAAAAATAAATGGGACGACCCTTATTTTTGGGTGATGAGAATTGGAGAGTCCATTTCACATTGGACTCTTATTTCCTTCCATTTTCTCCACACGTTTTTAATTCTTTGTGTCATCAGATGACCCTTGGAATTTTGCATATAGAAGAGAAGGAAGAGTCCTTATCATATAAGGAGTTTGAATGCCAATTGAATTGGTTATCCTTTAATGTCTACGTTGAGTTTAAGGAAGAGTCTTTAATGGTATGGACTCTTCATATCTCATGTTGATTCCTTTCCCACGTGCCCAGAGTTGGCGTTGTAATTTTTTCCAAGCAAAGGAAGAGTCCTTCTGCTTATGAATCATCTCATATTCCATGCCAACCCATCATTTTCTATGCTAAAAATGTTATTGTGGCGTGTAATAATTAAGGGATGCCAAGAGTTGGCATCCCATGGTATGCCCCTTGTTTCCTATTTAAAGGGGGTGCCACAACCAGATTCTACATGCCATTTTTGACTGAGGATGGGCATGGAAATGAGAGAAAATAATGAGAAAAATCTGAGAAAAAGATAAGAAAAAAAGAGAGAGAAAATGGAAAGGAAGGGAGAAGGAAATTGGAAAGCATGTGATGCTTGTCCAAGAATCAGGTTATTCAAATGTTGAACATCTGATTTATTTTTGTGTGGTGTGATACTTTGAGAAAGAGTTCTTAGAGTAGTACTAGTGGAGGTCATGAAGGCTACAAGTGTTGGTGCAACCTGTTCTTGTGAAGGACAATCGGTAGCATACTTAAGAAGAAGGCTGCAGCACCATATCGAGTTAGGAAGGACCCTGATCAATCCTATGTGGATCACCGTTGGAGTGCTTCTACTTTAGAGTCTCGTGGAGATCTTAAAATCACTAGTTTGTGGTCTTCATGATGGTATATGACTTATTGTCTTCTCCTCATGTGCATATTTTTGTGGTTTGATTGTAATCATCAAGGGGTTCCTAGGATTTTGAGTTCTGATGGTTGAGTTTAATTATTAAAATTTATTTTTATTTATTGAATGCATGTTAAAAATTTTGAAATATATATTTTGCTATGTTACCAGAATCCAACAATAGTATTGTTGGGTATAAAATACCCCCCAGCCGAAGTTTGTGACAGGAGTGACCCTCTGGGGATTCAAACGACTTCCGACCTTCAATGACATCTTTCCGAACCTCTCTAGCGACCGAGCCTCCGCGACACTCCCAAGTTTTGCCGATGGATAAGCACCCACCAGCATTGACCGGATTTCTCACAATGGACGGACTCCACCCAAGTTTCCACAATGATCGACCACCTTCTAGACTTTGTCCAGACTCCTACGGGAGCCGGACTTCGTTCCGGACTTCGACTGCAGGAAGACTTCGTTCGGACTCCTACGGGAGCCGGACTTCGCCCCCAACTTCAATTGCAGGTAGACTTCGTCCGGACTCCTACGGGAGCCGGACTTCGCCCCTGACTTCAATTGCAGGTAGACTTTGTCCGGACTCCTACGAAAATCGGACTTCGCCCCCAACTTCGATTGCAGGTAGACTTCATCCGGACTCCTACGGGAGCCAGACTTCGCCCCCGACCTCAATTGCAGGTAGACTTCGTCCGGACTCCTACGGGAGCCGGACTTCGCCCCCGACTTCAATTGCAGGTAGACTTCGCCCGGACTCCTACGGGAGCCGGATCTCATCCCCAACTCTGACTGCAGGAAGACTTCGTCTGGACTCCTACGGGAGCCAAACTTCATCCCCGACTCCGACTGTAGGAAGACTTCGTCCGGACTCCTACGGGAGCTGGACTTCATCTCCGACTTGGACTGCAGGAAGACTTCGTCCGGACTCCTACGGGAGCCAGACTCTGAGCTCCTACTGCAAGCGACCCACTCCGAGTTTCCACTGCAAACGATCTACTTCAAATTTCTACCACGAGCGGTCCGTGCCGGATTCCCACCGTAAGCCTTCACCTTAGCTTCCATTATAGATGAATTTCTTTCGAATTTTTGTTGCAGATAGGCCTTGGCCGAGACTCCTCGATAAATGATCCCCATCCGGGCTTCTACGGAGATCGGACTCCGATCGAACTTCTATAAATGGGCAAATGCCGTGCTCACAGAATCCAGTAGCTGGACCCCTCCGACGGATGAACCTCTCCAGCACCATCCGACGTCCACTGCCGGTCGGCCCTCTGCCAAAGTCTGCATGAAACCGGGCTACACCTGCGGGGAGCCTCTGATCGAGCTCCTACGGCAAGTGGTCCTCGCTTGTCGCCTTAACGTCCAAGGCACCCAACAGGATTTGCAGCATCCGAGCTCCTCTCAGATGGGTAGCTAGCCACCTCTCTTCGCCAGACACCCCAACCGAACTTCGACCGACAGGCCTGGACCCCCTGGCAGGCCGCAGTAACGGCCACGACTCTGCTCCACTTCCTGCAACGGATTCCGCACGGCTCCATCACTCCCTGGCAGGCCGCAGTAATGGCCACGACTCTGCTCCACTTCCTACAACGTATTCCATGCGGCTCCATCACTCCCTGGCAGGCTGCAGTAACGGCCACGCTCTACTCCACTTCCTGCGACGGATTCTGCGTGGCTCCATCACTCCCTGGCAGACCACGATAATGGCCGTGATTCTGCTCCACTTCCTGTGATGGATACCGTGCAGTTCCTCCACCCTCTGGCAAGTCGCGACAACGGATGCCACTCCACTCCCCGCAACAGACTCCACGTGGCAGGTCCCGGTGATGGCCACGATTCCACTCCACTACTCTTCACAACAAACTCCTGACCCCGAGCAGCCCATGGCCAGACAGCTATAAATGTCGCTATCGGTCCGTTACGCCCTCCGCCTATAAAGGGGGGACCCCAGATATGTTATTCTCTAAGCTCTAATTTCTATCCTAAAAATCTGCTAAAATTTTTGTTCGAGCACTCCATTCTTATTGAGGCAGAGAACCGACTTGAGCATCGGAGGGTCTTGTCGGAGCACCCCCAACTCCAGTTTAGACTTCCTTTGCAGGTCCCGACGGCGACTGTGACTCCCTCAACTCCAGCTTCTCCGATGCAGGTGGATTTTTGCACCAACAGGATTGGCACTAGAGGAAGGGGTGAACCTTTGCAGTACCCTTGTTCTTAAAGGAGCGCTCAACGGGACCGCCTCCAGTCATCTTTTTCGGCGTCCACTCCTCTTTCCCCCACTAGGTCTTCACCCGATGCCTCCCCACAAAGCATCCACGCGGTGATCCACGGCCTCTGCGGCCAGATCTCAGCTCTGACCTCACCTCCAGTTTCCCAACCTCCTCCCCCTCCTCCGACAATGACGGTTGGCGCGGAGCAATTTGACCTACTGGTGCAGCAGGTCAGAGACCTCACTGAAGCTGTGCAGGCCATACAACAGCAGCAGCGGCCGCAGGCATCAATGCGACTGGAGAGAGCATCACCAGAACTCCAAAATCGATGGTAGGATGGGCCACTTGGGCCAGCCACCCCATCTTTCCCGGAAAGATGAATTCGAGGGTGGAGAGCCCTCAGTCAGATCACAATTCCACCCCTGGAAGATCTCTACCTCCATTCTGCCAGAAGATCCTTGAGACCCGTAGTCGAGAGGATTTTCTGGATCGGAGGCTCCAGGAGATGAACCAGCGGATCGAAGAACTCCGCCACGCTCCCCCCACTTATGGTGAGGAATTTGTACTGACCCCTCCTTTTCTCAAATGATCATGCAGGAACCGATCCCGCCGAACTTCAAACTCCCTCAATTTGAAAGCTACGATGGGACTTCAGACCCAGTTGACCACCTGGAGGCCTTCCGGATAATGATGCTGCTTCATGGTGCACCCAACGCCATTCTATGCCGAGCCTTCCCATCCACCTTGAAGGGAGCGGCGAGAAACTGGTACTCGACGCTGAAGTCGGATACCATCTTTTCCTTTGATCAGATGAGCCACTAGTTCGTGGCTCATTTTGTTAGCAGCTAGCATCCCCGAAAGGGTTCAGAGTCCCTCATCAACATCAAGCAGAGGGAGGGGGAGTCCATTCTGGCCTACATCAACCATTTCAATGTCACTGCGTTAGAGGTCCGGAACTTGGACCAATCAGTAGCGATGGCCGCCCTAAAAGGCGGCCTTCAGAAGAACGACCTTTTATTCTCCCTGAAAAAAAAGTACCCCAAAAATTTTGCTGACCTGTTGGCTCGGGCCGAAGGGTACGACTGAGCGAAAGAAGCCTTCAAAATGAAGGATGAGGAGACCGCAAGAGAGCGGCAGGCGGAGACTCAAGTAAGCCCGCAGTCGAAAAAGGGCCGAGGGAAGCTCGACCACGTTCTCGAACTCCTCCCGGGCACAAACATGTCCAGACTCCTCCCCGAGCATGCAGGCAGGGAAGCCCAAAGCACCGAGCTCGGTGGGGCTCTCCCCTAGGAAGATTCCGCAGCTATGCCCCCCTCAACGCATCAAAAATCCAGGTGCTGATGGAGGTCAGAGAGTAGCTCCCAAAGCCAGAGAGGATGCGCACGCACCCCAGGAAGCACAATCCTAACAAGTTCTGCCTCTACCATCGTGACCACAGCCACGACACGGAGGAATGCATCCAGCTCGAGATGAGATCGAGGAGCTCATCCGACGAGGTCGACTCGATAGGCTCATTCGGCGCCAGCCTGAGGGTAGAGAAGATCGGCCAAGGGCCTTGCCGCAGTCTGAGCCGCCAAGGAGGGAAGAGCAGCACGGAGATCGGCCTCCAATTGGGATCATCAACTTTGTCTCTGGAGGACCTTGACAGGAAGCAGACCTTCCACAGCCCTAGGGTTTGAAAACTTGTAAATGTATTGCGAACGATCCTGCTTTAAATCAAGATTTCTTTCAGACTTGCACATCTTTCCCTTTTTGGCATAGACTTGCAACGACAGGGGACGACCCCATCGGACAACAAAAATAGACCCAATGTGGGCAAGGTTGAAGGCCCGATTATTTGTAGATCGGATGAGGGAGAGGCCATACAGCGCCCATATGCGCCCCCACAGTCATGTTAGGGACAGGAGGAGAACCTCGCCCTAACATGAGCAAGGTCGAAGGCCCGATTATTTGTAGACCGGATGGGGGGAGAGGCCATACAACGCCCATATGCGCCTCCACAGCCATGTTAGGGACAGGAGGAGAACCTCGTCCTAACATGAGCAAGGTCAAGGCCCAGTTATTTGTAGACCGGATGGGGGGAGAGGCCGTACAGCGCCCATATGCGCCCCCACAGCCATGTTGGGGACAGGAGGAGAACCTCGCCCTAACATGAGCAAGGTCGAAGGTCCGATTATTTGTAGATCGGATGGGGAGAGAGGCCATACAGCGCCCATATGCACCCCCACAGCCATGTTAGGGACAGGAGGAGAAGCTCGCCCTAACATGAGCAAGGTCGAAGGCCCGATTGTTTGTAGACCGGATGGGGGGAGAGGCCATACGGCATCCATATGTGCCCCCACAGCCCCGTTAGGAACAGAAGGAGAACCTCATCCTAACCTGAGCTGAAACCGATCACATCAGAAATAGGGGAAGAACCTCATCTCAACACCAATTAAGGTTCGGCCATTCAAGACCCGGTAAGAAAGAAGAAAACCTTCTCGGTGACCCTTCTATGCTACCGCAACTCCTTAAAAAGCTAGGGAGAACCCTTGCATAAAAAAAAAAAAGAAGAAGAAGGAGGGAAATGTGAAGGAACAGCGGCGGGCTACCCCAACGAAAAATAGAGGCCGAACTACACTAAAAGCACAAAGGACCTCATCTCTATGAAGAAGGAGGAAGAGAAAGTAAGATCTACGATCGTGAACAAAAGGCAAATCGACATGGCGATGGCTAGGAACCTCCAAGCGACGTCGATGCCGAACCAATCAAAAGCACAAGGAACTCGATAATGATGACCTAATACAAAGATGAACAAGGAACCTTCGAACAACATCGACATGCACGGACAAAAATGAAAGAAGTCCGACGCATGACAATTCAACACAATGTATGGGTAAGGTAACAAAGACCTTTTCATTTCATTAGCAAAATGTGCGTTACAGAGCCTGGAAGACCGAAAAAAAAAAATAACAAAAACAACAACGACAACAACAACGGCGACAACAAACAGACAAGCGGCAAAAGAAGACACTTAGAGGGACGAAGGACAAAAAGAGCCCTAAGGGGGCCCGACTTCCTTCGACTTCGAACTTTCGGCTTCAACCCTCATCAGGGAGTGCCTTAAGCTCTCGACTTCTTCTTCCAATTCCTTCTCTCTCATTAGCATTTCCATATATCTCGATGAAGTCGCTGGCTTTCGTTCTCCGTCTCTCGGTGCCTTTTTCTCAGGACCTCAGATTTTGCCTCTGCATCCTTGACTATCCGCTGCTCGTATACCAGCTGGATCTTCAATTGCTGCAGTTCGGTCTTTCCCTCTCCAAGGGCGACAGATAGCTCTTCTACGGTTCTTCTCAGGGATTGGAGTTCATTGAAATCCTGAATGGGAGCAAACTGAGCCCCTTCAGCTAGCTGCCTTTGAAGGCGGGCAACCTCGTCGGTCGCCATCCTGAGCTTCCCCCTGTATTCGTCCACCTGCCTGCACCAGCCGGCCCAGTATGCATCATAGCTAGCCTGAGCATCCTGAAGCTGTTGCTGAAGGTTAGAGAACTTCTTCGACCATTCTCGATCGCAGTCGGCCCGTGTCGGAAGCTAGGATGAGCTTCCTTCCAACTGGCTAATCCTCTCCTGTGCAGTCAATAGCTCCACTCTGAGAGAACTGATCTTGGCAGCTTGAGCCCAAGATCGATCGCTGGCGCGCTTATTGTGTTCCTCGAGCTCCTTCTCGAAGTTTGCTTTCCTCCGACTGTACTCCATGATCCCCTTCACGTGGAGGTTCCAAAAGTGGGTGGCCTCCGCGGTGGCTTCAGAGTGGCTCTCCCTCAACCTGCGAAGCTCGCCATCCATCTCTTTCGACCTTTTTGTTAAATGATGAACTTTCTTCTTCAGACGTTGGATCATGGACTTCAGCGGAATCCCCTGTGGCAGGGAAGCACTTCGGCAGGACACTGCCATCGGGAGACAAAAGCATCAAGGTGCATCTCATTGCATAAAGCAAAACAAAAAAAATGGGGGAGCAGAGTGGAGAAGCCCTCCAAAAGGAGAAACCCAATTTTATTGATTGAATATTTCTTAAAGACAAGAGGGAAAAAAAATTACAATAAAAGAAAAATACAAAGTCAGAGGTCTTAGACCTCTGCAGTAGGAGTTGGGGAGCTTGATATTCTTGGAAGGGGTGCTGTGGTGGCAGTGGCAGTGGGAGAGGGCCTGGCTTCGTCTTCAGATGCCTCATCCAAGAAACTGAGGTCGAGCTCGGGAAATTTCTTGGCTACCTTCTCTTGACAGAGCTCGAATCTTTTGATGAATGCTTCTTGGCTGAACTTGACGTTCAGGTCCCTCATCTCCGCAGAGGCCTTGAACTCCTCCACCGCTAGAACCCTGGCCTCCGAGACCAGGATCGAAATCTGCTTCATCAAATTTGCGACCTCAGCCTCCGCTTTCCTCACCGTCTCCTCCGAGGTCTACTTTTCTTTCTCCAGTGCCTACTTTTCTTTCTCCAGGGCCTCTTGGAGGGTGACTACCTCGGCTGCCTTCTCTTTGAGGCTAGCAACTTCGGCCCGGTGACTCTCC
Source organism: Elaeis guineensis (assembly GCF_000442705.2). Taxonomy (NCBI): domain Eukaryota; kingdom Viridiplantae; phylum Streptophyta; class Magnoliopsida; order Arecales; family Arecaceae; genus Elaeis; species Elaeis guineensis. The sequence continues at coordinate 66,164,977 of NC_026001.2, read as the reverse complement.
TCCACCTGGATGGTGTCCCTCCTCGCCCGATTCATCGCCTCGATTTGGCAAGGAGCTGCTACCCGATTTGCAAGGGCGGCTAGGAGGTCAAAATGAAGGTTGAGAAGCTAATTAAATGAAGGTGCGAGGGGAAGGAGGAAAGTGAATCTGTTTATCTTGAGAAAGGACCCTAGGGAGTCCCAAACCCGCTGTTCGGGATCGGCGCGATCAATCCTCTGGACGACTTCGGGTAGGATGCAGCCGTCGATCAGTCACTTTATCAGGTCCCTGTCATTAAAGGGATTCTCCCTCGGCTCTCCTTCAGAACCGAGGGACTCTTCGATGGCAGCTCGACGGCTACTCACCTTGTGGGCCACCAACTTTCTTCTCCTCCCCCTCTCAACCCCTGGCGCCTCCTCGAAGCGAACCCCCGAAGCGGGAGCCTCAGCGGGGGAACTCCTTGAAGAGGCCCAGGGAGCCAGAGGTTCGATGTCTGAAGGAACGTCGACCACGAGGGCCGCCTGGGCAGGCATGGCCGAGCTTGTCTCCTCCGTTCTGGCCTTCTTTGTCGATCCGGAGGCCGCGGTGCCTTTTCTTTTATGAGCCTTGAGGCCCCTAGCGAGCATCCGTGCTGCTTCGACGTCCATTCCTGAAAAAAAAAAAAGAAGAGAGAGGAAAAGAGATCAGTAATGAAAAAAAAAAGAAGAAAAAAGAGAGAGAGAAGAAGAGCGGGAGAAAAGAAAAGGAAGGAAAGATGGGATACTCGTGGGGTCCAAGGGGATCAAGCCGATGTTGATCAAAAACTGCTCCTTCAGAAGGTTGGGAAGGGAAGGAGTTGAGTAACTAAGAAGTTTTTGGACGACCTGAAGGTCATCCTCCCCCAGGCTAGGAGCCCTACAGACAGAGTCCCTTAGGGAGCCCCAAGGGGGCAATCCCAACCTTAAGGTCGGGCAATGGACGAAGAGGTACTTCCCCTTCCAGTTGTGGATTGAAGAGGGAGCACCTTTCAGCAACCCTTTCTTGCCAAACTGAGGAGAGAAATACCACCAGTCCTTCACCGAGGGGTGGCGCTTGAAGGTGTAAAAATGCCTAAACAAAGAAAGAGATGGCTAAACTTCGACTACATGGCAAAGGGAGAGGAACCCTATCAAAAATCTAATGGAATTCGGTGCAACCGAAGCTAAAGAAATATCTATAAAATGGAAGAGGGCGACGACGAAGGGCGGAAGCGGAAGCCGGAGTCCGACGCGGAAGGCCTCCTGATACAGGCAGAAATGATCAGGTGGGGGGATGCTAGCCCGGTTGGCGGGACCAGGAAGCTCCAGATCGTACTCCAGAGGAACTCCATACTGAACCCTTATCAGTAAAAGTTCATCCGGAGTCAGGGAACAGGGAATGGCACCCGATGCAAAAACTGGGTGAGGCCCAGCCCTAAATATGGGATTGTCTACAGTGTGGGGGTTCTGGGGGGCTGAGGCAGATGAACTGCTGAAACCACTAGAGGCAGAGGTGCGGAGACATTTCAAACAAAGACCCTAAAGATCCTGGAGAAATCAGATGGGACAAGAGGTGAAAGGTTTGCAGGGGACCAAACCAGAGGAATGCGGCAGAAGAAAAATGGAGGAGAAAGGGCACCTAGATGGCAAGAAGAGAAACGAAAGTTTCGGAACTAACCTAGATCGCTCCGAAGGATGCAGAGGGGTGAAGACAGGGATGACTCGAAGAACGCTTAGGGCCAAGGTGGATGCCAAAGGGGGTCAGACTCTCGGAGAGAAGGCAGACACCGATAGAACTCTCAGGCAGAATGAGACTCCTGAACGCGGAAAGGTGGGTTTAAATAGACCCTGGGATCCGGCGCTATAATGATCGCAGATCTCCCCAGGCCGACCCACGCTCGCCACGTGTCCCACTAGCCACCGCAGGCGACTAAAAGCGGCTGACAAGCTAACAGAGCCATTACTGTGCCGTACTTGGGCCAACGCTCCAGCGGGAATTCTGAAAGGTCCCTTCGGATCGCCCCGATTTGAAAAGACTCCAGCACGCGCGCATTAAATGCCAGGATATCTGAGGGCGATCGTGCACAAGATTCAAGGGGACAACTTCGACTGTGAAAATTTCTCTGTACTTCCTTTATTCGAAACTCAAACTCGAAAGTAGAGGGACTGGTGTTGGGTATAAAATACCCCCCAACCGAAGTTCGTGACAGGAGTGACCCTCTGGGGATTCTACCGACTTTCGACCTTCGACGACATCTTTCCAAACCTCTCTAGCGGCCGAGCCTCCGCGACACTCCCAAGTTTTGCCGACGGATAAGCACCCACCAGCATCGACCGGATTCCTCACGACGGACAGACTCCACCCAAGTTTCCACGATGATCGACCACCTTCTAGACTTCATCCAGACTCCTACGGGAGCCGGACTTTGTCTCAGACTCTGGCTGCAGGAAGACTTCATTCGGACTCCTACGAAAGCCAGACTTCGCCCCCGACTTCAATTGCAGGTAGACTTCGTTCGGACTCCTACGGGAGCCGGACTTCGCCCCCGACTAAAATTGTAGGTAGACTTCGTCCGGACTCCTACAGGAGCCGGACTTCACCCCCGACTTCAATTGCAGGTAGACTTCGTCCGGACTCCTACAGGAGCCAAACTTCGCCCTGACTTCAATTGCAGGTAGACTTCGTCCGGACTCCTACGGAAACGGACTTCGCCCCCGACTTTGATTGCAGGTAGACTTCGTCTGGACTCCTACGAAGTCAACTTTGCCCCCGACTTTGATTGCAAGTAGACTTCGCCCGGACTCCTACGGGAGCCGAACCTCATCCCCGACTCCGGCTGCAGGAAGACTTCGTCTGGACTCCTATGGGAGCCGGACTTCATCCCCGACTCCGGTTGTAGGAAGACTTCGTCCGGACTCCTACGGGAGCCGGACTTCATCCCCGACTTCGACTGCAGGAAGACTTCGTCCGGACTCCTACGGGAGCCGGACTCCGAGCTCCAACTGCAAGCGACCCACTCTGAGTTTTCACTGCAAACGATCTACTTCAAATTTCAACCACGAGCGGTCCGTGCGGATTCCCACCGTAAGCCTTCACCCGAGCTTCCATTATGGACGAATTCCTTTCAATTTCTGTTGCAGACAGGCCTTGACCGAGACTCCTTGACAAATGATCCCCATCCGGGCTTCTACGGAGACCGGACTCCGATCGAACTTCTATAAGTGGGCAAATACCGTGCTCACAGAATCCAGTAGCTGGACCCCTCCGATGGATGAACCTCTCCAGCACCATCCGACGTCCACCGCCGGTCGGCCCTCTACCAAAGTCTGCACAAAACCAGGCTACGCCTGCGGGAAGCCTCTGACCGAGCTCCTACAGCAAGTGGTCCTCGCCTGCCGCCTTAAGCCCAAGGCACCCAACAGGATTTGCAGCATCCGAGCTCCTCTCAGATGGGTATCTAGCCACCTCTCTCCGTCAGACACCCCAACCAACTTCGATCGACAGGCCTGGACCCCCTGGCAGGCCACAGTAACGGCCAGACTCTGCTCCACTTCTTGCAACAGATTCCGTGCGGCTCCATCACTCCCTGGCAGGCTGCAGTAACGGCCATGACTCTGCTCCACTTCCTACAATGGATTCCGCACGGCTCCATCACTCCCTGACAGGCCACAGTAACGGCCATGACTCTACTCCACTTCCTGGATGGATTTTGTGTGGCTCCATCACTTCTGACAGACCACGATAATGGCCACGATTCTGCTCCACTTCCTGTGACAGATACCGCACGGTTCCTCCACCCTCTGGCAAGTCGTGACAACGGATGCCACTCCACTCCCCGCAACAGACTCCACGTGGCAGGTCCCGGTGATGGCCACGATTCCACTCCACTACTCTTCACAACAAACTCCTCCTGACCCCGAGCGGCCCACGGCCAGACGGCTACAAATGTCGCTATCAGTCGTTGCGCCCTCCACCTATAAAAGGGGGACCCTAGATACGTTATTCTCTAAGCTCTAATTTCTATCCCAAAACTCTACTAAAATTTTTGTTTGAGCACTCCATTCTTGTTGAGGCAGAGAACTGACTTGAGCGTCGAAGGATCTTGCCAGAGCACCCCCAACTCCAGTTTAGACTTCCTTTGCAGGTTCGACGGCGACGCGACTCCCTCAACTCCAGCTTCTCCGACGTAGGCAGATTTTTGCACCAACAAGTATCAAAGCCACCCTTGAAAGATTCAGTCAAATTTCATATCTTTTTTGTGATATGGATTTGATCTGGTTTAAACTATGTCAAAATTAATTTTTCTAATTGATCTTTAGTTGATGATTTTGATGTATTTTTATTAATGATAAAGTGTTATCAATGCATGATCAAACTTTGGATATAAAATTCTATAGTTTATAGACTTGTGTGACAAGTTTAATTTAGATCCTATGATCTATTTTTCAATAGAATTGAAATCCAATGCATGTGATGTGCAGGGGTCTTGGAATGCTACATATAGATATACATTGTCAAGACTTAAGATTTTTACATTTGATGCATTTACTTAAGATCCAAGGACCGACCACCATATTATCGGACACTCACCATTATGGGTTGACCATCTTGGTTGTTGTCCGAGGTGTGTGTGGGGTCAAAAAATTTTTGGTTATGGATAGGATGCTTCAGACAATACATTAGGATTTTTGCCGATAAATTGGTTTAACTATAATTCATTATTCTAATATGATTAGATTTAATAATTATATATTGAATAAAAATCATATTTCTAATTTGATTTGAAGTCATGTTTAATTTTGGTTAATCAAATTTGTCATTACCTAATTTGATTAGGGTTTGAGTTATGGGTGATCGAATCTGAGTTAACCTAATTGATTTAGGTTTAACCTAAGAATTGGTCAACTTAATTTAAATGAATGACAAATGATTAACTTAAAAGTTAAAATTGGGTTAAGTATTGAACCCAAATCGAAAACCCTAGATGGGTCCTATGCCCATAAACTTGAACATCGTAATTGACATGTGTTTGAATGATATCACAATTGAAATAACATGAGTTATTTGTTATAATATTTTATAATTATTATGAAATGTTATGTTGATTTGTTATGAACTTTGAAATATCCATGTGATGGATATTTGCGTGAATGCTTACATGCTAGTTGATTATATTAATGCATTTGCAAGAGTTGCAATAAGGGCTAGGCATCCCTGATGCATTATATTATTAGCTGAACCTCTCTTTTCTATATTCCCAACTGTTGATTAGAATTTTTACATAAGGATGTAAAATTATAGAAAAAAAATTATTTGAGAAAAATTAAAATTATTTCATCTATTTTCAAATAAAGATCAAGCATTCACGATAATCTTCATGGTGATGAAGACTAGAGTACCAAGCTTTTGGAGAGTAGAGGCATATTAAGATTGACCATAAGATGGTTTAATCTATAATGCACCTAGGGTTTGATGCTTAGATCATCTTGTGGCTCGGATGATTTTTTCAAAGTCCATAATAATTTGATTTCCTTGATATGCTCATATATGCTGGTAGTTAAAAAAAAATTAGAATTTAAATTACATATGATGCATGATCAAATGTTTAGGATGTGCTTGAGACCTAAGTCCCTTGGTTAAATTATATTAAGTCTTAATGGCGAAGTATTAAGAACACTACCCATGCCTTCCTTCATGCTAAGTCACTATTATGTCAAGAACTATAGTAAGCTTGTTGTGCTATCCACAAGGCTTACTGTGGAGACTGACTTAATACTGTCTTGGTGCGTAATGAAGCTAATGGTATTTAGCTCATACTAAGTCAATAGAGTATATTAAAAACTGTAGTAAGTTTGTTGTGCTATCCATAAGGCTTACTATGGTGATTGGTATGATATTGACTTAGTGATGCTTATGGCATATTCTGATAGTGCTATCTTATTGTGCTATCCACAAAGGTAGTATTATTTAGGTATGATTATATAGGATTGAAGGATAGGACTTAACTAAAATACTATAGTTTGTTGTGCTATTCACAAGGCTATAGTATTTTAGAGGCAAAAGTTATGTTGAGAGTTGCATAAAATACAATTAGTGAGTTACTTACCCTTGAACTCATAGGAGCTTATTGTGCTATCCACAAGACTTTTTATGAGAAATTGGCATCTCAACCCTACTAAGAAACTTCATGATAAGATTCTTCGATTTCATACTTGAGGACTATGAAATTCGTTAAAATAGTAGGAGACACAATTAGATAAAAATCTTTGTCTAACTTGTGCATGTCATCATGAATAGTCCTTTTCATGTTCTTATATACACATTTGCATCTTTACATTCATTACTTAGGATATTTTTAATATTGATCGAATGTCATGGAATGGTTGAGGAAAAGAAAGTGAAGAATATCTTCACTAGGGTATCTAATATCATTACAGCAATGATAAGATAAATTACAAAAATTATCTTGCAAGTGTGAAGCAATAACAGGATACAAAAGTTGCATTTGCTAATAGTTTGTATATGATACAAATTATCATTGAGTATTTCAGCTTTAAATTTTTAGGTATGTGATACCTTATATAGGTTCCATTTATGCAAAATATTTGTTGGACGTATTAAGCTAAGTGAGGTGACTACTTGCTTTTGGTACTAATGGATAGTCCATAGATGCTAAAGATGTAAAAACTTACTTATTTAGAAATTAGTAGACCATTGTTTGTTAGAAACATTATTTCAATCCCTATATTATTGTAACATAGATTTGAAATTAATGTTAATAGTAAAAGTTACTATTCTTCTAATAAATTTTATGGCTATGGTTTTATGTTTCTGTCACTCGATGATGATGTTCTTCATATTGATGAGAATAAGAAATAAATATGTGATGGTCACATATCTCAGGCAGTAAGGTATTAGGTCTCAAACATATGAATGTTCGAAGGCTAATAATATCTCGACCTAGAGATGGATACTTTATATGTGATATGATGTGTTCTCTAAAATATTTCACAAATATTATTATCTCATTCTGAAAAATATCCTAAAAATTACTATAGATGTTTCGAATTAGATACTATCAAAATCTGTTACGAGTACTCCATATAAGATATGGAAAAGGCAAAAAGAAGGTTGCCCAACTTATGTAAAAAAGGGTTGATGTATATAAGTTTGTGCTAGAATAGATTTTTATAGGTTATCCTAAAAGAATAGTATGTGATACTATTTCTACCACGCTACTTGACAAAAGGTATTTTGTCAGTAGGTATGCCACCTTTTAGGAAAAAAAATTTTTCTAAAAGGGGACAGTGGGAGGATAATTGAACTTGAGAAGGTCAAGACCTATAGACTATCTTATCTTAACCTGTGAAGTGTTCATAAGTTAATCCTCAACCAGATGTGCCCAGTGATGAGGCTCGATCATAATACACACCTCCACACTGAAAGGTCAATCTGAGTGTGTAATGTACCACTCAAAATATGGATTTGTCATTGTGTATAGCAGTACACCATATATCATTGTAAATGATATTTTACTTGACCTATTCGGAGATTGTTATGAGTAAAGACTCTAACAGTTGGCCTGAAATCATATCATCCGAAATGAACTCCCTGAACATCAACCAAGTGTGGACTATGGTTGAAGCACCTATGGGTATGACCCAACAGGTTGCCAACAGGAATGGTAATTTGGATTTTTGCTATTGCCATACACCATCTAGAGAAAATATCTCTAGTGGGAGGGCAAATACTTTTATGAATTCAGACAGTTTATGAGGAGCAAGTACTTCTATTTTTGATGAGATAGTCAAAATATTTGACTTTATCAAAATATAAATGAACCATGTGTGTGCAAGAAGATCAATGGGAGTCTCACTAACTTCTTGATTATGTATGTGGGTGACATACAGTATATTGAAAAGATAGTTCCGATATTGTACTTGATCAATAATTTGCTTATCACAGAAGTTTTCATGGAAGAGACTTGAGTTAAGCATCCAATATACTTGGCATCTATAGGGATAGATGTAAGTGGATGCATGGCTTGTCCCAGTCTAAGTACATGGAATTAATGCTGAAAGGGTTTAACATGAATGGGTGTAAAGGAGTTTACTTACCCATACATTCAACGTACCAAGCTTGATGTGAATTATGCTTTGTGCATAATCATTGATTACGGGATGATTCATGAAAGGATCTTATGAAAATTGTGAAAAGCATTCTCATAGTACTTAAGAAGTATTAGAGGAGCAGTGAATTAGAAGAGTTTCAAGCAAGAAACTGTATTTGACTTAGTTAATTACTGTTAGTAAAGATTGCTAAGGAAAGTAGCCTGATGAAAGGATTCATCATTAAGTTGGGTGTGGTCTCAACTGGTACCCATGCACATCTTAGGTACTTTCACCTCATTCATGATTTGATCATAAAATGAGTTAATATTAAGAATATCATAATGGACTAGTTTACTAAGCTATACACAACAGCAGTATAATCGCCACCCTGATTGCATGGACATCTGGTACAGGGGTGATTAGCTTTAGTGCAAGTGGGAGATTAAAAGAATAGTCTCCTACAAGCCAATCACAAGGGGATGCGAAGAAATTTTTCTATGATATTTTTTTACTCATTTGCATGACATTAGTTATTTTTTATTTATGAGGTATTATATTTTATCATTTGCTGCATCATATTTTTATGATTATGATAAATCCCATAGATTAGGGCAATGATTTTAGGACCATGATAAGATCATGCCAGTGAGACTTAAAATCTTGATAGCCTAAATCTAAAATATTTTCAGTCGTTGGATCATCGAGTTGGAGATCGATGACTCGAAAAAATTGGTACATCCTATGTATGCTCGATGGAGAGAGTGGTTGATCTCACAACTACTTATGTGGTACACTAATACAAGGATGTAAGTGCTCATTAGAAAATGAGTTCACTGAACAGATCCATAAAAAAAATATCTGATGGAGCCTTACAGCATGTCAACAGATGGTTCTTCAGTAAGAGTGGTGCATATGATCCTTTGACCTGAGATCACCATAGTACCTTGTGTGCATAGACCCTTACTTTGGTTTATTCTCTAGCACACCAATTTGAGATATGTGTGGGATATTTGGATATGGCAAAATATGCATGAAGATTGTGAGTGGTCAACAAAGAATCGATCACTCCTTGTAAGAGGAGAGAACATTCTATGTGATCTCATAGGATGGTGACTCTGAAAATCTCTGGCCAGAGTTGGGATGAATAGTAAAAATAATTTTTACTGATTCATTAATTAAGTCATCATCATCTGATCAAGATATATATGGTTAGATATTTGGATTTGACATATTTTCATATCCATGGCCTTTTCGGGATATTATGTGATCGAAGAATTGAATTGCACGATAACTCACCACGTAAGGATAATTTTGATATTTTTATTAAATTTTAAATCTTTTAGATAGTCATAATACATTGCTAGATATCAATCTTGACTTATAGACTCATCAGAATTAAAAGAGTTTAATTCAAAAATCAATTAGGAAGAGTCCTAGTTGATTGAGACTCTTGAGCTGACCTAATCCAATCGGATTAGGGTTTCGTCAAGAGTTTGGTTCCATTGCTGGCTAGATTTAGAATCCAATAGATCACACACAATAGAGATTTGGTCTTGGTTCAATTAATTTAAATTTATTATAAATACAATGGATTAATTGAATTGCTAGCACATGAATTAACCCAAGTTCCCAATTGGATTCAGTGCAAAGGTGTTTGTGCTAACCTAGACTTATTGCTTTGACCTAATGTAATTAGGTTTGAACCATCTAATTAATTAGTTAATTTTATCTAGTTTTATGGAAGTGTTCCATGTGGAACGAGCCACCTCCACACCAAAAGCCACACTAGGATTAATTGTCACACCTCATTTATTTTGGCGTTAAGAAGGAAGAGTCCTTCTTAACATGGTATCTTAATTTTCTTACATGTTTTATGTATTCCTTATTTTTGTGCGCCATCAGATGGCACCTTGGGATGTGGGATGTGGAAGATATGGAGGAGTCCTTCTCTACGAAGGATCTCCATGTAAAAAATAAATGGGACGTCCCTTATTTTTGGGCGATGAGAAATGGAGAATCCATTTCACATTAGACTCTTATTTCCTTCCATTTTCTCTATGCATTTTTAATTCTTTGTGTCATCAGATGACCCTTGGAATTTTGGGCATAGAAGAGAAGGAAGAGTTCTTCTCATACAAGGAGTTTGAACACCAATTAAATTGTTATCCTTTAATGTCTATGTTGAGTTTATGGAAGAGTCCTTAATGGTATGGACTCTTCATATCTCACATTGATTCCTTTCCCACGCACCAAGAGTTGGCATTGTAATTTTTTTCAAGTAGAGGAAGAGTCCTTCTACTTATGAGTCACCTCATATTCCATGCCAACCCATCATTTTCTATGCTAAAAATTTTATTGTGGCATGTAATAATTAAGGGACACCAAGAGTTGGCATCCCATGGTATGCCCCTTGTTTCCTATTTAAAGGGGTGCCACAACTAGATTCTACATGCCATTTTTGGGTGAGGATGGGCATGGAAATGAGAGAAAATAATGAGAAAAATCTGGAAAAAAGATAAGAAAAAAAAGTGAGAGAAAATGGAAAGGAAGGGAGAAGGAAATTGGAAAGCATATGATGCTTGTCCAAAAATCAGGTTATTCAAGTGTTGAACATCTGATTTATTTTTGTGTGGTATGATACTTTGGAAAAGGGTTCTTAGAGTGGTAGTAGTTGAGATCATGAAGGCATACAAGTGTTAGTGCAACCTGTTCTTGCGAAGGACAGTCGGCAGTGCACTTAGGAAGAAGGCTGCAGCAACATATCGAGTTGGGAAAGGCCCTGATCAATCCTATGTGGATCACCGTTGGATGTCTTCTGCTTAGGAGTCTCATAGAGATCTCAAAATCACCAGTTCATGGTCTTCATGGTGGTATATGACTATTGTGTTGGAAAATATGTCCCAAAAGTCAATCGTCAAGCTATTGACGGTTGAGCAACCAAGTATGGTAATTAATTTATTAATAAATAAAATATATTTGGTATTTTCATCATAAGCTTTCATCTTCTAATGAACTCTGTTATTATGATGAAGTCCTTAGGACTATTTAGATTTGATAAAGAAAGATTTATCGATTAGTCTTTAAAACTGTTCACGATCAAATGATAGGCTGTTAACAAAACAATAGCTTCTATCGAGCATAGATCGCTGTAGGCCATATGGGTTGATTGTCCTCTTAACCAAAGAGTGTGGAGATACTGGTATGACATACAGGTGAGATGTAAGGGTATATCATCATTGAAAGTGACCAACTCCAGAGTATTCTGCTATCGAGAATGTCTCTGATGGAATATAGGTATAAGTATCCCTTAGACCTGAGATCACCTCTGTGACTTGCAAGCAACTCACTGTGCTTTGGTACTGGACTAACTGAATTTTTAATTCAGTGATAGAAGGCTTTGGGCATAGTCAAGTACTTGTGAAGTCAGAGTATGGTCGAGATGGGATTGACCACTCCAAGAGTTGGAGAAGAATGAGTCACTGTATTTTAATTTAGCAAAACTTTGGCTAGGGTAATCATCAAATAGATTTGATATTTTGAAATACAATGTGCACAACCTGATCAAAGTTGATAGTTGAATTCTAAGGTATCCTATGATCATTTTGGTCAAAAGGATAAATTATATGGAAACCATATCCGCATGGGTTCTAAGAATATTGTTTTATACATTCGACCTATCCGATCGTCGGGTACCATTGCTAGATGGTCACTTCGATTGGTACAAAAATTTATTTCTATGCTACCGACTTAAGTTTGGACCTATGAGGTCACACACATTAGAGTTCATGATCCGATCGGATAGTTGATCAATGATTAAGAATCATTCTATGGTTAAATGATCAATACGATTGACATTTAACCTAGTGCAAGTATTGCAGGAGGATCGATTAGCCATTCGATTGCTAATTGGCTTAATTTGATTAAGCCAATGGGCTGAGATTAAGTATAATTGAATATGATTTAATTAAATTTAGTTTGGGCTGGATTGGATCAAGTTCAATTGGTTTATTGGATAAGCCAAGTGTAAGGAAAAAACTAGTCCTAGTTCAATTAGGACTTGGATCAACCTATTTTTTAATTTGATTAGAAAATTAAATTAAATTAAAATCTAATTTAATCTGATTAAATTAAATTTTTAATTGAGTTGAAACCTATTTTAATTAGGTTGATCTAATTTTGGTTTGATTTGATTTGAGAAATCAAATTAAAACAAGTCATAAGATAGAATCCTAGTAAGACTAGGATTCCACCTTGCACCACAAAAGCCCGCCCACGCCCTCTCTCTTGTTCCACGCCAATCCCCTCTTATTTTGTGTGACAAAAGCCTCTCCCAGGTCTTTCCTACATCCAAAAAGTTTTCTCTCTTCTTTCATATATGGAAAGTGGTTGTGGATCAAATCAAAGTAGGAATAAATTTGGATTTCAAATTCAATGAGATAGAGTTTTAGAAATCCAAAACTCTTTCCTTTTTGCACCGAATTTACCTAGATTTTTTTTAAGATTTTTGTGGCTTTTAGGGCACACATTGTGTATCCTTTTTTGATGGTCCATGTACAAAAATAAGGAGGAGGCACCCAAGAGTTGGATGCCTCTTATCTTGCCATGTTTGGATAAGCCTTGACTAGGTATTTGACCTAGACAAGGACTCTATCATATCTCTCTCTATAAAATAATTTTTTTCATAAATTTTTTGAAGAACATAGAGATTTTAGAAACCTTTGGACCATCTAAAAATCAGAGAGAAAGACTTTTGTGTCGTGGAGATATAATGACACAAGACAGGGTGTCTAGAGAGAGTAAAGAGAAGAAGAAGAGGGTCTTCTTCTAGGGTTGTTAGTTTCATCTCTTCCCTTCCTCCATCTTGAGTTTTCTGAGAGCATCTCAGATCTAAAACTTCTCCTTCTACTTCTCATCTTTGGAAGAGTCCAAATCAAGAAGAAGGAGGCACCTGATCAACCATCGAAGAAGGATCAGCGCAGTACTAGCATACTGTGTTGATTTCCTGAAGCAGGACTTCTGGTCGAAATTCATGGGCTCGTGTGGATGACTCTTAGAGATCGAATGCATGTGTGGTTTGCAACATCATCCTCAAGCCCGAATCAGCAAAGTTAGAACATCTAACTTGCAAGGTAATAGATTTGATCTTTTGTTTAATACATACATTAGATGTAGTATAGAAATATGTTGATATGATCAACATGTAGTTCATGCTCTATATATTTTAATTTTTAATTTAATACTATGTAATAATTATGTAATAAAATCTTAGATCTAGAAATTTTATAATTTTAAAAAATAAATTTTGATTAATTTTAGTCTTTCACTGCCTGATCTTGAAAAAATTTTAAGATCTAACCCTGAAACCCTAGATCTGGTTCCTTCAATTGGTATCAGAGCCCAGATTGTTTATTACATGATTATTTATACATGCTTAGATTATCTCTTAGATTAGATCTAATTTATAATCTAATTATTAAATCTAAAATTAAAATTTTAGATCAATCACGAACTGCAAGATTGTCCTACTGTAAGGTTTACCCCTTACAGTGCAAATATTGTCCTAGTTTGCGTAGATCTATCTTTAATCATAAATTTATTAGATATGATCTAAATTAAATTTATGATTTATTAGATTTAAAAAGTATTTAAATCTAAAATAAAATCTTTTTGTTAATAAATTTTGTGCAAAAAAATTATTTAAAGTTGAAATTATTTCAATTACATGAACCTGTTTAGATTAGATCTAAAGTAGTTTCATGTTTATTTTATTTGCATCTTGATTATGAATCAAACATATAATATGATTGGTAGAACCATATTACAAAATTATTTTACAGATATAAAAATTATTTTCGAAAAGTCAAACCCAACCCTCAACCCAAAACTTAATTAAGAATTAAGAAGTTGTTTGATTAGGTTCTAAGATTGTGAATTGAAGAACTTAAGATACAAACCATAACACATTGGGTTAATGGGTTAGTGAAAATTAGGTCCATTAATTGGGTTAGACCTATGGTTAGATTAAAGATGGACTTAATTAGAGAATTGACTAAATCTAATCAATTGTTGTTTTAGATTAGGTCAAAGATTCTCTAGATCAATTACAATAGTTATAGTTGGTCAAGTCTATGTCTTTAACGAGAACCAAATAGACTTGATTCTTGGCTAAGCGGTCTAGCACGAACTGTTAGGTTGATCTAATCGAAACTAATTAAATCAGTTGGTGTCCAAGGTAAACCAGACTGGTGGTTTTTAATTGGGAGCCCGCTTACCTAGTCATTTTTTATGGTGTCTAAGGCAAGCTTTGGTCGACCCTCCCACTGATCGAACTTACCTGACCTCTTGGTAAAATTATATTTTGATCAAATCACTTGACTATTCGAGCTGACCCATATCAGCTAGGTAAATCAGTAGGACTGATTTAGGTGCTCTTAGACCAGCCATTTTAATGGTCTCCCTTAAGCTGACTTGGTAAAGCCAGTGGGAGGATCATGATAAGCTGGTTCTTCTGACCTTCTCCTCTAAATTAATTAAATCTTCTAAAATTATTAGGTCCTTGAAATGATAAAGTTATAGAGATAACTGAGTCATAGCCTCCCATTAATGTGTTTAATAATGAGTCCATTAACTCAATAATCATTACAGACACAAAGACCTGGTGCTTGTTGACTAATGAAATTATCACTCATCATATGACGACTTAGAAGTATCTCTCTAATGGTGGTTAGGTGAGCCAACCAAAGTTGGGCTTAATCATTCATTGGTTAGATGCACCAAGTATGGTCATGTTAATGGTTAGACCTAACTGGATCTTTACAGTGGAGGCCAAAGCCTACTGATTAGGTTTCTAGGGCAAAATTAAAATTACTAAAAATTATTTAGAGAAACAATTGGTTATGAACCTACCCTTAGATGTACATGGATTGGCCAACCAAAGTTGGGCTTGTGTGCAGTCTAAGTGGATTCTAGTACCCACTAAGGAATCAGGGTAATTCCTCGAATTGGAGGTAGAGGCTACCAATTCGAATAAAACAGTAAGAGAAACCTTTTGATTAAAGTCCAAATCTTTAGGTTTAATGAATCAATTACTAATTAGGTTATGATTTTTTTTTGTGCAGATATGGCCACTTCCCTATCACTTCGATCATTATTGGACAATCATAAGTTGGTGGGATCCAACTTCGGTAGTTGGTACCGAAAGTTGAAGATAGTTCTGGAGCATGAATGGATCCTATATGTGATAACGGATCCTGCACCTTGAGGAGCCAGCTGTCAATGCATGTGAAATAGTCAGAGATACTTACCAGAAGTGGCTCATTGATCGGACCACGGTGCGCTGCATCATGCTAGCTGCCATGAGCAATGAGTTCAGTCGCAGATTCGAGATGGCTCAGCCAAAGGACATGCTTCAAGTGTTGGAGGATGCCTTTGGCACACCCGATGATGTGGAGAGGCACAAGACTAGTTGTGACATCTTCAATGCCAAAATGCGGGATGGTGCCTCTGTCACTGATCATGTATTATACATGATCAAGCTGATGGAGCGTTTGAGTAAGCTCGACTTTCCCTTGCATGAGCAGCTTGGGAAAGATGCAATACTGAACTTGCTGCCCAAGTCTTATCTCCCATTCCTCACTCATTATAGAATGACAAAGCCTAAAGTAAACTATCACGGATTACTGGGGTTGCTTTAGAACTTTGAGAAGGATCACCAACTCCACAAGGAGTCGGTGAACTTAGTGGGAGGTTCATCTTCTAGTTCCCGACCCTTTGAGAAAGGAAAGAAGGATAAGAAGAAGAAAGTGAAGAAGGTACAAGTTCAGGCTGGGACATCAATGCAGGGCCAGACCAAAAAGATCAAGCCCGATAAGAGTCTATTCTACTGGCAAGCACCCTAGAATAGATAGTGTGTGTCAGATATCTACTTATGGCACTATAGGCTAGGTCATATAAACAAGAACAGAATAAACAGATTGACTCAAGAGAGAATCCTTGAAGTCAGTGATTGTGAATCACTTCTAACTTGTGTGTCCTATCTTCTTGGTAAAATGACCAAGTCACCTTTTACTGAAAAAGGAAGAAAGCTACTGAGCTCTTGGGCCTAGTACATACTGATGTATGCGGGCCCATGAGCATAAGTGCTAGAGGTGGATATTTCTACTTCATAACTTTCACGGATGATCTATCCAGATATGGATATGTCTATCTGATGAAACATAAGTTGGATTCATTTGAAATGTTCAAACGATTCTAAAGTAGAAAAATAAACTGGAAAGAGTATTAAAACTTTTCGATCTGACCGAGAAGGAGAATATCTTTCTAGGAGTTTCTTATATATCTAGGAGAGAATGGGATTCTCTCCCAATGGACTCCTCCAGGAACACCACAGCATAATGGTGTGTCTGAAAGGAGAAATCGGACTCTGTTAGACATGGTCCGATCCATGATGGGTTTTGCCAGCTTGCCGATATCTTTCTGGATATGCACTCCAATCGGTCTGTTATCTGTTAAATAGGGTTTCAAGTAAGTCTATAATTAAGACTCCATATGAGATATGGATAGGGCGTAAGCCAGCACTTTCACACCTTAGGGTCTGGGGGTGCCCGACCTATGTCAAACGATTAGTCACAGACAAACTTGGACCTAGGTCTGACAAATGCACATTCATAGGGTACCCCAAAGAGATCAAAAGATATTTTTTCTACCATGCTGATGAACAAAAGGTGTTTATCAGTCTTAAGGCAATCTTTTTAGAAAAAGAGTTTTTTGGTGAAAGAATCGTTGCCTCTAAGATTGAACTTGATGAAGTTCAACAGGTAGAAGGACCAACACCAATAGCTAAACCTGAGTCGGATTTGATTAGATCAGATCTGGAGCCCAATGTACCTGTACCATTAAGACGATCCGATAAAGTATCGTATCAGTCGGATAGATACTACGGTTTCTTGATCCAGGATGATGATCCCATCGAACTCGATGAGAATGATGAGGATCCGATCACCTATATGGATGCAATGCAGAGATTGATTTCGAGAAATGGCTTGAAGCTATGAAATTCGAAATGGAGTCCATGAAGGTCAACGATGTATGGACATTGGTTGATCCACCTGAAGGGGTTAAATCCATTGGGTGTAAATGGGTGTTCAAAAAGAAAAGGAAGCAGACGGAAAGGTGAAGACCTACAAAGCCCGTCTGGTTGTCAAAAGATATCATCAACGTTATGGTATTGACTATGACGAGATGTTTCCCCTGTGGTAATACTCAAATTTATTCAGATAATGCTTGCAATAACTGCCCATCTGGATTATGAGATCTGGCAAATGGATGTAAAGATAGCTTTCCTGAATGGAGAGCTGACCAAAGAGGTGTATATGATACAACCTGAAGGGTTTACATCCATAGATGAGTCCAAGATGTGCAAGCTTCAGAGATCCATTTATGGATTGAAGCAAGCTTCTCAGAGTTGGAACATGCATTTTGATAAGGTGATCAAAATATATGGCTTTGTTAAGAATGGAGAAGAGCCCTGCATCTATAAATGGGCAAATGGTCCAGTTGTGGTATTTCTTGTCTGGTACATGGATGATATTCTCTTAATCGAGAATGACATCCCCGCACTATAGGGAATAAAAGTTTGGTTGTCATCGCAATTCTCCATAAAGGACTTGGGTGAAGCATCCTACATCCTAGGGATGAAGATCTATAGGGATAGATCTAAAAAGATGCTTGGGTTATCCCAGTCCACGTACATAGATACTATGCTGAAGAAGTTCAGCATGGAGAATTTCATGAAGGGCTATCTACTGATAGACCATAGAATTTCTCTCTCTAACAAGGATTATCCACAACTCTTGAAGAGAGAGAGCATACGAGTAGAGTCCCATATGCTTTAGTCGTGGGATCTATCATGTACGCCATGACATGTACAAGATCAGATGTGGCATACTTACTAGGAGTAGTGAGTAGATACCAATCTGATCCTGGAGAAAACCACTGGAAAATGGTTAAAGCCATCCTTAAGTATTTGGAGAAATATTAAGGACCAATGGTTGTTTATGGCAAGTCAGATTTGAAACTTATGGGTTCACAGACTCCAGCTTTCAATCTGACCATTGATGACAGCAGAAGCATGTTGAGTTATATCTTTACTCTGAATGGTGGAGCCATCTGCTGGAAGAGTTCCAAGCAGCATACTGTAGCAGACTCTTTTTGAAGCAGAGTACATCACAGCATCGGATGCCAGCAAAGGAAGCTGTGTGGCTGAGAAAATTATCACCGAGCTCGGAGTAGCACCCTCCCTCGATGGTCCGGTCCTGCCTACTGCGACAGCACTGTGCCATAGCTCAGACAAGAACCCAAAGCACACCAGCAGACGAAGCACATTTTACGCCGCTTCCACCTAGTCTGAGAGATCATGGATCGAAGGTGAGTCGACCTTCAAAAGATCGACGGAAAGAGAACCTGCCGACCCCTTCACTAAAGCCCTACGATAAAGGAGTTTGACAATCACAAGTCGAAGATGGGTATTAGATACTGTGCGAGTGACTTTAGGACAAGTGGGAGTTGTTGGGAAATGTTCCCAAAAAGCCAATCGTCAAGCTGTTGAGGTTGAGCAACCAAGTATTGGTAATTGATTTGTTAATAAATAAAAAATATTTGCATTTTCATTCATAAGCTTTCATCTTCTAATGAACTCCGTTGTTATGATGAAGTCCTTAGGACTATTTAGATTCGATAAAGAGAGGATTTATCGATTAGTCCTTAAAAACTGTTCACGGAACCAAATGATAGCCTGTTAATAAGGACGACAGCTTCTATCGAGCATAGGTCGCTGTAGGCATATGGGTTGGTTGTCCTCTTAACCAAAAGGTGTGGAGACACTGGTATGGCATACAGGTGAGATGTAAGGGTACATCATCATTTGAACGTGACCAACTCCAAGCATTCTGCTGTCGAGAATGTCTCTGATGGGATATAGGTATAAGTGTCCCTTAGACCTGAGATCCCTCAGTGACTTGCAAGCAACTCACTGTGCTTTGGTACTGGACTAACTGAATTTCTAATTCAGGACGGAGGCTTCTGGGCATAGTCAAGTACTTGCAAAGTCAGAGTGTGATCGAGATGGGATTGACCACTCCAAGAGTTGGAGAAGAATGAGTCGCTGTATTTCAATTTAGCAAAACCTTGGCCAGGGTAATCCATCAGATGGATTTGATATTTTGAAATACAATGTGGACAACCTGATCAGAGTTGACAGTTGAACTCTG